>NC_045476.1:148821347-149172847 GCF_009650955.1 Corvus moneduloides
GTAGGTTATTGAGCAGGCTTCCTACACAGTTCAAAAGAAAAGACTGTGAAGAATTTGTGCTTACTTCTGTTATTTTGCACCAGTGCCTGGACGTAAAACCAAGTGCCCCAATACTAGCTGTTATGGACTAACAGATTGTGAAACTCACCATCTCTATGGGCCCAGTCTTGCTGATATCATCTTATCAGAGATTAAAAAGAGAATAGCTCTGAATGAAAACTACAGAGCCAATAGAGAGATCATAGTTGAAAATAAATGTTCTTTACAGTTCCTAAGCATCTTTTGAAAGACTGAATATCAGTTGTTCTTCTTGAGCAATTTACATGTAACACTACAAAAGAAAGTTGAATTTTTAAATAACTTAGAAGAGAAACCTAAGAATTATATGTTTTCACCCCTGATATCCTGGGATTTGCTTTTATTCACAGTTCTTAAGATCATGCTGTATTAATATCAGGGACATAAATCCTTTGCCATAATTCTATTAAGTCCCATTCACTTTCCTGAATTAGCAGCTAGTTCTTCTGAATGCTGATTGTCTTCTCTGTTGTTACATTTTTTTGTCACTCATCGTATTAAAACAGGGAGAATATTAACTAGATTAAAGTACGATTGAAAGCCACTGTAATTAAGACAGAATTCAGTGTCACCTGCACTTGGTGTGTGTGATACAGCTCCAGACCCGGTAGAAATGAGTTCTGTATAACACCTAAGATCTTATTAAGAAGGACTGTGTAGAATGACTACATAGAAGTATGGGGAGAAGAAAGCAGTGGAAAGGATAATTCAAATTTAACATCAACAAGCAATATTGCAGCACTAAGGAACACCATAATGGCCTGAAAAACAACTTGAGAGTTCAGACTCCCAATTAACACCTATAGCAGCTGATCACATTTCACTTAAACATTGCTTAGCTTATCTATAATAGACATACATCTGGACAAATTCTGCTGTTACAAGTCTCACCTTAAGTGATGTTGTATGTCACTCATAGGAGGCTTTGAAGTGGAATTGTTAGTTAAAATAGGTCATTTGCCCTTTGCGTAGGAATGCCTTTCTCATATCCTTGAAGAACCAACTGGTGAAGGCTCTGAAAGCATTTCCTCAGCTAGTTGATCCTGTTGGCATACACAGTATTTCTCAGTGTAGCTAATTAAGTGTGGAATTTGAAGTGATAATGTGTATTTTTAAATGGCTCAATGGCTTTGCATGGGATAGTTCAGTTTATCAAACACAGACTTGTGACATTATTTAAATGTTCACAAGTTGTTCTTACCTGGTCTATAACTGCAGGTCAAAAATTATAGGTGTCTCCCTGGTGTGCATCTCTTTCTTGTACCGTATTTGACATATATCTTCATATATCTATCTAGGTGGGTTGAATACTCTGCTGCTGTTACAATGGCAATTTATGTTTGTATTTAAGCAACTGACGTGAACTCACTTATTCAAGGCTCTGATTCCTATTTAGATTCAGACCTTGTTAATAAAAGGTAGGCATCAATTTAAAGTACTAGACTTCAGCTGGCAACCCAGGACAGCATCAGTCTTCTGTAGATCCTGTCAGATATAATCTCAAACAAGAATAATTTTTACCAAGGAAACTGATCTGAATTGCTCAAATCCGAAATTTAGATGACTAAATATGCCAAACTTGCATTGACTCTCATCCACTATAATTGATAATAAATACTCCTGTGCATGACTCAAACTTGGTATACTTATGGGCAACCAATATCTAGCATCCTTTAGTTTTATTTAAGAAGCATAAGCTTATTTAAAACCTCCAGCCATATCACTGACTCCCGATTGAAAGAATTAAATTCAGCTTATTAAATATAAATCAGGCCTGCTTGCTTTATAACTAAAGCTTTGTCAACTGAACTGAAAGAAACATTTGTGTTCTTTCTGTGCTGCCCAGTCTAGTTCTTAGTATGAAGAAAGAATCATGAGTGAAGTCAGTGCAACTGGACATTAACATTGCAGCCTCCTGTTCAGTCCTCAGAATAGTTTCTTTCCTGTTGATAGTATGAATTTACTTTGTGTGCTGGATTCTTTCAGTTCATAGGAAGATGAACTTCAGGTGAAGATTGTCTAAGAAAAGAGGGATTGAGTCATTTTCAAGTGAGTGAACAGAGGAAGGGAGGGAGTGAGGGAGTGAGGGAGCGAGTGAGGGAGGGCATGAGGGAGGGCGTGAGGGAGGGCGCGAGGGTGTGAGGGCATGAGGGGAGGGAGGGGAGGGAGGAGAGGGCGTGAGGGAGGGAGGGAGTGAGGGCAGGCGTGAGGGAGGGAGGGAGTGAGGGCGGGCGTGAGGAAGGGCGGGAGAGCAGGAGGGAGGGCGGGAGGAAGGAAGGAAGGAAGGAATTTGGAAGGAATTTGGAAGGAAGGAAGGAAGGAAGGAAGGAAGGAAGGAAGGAAGGAAGGAAGGAAGGAAGGAAGGAAGGAAGGAAGGAAGGAAGGAAGGAAGGAAGGAAGGAAGGAAGGAAGGAAGGAAGGAAGGAAGGAAGGAAGGAAGGAATTCGGAAGGAAGGAGGGAAGGAGGGAAGGAGGGAAGGAAGGAATCACCAGTACTGGTTCCAGCACTGATCCTGCTGATGGGATGTCCAGCACCCCAGCACCACCTGGACTTGGGGATGGATACTTTCTTATGAATAGGTTTCTCCACCCTGAAGATATGTTCCTCACTTTCTATGCAGATTAGTTACTGTGCGCAGGCCGTTCTGGAAATAGGTCAAAAGGTTTCAGGAGTCTTTGGCAGTCTTGATCTCTCTTTGCGGTCCATGCCTGCTTCTTGGCCTCATTCCTGCTCTTGTGTTGTCTTCTTTTTGCTGTGTCGCTGTGGACTATAACAAGGATGCTTGTCCCAGAAAAGTTCTGCCGTATGTCCACGTGGCCCCCACCTCCAATCAAAACTGTTTTTTTCTTACGGCATATTAATTCCAACAATCATCAGCTCTATTAACAACAATTCTTATCTGTTATAACTGTTCTGGGTTGGATTTACAGCCATCTGGCTATTGAAACAAACAAATTAGCCCCTTTTTTTCTGGGATTCTATAGACATGCCTCCAAGATAACTGGTAAAACCAAATATAATAGGGAGGTTATTTTATGTAAAACACCAAGACTCCATTTTATTGTAAGTTAAAAAAATAAATTAGAGTGTTGCCTGGAAATAAGGAATTGAGTTCAATTGTTGAAGTTGCCATAAAATCAAGAGCAAGCATTTTTTTCTCATGGTACTTTTTCAAACTACTACCAAGAATTCCTGAAACTTCAAGAAATAAAATTTTTTGAGCTGTTCGGTTTACTCAGCTGTTTCTGATCGTCTGTTGACTCCCAGGGACAAGATTGAAATAACTTCAGCACAGCAGGCACAGTGGGCAGGAGGAACAATGGCAAACAAGTTCAACATGTGAGAATCATACCTATAAAGTTCCTGTGGAGTTCATAGCTCCACATCATTTCTAGAAGATTGATTAACTGTGGGAAATGATAAACTGCCTGGAAAAGTATGAGCTGTGGAGGCAGGATTTTCAAAGTCACATTTCTGACACCAAAGAGACTACTGTACCAAAGCACTGCATTGCAGGTCCAAAGAAAGCAAACAGTTCTGTTTGATGATCATAGACACATAAGTTTGTTTTGACAAAATATAAAGAGAGCATTTGATGGCCAGACAATAAATTTCTGGGGTTTCTCCCGTTCTACTTTTTTTATCCTAACCTCGTTATTATTTCCAAAATGTATCAGTTATGTCATTCAGGCAAAGAATATGCATATTTCTGAATTCAGATAGATTTTCAAAGTAATACTGAAATAGAGAGGAAAATTATTTTAGCTTTCACTTGTATAACCTTCATCTCTCTTTGTAATAAAGGGGTAATAATAGTCTTTCAATTTCTCTTTAAAATAGCTGATAACCTTTAAGAATATATATACTTGTATTCTGTTTCTTTCTATTGAAACACTTCTTAGTTATTTGAGCTCATTTAAAAGTTTGTTTTAAAATAAAATATATCATGGGTTATTAAATCTCTTTTAATACCTTCTTTAAGCTCATATCTCAACCAACTATAATAATACTGTCAGTCTACCAAATACATCAATGGTAATACTGGTATTTTCTTGTGCCATTACAGTTTTAATATTTCTCAATATTTTGTTCCAGTTGTAGTTTAATCCTAGTCAGCAACTCAGTACCATGCAACTGCCCACTCACTGCCCTCCATACCCCAAGTGGGATGAGGCAAAGAATTGGAAAAGAAAGTAAAGCTCATGGGTTGAGATGAGAACAGTTTAGTAATTCAAAGAAAATAAAATACAAGAATACTACAACTAAGAATAATAAGTATTAAAAATTCTGAAAGAGACAGAGCAAGGGACAAAACCCAAGAGAAACTAATGATGCCCAAAGTTATTGCTCACCACTCACTGGCAGATGCCTAACCCATCCTCAAGCAGTGATTGGCTCCTCCCAGCCAACTACCCCCGGTTTATATACTGGGTACCAAGTCCATGGTGCAGAACATCCCTTTGGCTTGTTTGGTTCAGCTGTTCCAACTATGCTACCACCCAGCTTCCTGTGCATCTCCAGACCAGCAGAGCATGAGACACTGAAACGTCCTTGATTTAGGGTAAACATTGCTTAAAAACAACTGAATCATTGTGTTATCAACATTATTCTCATACTAAATCCAAAACACAGCACTGTACCAACTACTAAGAAGAAAACCGACTCTAGCCCAGGTGAAACCAGGACAGTTGCTCATAAATAAGAAATACAGAGTTGGACAGTTACAGATAATCATTTAAAGTACTCTCTTCTGCTCAGGCAGGGTCATTACAACCTAGATGACCTACAGAATGTTTTGGGGGTTTTAGGTTTTTTACAAACTTGATTTCCCACTCTACTTGTCCTTTCTCTTTGTATACTGAAATCATTCAGTTCTGGCAAACGTTTGCCACACATTATGGTTACAACTACTTTGTTTTTCTCTGTTTTCCTTTAAAAAAGAAAATTATCATTAAGACATCTATTAAATGATGTGGCCTTTACAGCCAATCTTCAGCCAAATTTTAATCTACTCTGTTTATCAGAATGTAGATAGATTGAGGGTGCTAGGTGATTTTATGTCTCATATTTAATTCTTCTTTCTATTTTATGTCTTTGTTTTTTTCTTTTTTTTTTAAACTATTTTCTGGATTAAAAAAATGTGATGCCCACCATGTTGTAGTATTCTATTGTACACAGTAAGAGAAACTTACTTCAAAATCAATAACACAGGCAAATGGTGAGGATTACAAGAGACTCAAGTAATTTACTTGTCAGAGGCCATAAATTACCTTTTTTTTAACACTTGGTTAAAAACATCAAGTTTTTAAATTTGCTGCCTCTTAATTTTGTTTCTCAATTCTGAGATAAATTAAAGCCTCTCAAATCAAGTTTGTTCAAATAAACAGGAAATTGAATAACATACAAGTGAAAAAGAACAACAGGCTGCAGACCGTTAATTTTTATCATTTCTTGAATAAATCATCATTGTAGTTATGGACAGCTGCTGGGCAGCTTCCCTTGTGTTACAGTTTCTATCGCTTATAATGTGACCAGCCTCCAAAAGTGTGTTGCATCAGAAGCTCACATTATTTTCAAAATGAAGTCGTATTTTGAAGATTGTCAAATGCCATTATCTAGTAACACTAGAATGAAAAAAGATTTGAAATTACTACACTATTCACAGTTTATATTGCAGAATTTATTACAAGTTTTTCAGAGAAGCAATTCAACTCTGTGTGTAGAAAAGTTTCTCTCCTAATCTATGCAGAAAACACTCTTTCAAATACACATCTGCTTTTTCTTTTAACAATTTAGTTTAAGTTAATGTTTTAGGTAAATTATTCTATAAACATGTGACTAAACTTTTTTTGGAAAGTTATGTTTTCCCAGAACTATGTGATTTGTCTTTTTCTGTTTTCTTCTATTTGTTTTTTTTTTTTTTCTTCTATTAAGAATGTCATCATTCAAGCATTAAAAAAAAAATAATAATCAACCCTCAACCTCCACTTTTCCAGCTTTCATGAACTAAGAATAACAATATTATTAACATTTTTGACTGGAAACTCATTAAGTGTCAGAAAACTCAGAACCATTTATATAAGTATTTAGCTATAAATTATGGAAAAACTCTTCTGTTTCTAAAAAAATGAAATTTGGTCTTCTGAATTCTTTTATAAATAAATGTCCTACATGGATAGCTCATTAGAAATGAAACTGAAGCAAACCCAGGATAACCAACAAATTACTAATAATGTTACAAACTGGTATTAGTGCTTATACTTTTTCTCAGAAACAAGATAATATGGCGCATATGTCTATATGTCTACTTGTCTCACATTATCTCCATATAGTTTCTTTGTTATGACACCATTTTAAAAGGAAGAGAAAATTAATTTTGAGTTCATCTTGGGCTCCACAGAGTGACACTAACCTGCTGCCCCTTTACCCTTGCCATCATTTACCGTCTGTTTAGTTGCAAGACAGCTTGTAACTAAGGTATGAATTTGTCCTTTATAGGTAATCTGCTTGATTTTTACCCAGTCTCTCCATCCATTCATGGCTGTTACTCAGAGGCAGCTCTTCACAATCTATCCTTTCCTTAACATAGACATCAACACCTCCACCCCTCCTTCCCAGCCTATCTCTTCTGAAAATCTTGTGGCACTAAATTGCAGTGCTCCCATCATGTAATTCGTTCCACCATGTTCCTGTGATAGGAAATAAATCAGAGTTTTCTAATTTCACCATGGTTCTTCTAATTTCACCATGGTTCCCCACCACCTGTTCATTAGCTATCTGTGTGCACTGGTGTAGTGGCACTTCAGCTGGGCTGTTGGCATCTTCACTTTTGGGAAGCATGCTATCTAATTCCTTTGGGAAGATTAACAGGCATTTCTGTGATGTTCCCTAAAGTGCTGTTGTTTCCTTGTTCCTTACTACTGTCCATCAGAGCATCTCCTCTGGGACAAGAATTAGATTCTTAACAGAATCTATCATCTGCTTTCTGATTACGAAATACATAACAGTTTTGGTAACATGACTGGGTCTTTATTTTAATTAGTAACCTTGATTCCTTCCCCACCTTATGGACAAAGTTAATTTTTTGTTGACTGTAGAATGTTTTATCATCAAGAGAGATTCACACAGAAGAAACTCCATAAATACCATGTACTTAATATCCAGATACTTCCTGCAGCCATGTGGCATCCTGAAACCTACCCTTTTCACACAGAAAATAAAAGAAAACGTCACATTCATAGCATGGTCTGTAAGAACATGATATTTTTATATGAGATTTTTGTGTCCCCTGAAATTTTCAAGCCCTCTTCTAAAAATTCCTAACTTTAATCATAAAAGAGTGGGAGAAGATTGTTCACTGTTGAAGAAACAGGTTTTAGGCCAAAACCCAGTCTAATTATATACCAGGTTCACACACATATGTCTTACTCTATTTTCCTCTTGTTCTACTTAGTGTTTTTATAACAAAGTGACATTCTATTCTAAAATTCTAAAATTTTAGAAGCTGTATATTTGCATTAAATATTTAAATCAATCTGTATCAAGTAAACTTGACCTTCCATTTCAATGAACAACTACAATTTAAATGGAGTTGCTAGTGCTCGATATCTTTGAAAGCAGTATTATGTATCAGATTAGGCATGTGTTGAAGGATTTGAATTAATAATAACTGTCTGTTATTGACTTTTCCTCCTTCTCTAGTATTTATTGTTTGCATTTTCATTATAAATATGTTATTGCAAAAGATATTTCAGATTCTGTTGCATTGCAACAAAACCAGCTTATTTTTTTGTTCCCAAAAGTGTTGTCTGTCAGTACCTGCATTTATGAAATTTTTGACTATTTTTATCTTATTAAGATAATTATACTAGTATTTCTTTTTTCTTATTGTTAGTATATTTAGATCTGCCTGAGTAGGTAAAAGGAAGAGGTTGCAAGATAGATCAGAAAAATGATTTTTTAAGACCTTTGTTTCAGAAACTGCAACAGAATGATTACCAAAACATTTTAATGCAGAGTACTGTGGTCCTTTAATTTTTAAACCAAAGTTGAACACTAAGGGCATTTTCTAGAAAAGTTGATCTTCAAGCAAAGACAAATTAAAAAAATGTTATGTAACCCTTTATGCAATGATTAAGGCATACTTGAATCCAGTATGAAATAATTGTGTTATAATGATAATAATGGAGAGAATAGTGAAGAGAATAGTGGAGAGAAATGTAAACACAAAAACAGTTTCTGAAAGAAGTAGCTGAAAACTCTGAGAAATGAATACGTAGAGATGAATTGAAAGGGACAGCCAGAATAAATTCTTTCACATTCCTTTTATTCCAGTGGCAATAAAGAAACAGAAAATAACAGAAAATTACTTGGCCTACACAGACAAAACAGAAAACTTTGAAGCATTGCAGTTCTTACCAATAGCATATTTCCAGTGCATACCCAACTGCCATCGCAGTAAACAAGCCTTTGAGGATCCAACAGTGTATGGTCAAGTATAGTCATGATTTTATGGGCATAGATTTACATAAGATTATAGCATAAAGAATCTAACTCATATTTAAGTGTGACTGAATAAGTATGAAAATAAGCATTTGGTATTTGACTAATTCATAAAATACTGGATAGAGGATTTTTACAAGTGTGAACTGAAACATGAGAATATTTGCTTTTGAACTAAGTTACTCATTAAATGTAATGGCTTGATTTTAACTAAAAATTCATATAATACATTATTATTTCCACATATACACAGTACATAAAATGTTTGTTTCAGCTACATAAAAATTGAAGTCTTAGAAAAGCTCTGATTTTTGCTTTCTCTCTCTTTAGAGAAAATGTTTCAATTTGAGCTGTCACAAAGGCACATTACAAAGTAATCAGTCACAAGAATGTAGATTTCCAGATGTCACATTTGACTCTATATTCACATCTCTTGTACTAAGTGTTTATTCTGTTCTTACTATACTAGCAAATCACTGACTGGTGCTACCTGCACGTACTTAATGCACAGCAGAGTACAGTCCTAACTATAAGTAAAAGGAAAGTTGTTTGAGATACAGAAAAAAAGAAACCCCAATGAACCAACCAACCAACATTAAAAAAACCCCAAAAATTTCCCAAACCAAAAAACTGAGAAACAAGATTTAAAAGAAAATACAGGAATAAATCAAATTGAGATCTAAGTGACATAAGAATTTAAGAAATTTTCCTGAAATATTGCAAAGGTTGAAGTGCAAGAAGGTTGAATAAGCTATGCTTCCATCCCTATGCAGGCATAGGGGTATTCCTTGCAATAAAATTTACAGTGCCCGTATTTGTACTGTACCCTTGGCAAAGGGAAAGCTACATTTTAAATTTACAGTCATTAAACCACATTTCATTGTGTCTTTAGGGTATCATAAATATTATTTTAATAGATATTTTACATGTAATTGAAGAAACAGTGGTTCAAAAGGGATAAATTCCTACTTTCATCTATCTTTTTAGTTTATTTCCCAAGTTGAATATGCTGCCAGAGAAAGTTCACATAACTTATATTCCTGTTAATAACAGTTAAGAAAAGGATGGTTTTGTACTATATTTAACCTTTATTATCTGTCCCATCATCATGAGTGACTCCAGTTCTGTAATCATCTGTACTGAAGGTCAGACACAAATCCAAAAAATTTACTATGAAAATTTCACCCCATTGCCTATGGGCTGATCAATATTCTTACCACAAGCAATGCTATTTCTATACCCTTCCCAGGCATTAAAATTGCCCAAACTGATAACATTTGTGATCTACAGACAAAATTTGCAGTATTATCCTGGCTCTGGAATGGTATTCTCCAATTTAACACTCCTGCCAAAACCACGATGCTGCTCACTCCCCCTCCTGCTCCAAGTGGAAACACATAAGGCGAAGATCACAGGTTGAGATAAGAACACTTTACTGGGATCAGCAGTGATGGAAGAAAAAAACAATGACAGCAACAATATTAATGCAAAATTCTTTAAGACAAAGAAATTATTCACATGGAAAGCCTACAACAATAAACAAACACCGATCTGCTCTTCGCCACCACGTTTTCTCCTGACCAGACAGAACACCCTTCTCCTCAGAAGCGAGAGTCCCTTTCCCCTGCTCCCATTATTGGCATGAAGTAGTACTGAATAATATCAGGGTCCTGGACAGTCCAGGCTATTGCTGATTTACCAAAATAGGAATATCGATCTAATATCGATATCCAACTGAGATGGACAAAAACTCTCTAACAGTTTAGAGTTAGAAAGTGTATGTTTTATTTGGCGCCAGGCACTGCGTGGGATAGCTCCCTAAGACGCAGGGCCCCAATACAAGCAAACATGATACCTTTTATTTCCAAAATATTATGAATATCCAAAATACAAAATGCATATTCATAGCGTTAACACCTCCCATTCTCCGCTTCGTATGGAAATGAGCTTACATGTCATTAAACATGCGTAGTGCGTGTTCTGAATTGAGTTGGTGGACTTGAATTGGGTCAGTGGTCCCAAAAAAGATGAAGTAAGTTTCTTCTTGCATGACTTTTGGATGGGTTCCCACAAAGGGAGGAGATTGGTAATTGTCCTTGTTCTATACATCAACTTATCAATGTTTCTACTCCTTATTCTAAGCACAGATAAACAAACATGCAAATGACAGATCATCAGTTATTTGGTAATCAGTTACTAACATCTAAAACCCTATTTCAGGTCCAGCTCTCCTAACTATTTCAACTAACTCTCACTAGGCCCAAATTCTTTCCTATTCCACCCATTCCACACAGCTAGCCTACAACTAAAATCTTTATGTTTCTTCTAAATCTATGTTTCATTGCAAAAAACCTAACCCTGTTCTTTCCAAAACAGGTCAGATATTCATTAATCATTTTACTTTCTTAATAATTAAAATAAGAATAAGGAAGGGATATACATAAGGTGCAGGGTTTTAGTAGTTGAGATTTTATGTGACAATGGAAAAAAGTTTGAAATGCCAATTTATTTGTGGCAATCCTTTGAAATTCCCAGAGTCTAGTTGTTTAGTTAATACAGACCAATGCTTCTAACTGTACTAAAATGACACCATTCCTTCTTTTATTATTGGTACCATGATGTTGTTCTCATTTATGCAGGGTTTTTAAAAATATTCTTAATATATTTTATTCCTCTTCTATCAGTGAAAAAAGCTCTGCATTTTTCTTGCCGTCAGGTCTGGCAATTAAGGAAGAAAATATAACCAACCTTTTCTTTACCTAGGGATCTGAAAAATCAGGTCTTCTCATTCACAGAATACATTTTGGCAACAGTGAAGTTTCAAACTACTGATATTGGAAACAAAATATTTTCATTTTAACATGATTAATCTAGCACACTTCCTTTTACCTAAAATTAATTATTACATAATAGAAAAATTATTAACTCAATATTTTACAAGAACAAGTGAGATCTCAAATGGGTCTGTGGAGCAAGACTCACTTCACACTAAGTGATCAGAAGCTAGCTGATATAACATTTATAGAAAGTATTTTATTCTGTAGTATAAAGCTTATGCAAAAGTTTCTATATAAGAAAAAAAGTGTTACCTAATATAGGGAAGGAATGGAAAGATATGGATACCTAATGCTTCCTTACTTCATCCACTTCCCACCAGATAATGAATGCAACCATCAGAGTTTAACAGTTTATTTGATTAAATACTGACAATGAACCAGAATGCAAGGTGAGAACAAAACAAATTATTTGGGAAATATTCTAAGGTTTATAGGTAAAGTGCACTTTCCAATGATTTCTTAAGCATCCATTTTCTACTATACAGCCAGACAAATAAACTGAGAGTGCAGTGAAATAATTCTTGATTGCAAGTAGTATAAATGATTTTCCAGCTGAAAAAAGGTGGACCTTCACTGTAAAAGTGAAAGGTCAAATTTCCTGAGAAGAAAAGTCGTTCATGCACTAGAAGGACATCCTTAAATGGGAAGAAAAAGGTTTCTTTTCATCCACTTGGCATACTGTAACAAGTCATATAGTATCTCATGGACATATCCAGCCCATGTACTGAGGAGATGCCTTGGGACAGAATGTCAGTAAGGTCAAAAAGGCAAAAAACTTGGTTTTTACAGATGTGTTTTCCTTGAGACCGGCCATACAGTCACAGACCCTTTCTGCCACCTAATTGATTTTCTTTGTTTCTAACATCCATTCAAAAGATCTAAAACATGTAGTTATGCTTTTGTGCTGATGGGCTTGAATAACATTTGCTCAAGATACTGCAAGACGTATAACTGCACCATAGAGAATATCAGGAATCAGTTCTGCATGCTTAACCAAAACTCAGTGATGTTTGTTAGAGCCTGATATACATCATCAAAAGATGGCTCCACTTATGCTATTATCTGTGGTCAACTGCAGTCACCACCCACATGGTTAAATTGTGCATTCCCTCAACATGTGTATTGCTATTTTCCCATGGGAGATTTCTATTTTCTTAAATATGGCAACATTAAAACCTTTTGGAGCATATATTTTCAGACAAAATATGGCCTTTAATTTTCAAGGTATCTTTTACTTCAGATGTAGATTAGTCTTCTTTTAAAAGTTATTAGTGATGATTTTCCAGACGTTCAAGAAATCCCTAGTAAATTTTTTGTCACACATAATTTTTACTTTCTTATTTTCTGGTTCCTCAAGGACTAAAAGCAACATGGAAATAGTAAAAGAACATATATCATATATATTATTTTCTATATTTTATTTATAAATATCTATAAGTACCTATAAATATACGGATATATTTTTCATATGCATATTTTAATAAATATTTAAATTAATCACTTGTTACTAAAATATTTTTACTAATGACAGTGTGATATATACAGGTTTTTCACACTTGCTATTCAACTAATGAAGAATGCTTAGTTTGAAGATTTCTAAGCAGTAACTCTATATCAGTTGTTACCAGGACACCTTTTGAATGTCTAATTTGCACGCAAATTTTTAAAGCAATAGCATTACTGGTATGCTTACAGTTTGCAGAATTGGAAGTCCAAGATATAGAAGCACCCTCCTCCCCTCCCCAAGTAGTGCTTTTCTAAATTAGTCAAGTAATTTACAGACTCAGATTTCTGATATTTTTACTGGTTTTGTTGGGTTTAGTTTATTGTTTGTTTTGGGTTTCTTCTGTTGGTTGGGTTTTTCATAGTTACTGTAACATATGAGAATAGACTTATTAATTCCCTCTATGTAGATTTGTAAGTTTTCGTTATTATTTGCACGCCATTATTCCTCGTTTCTATTTTTATTACTTCTGTTTCACCTCTTTAATTTTCATTTATACTACTAGGTATTCCGTTACTTCCAGAAGCAGTAATTTCTCACATATATTTTGACAAGCTGCTAACTATAATCTTGACGTTACAGAAAAGAAATATCAATAAGTAAATGAGAATAGTTTATTTAGAAACCAGAAAAAGATTTTTATATTAAAATTACTTTTTGCTCCAGTTTCTACAGAAAATGAAATTTATCGTTTTCTTTAAGAATCCCAGATAGTCGGGAAAATACTTTGCTGTACTCACTCCCTAATATTTTCATGGCAATAATGCCCCAAAGCTGCAATAAAAAAAAATGAAGATTTTGCTGGACTAGATGGAAATATATATGAAAACATAGATTTATCCTATAAGAGATCAGTTTCAGGCCAGATATTGCAAATTTTGATGAAATCCTGTAATGTTGTATTTGCATTAGGTCTTATTCAGATAGCAGGAGCATTAGCCTTGCTAATAAAAATTATGCTTAGAAAACAGTGTAAATATCTGTACTCTTCAAAGTGCAGATAAACAGTCACATTATATCATTGTAAATCCTTTACACACTTGTCAAAAACTGCAAAAAATGGAAACTAGTATTTACCCTGTTTCCTTTGAAAACAAGACCATAACAAGAAAGACTGCAGTTTTAAGTGATTTTGAAATAACATTGGGTTAAACACTAGAAGCAATATTGTGATTTTTGCTTCTTTTAATCATCTTTTCATTTTAAATGCAGATTAAATTCCAATATAGTCTCAGCTGTTTTTACAGCTTGACAGTTTTTTGGAAACAAACTTAGAAGAGGAAATCTTATATGTCTGATGAATCACAATATCTAATAATTTTCTAAGGGAAAGTTATGAAAGCATTCAAATGGGGCATAATATAGAAACTGATTAAAAAAAATCTTGATCAAAAAAATACAGCTCCCCACAAAATCTCCAGAATGAATGCTTCAAGTTGAATCAGTAGAGACTGTTTTAGATTCTAAATTGAAGTTACAGGGTGGTGTAAGAAGAGAGGTTTTTAGAGATTACAATTGTTCATTTCCATGTGTGGCATGGTTTGACACTGGATGGATGTCAGGCACCCACAAAAGCTGCTCACTCACCCTCCCCTGCAACTGAACAGAGGAGAGAAAATATAACAAAGAGTTCATGAATTGAGATAAGGGCTGGGCGAAAACACTCATCAAGTACCATCAAGGGCAAAACAGGCTCAACTTAAGAGATATAAAGGGAATCTATTACTAACAAGGTCAGAGCAGGAAAATGAGAAGCAAAATAAGCCCTTAAAAGCACCTTTTCACTGCCCCCTCCCCCCAAATCCTCTCTCCTTCCCACTGATAGCAGAGGGAGACAGGGAATGGGGGTTTTGGTCAGTTTACCATCCGTGGCTTTTCTTGCTGCTCAGGGAGATGAGTCATTCCTCTGCCACACTGTGGGATCCCTCCCATGGGAGACAGTTCTCCATTAACTTCTTTAACATGGATCCATCTCACAAGCAACAGTCCTCCCAAAACTGCTGCAATGTGAGTCCATCCCACAGACAGCAGTACCCCTCAAACTGTTGTAGCATGGGGCACCCTTCCACAGAGTGCAGTCCTCCAAGGACAGGCTGCTCCAGCCTGCAAGCAAGGGCTCTCTCTCTACCGGGTCTCCCACTGAATCACAGCCTCCTCCAGGCATCCACCCGCTCCCACACGGGCACCTTCCCCACGGGCTGGGGGTGGATCTCTGCATTCCCTGTGGATCCACGGGCTGCAGGGGCACAGCTGCTTCACCATGGTCATCACCATGGCCTGCAGAGGAATCTTGACTCAGGCACCTGGAGCACCTCCTCCCTCTCCTTCCCCACTGACCTTGGTGTCACCATATTGTTTGCCTCACATGTTCTCACTCTGCTCTTCTCTAGCTAGAAAATGAAAACTATGCCACAAACTTTGTTTTGATTTCTTCTTAAATAAGTTGTCACAGAGGCACTACCACCATCTTGAATTGGCCCAGCCTTGGCCAGCAGCATACCCATCCTCAGAGCCATCAGGGATTGGCTCTGCCAGACATAGTGGAAGCTTTTAGCAGCTCCTCACAGAAGCCACCTCTGTGGCCCCCCACTACCAAGAACCCGGCTGTACAAAACCAACACAATGCACCTTAGCTTAGCATCCAGGAGGATCTTTTCCATGATCTTCCCAGGCACAGGGGTGAGACTGACAGGTCAGTAGTTCTCAGGGTCCTCCATTCTACCCTTTTAAGAGATGGATATAATGTTTCCCTTTTTCCAGTCTCCTGGGCCTGCACCTGACTGCCGACTTTTCAAATATCGTAGAGAGTAATGACATCAGCCAATTCTCTCAGGACTCTGAGATGTATTTCATTGCGTCCCACAGACTAAAGTACCTTCAGGTTCCTCAGGTGGTCATGAGCCTGATATTAGAGTGTGAAAGACCTTTTTCCCCCAGTCCCCATCCTGCTGCCCACCCACTTGAGAGTTACACAGAAGCAATCTCTCAAAGTAAGTAGAAGTAATGCATTGAGGGAATGATGTCTGGACAATGGATTTTGGAAAAAAACCCAGTATTTTATAAACATTAGAAAGAATCATACCATTTTAAGACTTAAAACATAATTGTTTGACCATTGATCCTTGTCATAGTTCTGCCAAGACTAAGGAAGCACATGCCAAAGCCCCAAGCTTTTGTCAAGACAATACAGGTTTCTGTCTGTTGGTGGAATCTGCAGGGCTGAATTAAACCTAATTTTTTTTTTCAGTGGAAGGATAAGGGTTTTGAGAAGATACACTGAAAAATTACTATAAAGAGTCAGAAACTGCCTAAGGTAGCTAGTAAGAAATGCTGACAAAAAGGTGATAAAAGGGTGCCTTTAGTCACTTTGCTGTCATCTTCAGAAGAAATGGATCACTGACCTAATTCATAGTCTTTGCAGTCAGCCAGTGATAGGATCCATTCCCATCTTTTAACTATCTTTTCAGCGGTTGCCACACTTGTTCAGACTGTTTGAATTGAGAATTTGGATTATTTTATATCTTTTGCATAACTTGATGTGATCTCATCTTCTATCTCTCAAATATAGTAAATGCTTTCAGTAGCCCAAGAATATCTTCAGGCATCAAAATAATGCACAGTTGTACAGGGTGGCATGTGGAAAAATTATGTTTGTTTAACTGCCTTTTTCCATGTGGTCTGTAAATCAGCTTTTCTGCTGTGAAGGGAGGTGTGATAGTTTGTGTAAAGACTTCCGCGAATTACATTTCCAGGTAGCAGCTAGAATTGCTCACCCCATTTCTCTTCCTGCAAAAGGAGTTCTAGGCGTCTTCTGCTACATTAGTCCAGGTCTACACCTCCTAAGAAAAGAAAGATTCCCCTTCAAATAAAGTGAAGAAATGTAAGTTTCTCCAAAATTCTATGAAGTCTTGGCTTTACATGAGCCCAGTTCTTCCCTTGAACTGTCCTTCTCCCCTACTCTTTGCATACTCATACTGGGAAGACCAGTGAAGAAATACATGAATGACTCTGTAACACAATGTTAAGAAACGCACCTGCAAGTGAATATTGATGCTCTATTCCTTCCTGAAATGAATACTTAAACATCTGATGATATATATGCACTGGGTTAATGACTAAAACCCACGTCCCTATTTCAGAGTGAGGTGTCTAATTATAACACTATATAATGACTTATTTTTCTTGTTAAATGAATATTGAATTAGCTTTTCTTTCAAAAGAATAAAAATAAGCACTCTTCCCACTCTCCCACTGCTTTGGATGTTAGTTTATAATTTAGAATATATATCTGGCAAAAAGACGATTTCTCTAGGCAGAAGATCATCTGTTTCTCCAGATGTTTTCTAACCACTGAACTATTGGATTAAAGAAGTGCAGAGAGGTGGAAAAAAGGCATTTCACATTCCTGCATTTATATGCTGTGTTGAGCTCCATCTAATAGTGGTTCCTGAAAAAGCCTATGAGATCAATTTTTGGAAGCAAAAATGTCGAAACAATGCTTGAATCTGATCAGACTTAGGCAGACTTTGATCTCTCAAGTCTCTTCTTACAGTAAAAATGGTGAGAGAAATGTTGGGTGGGATAGAAAATGGACTAAAAACTGATGGGACTCTTATGATTTTTAATACAATGTTCAATTGCCACACAGTTGACAGAGACAGCACAATACTGGGGCTAGCACACTTTTAGTTTATTAATTATCCTGGAAGGTGAGACAGAATGCCATCTCATCAGGTTGACACCAAACTGGGGGGGGACCTGCCAGTATCCAGGTCCCTTAAAGATAAATTATTCTATATTCTGATTCTATGAGACCAAAAAAAGAATGAATGATGACTGTGAATAGTGAAGAGTTGTAAGGTAAGGTCTGACACAATTGATTTTTCACTTAGCAATGGCTGCAGGTAGAAATCCTGGTACCAATTATAAAGGAATAAAATTATTTTCACTAATTTTTAAGAAAATAGCACGTTTACTGTGATTAATATAAATACAGTGCTCCTCTAGTAACAACAACAACAACAAAAAGAACTGACTTACATTTTATTTCTATTATTCAGTGGGATGTCCTACAGATCTAAGTAAATGTGACACTTCTCAAAAAAAGGCTTGGAAAGTGAAAACAACTATTCTACTCTCTTTTAGCATGGCATAAATGTTTGTATTTTGTCCAAATAAAATGTTATATATTTTAATTTAAATCTTCCCATGAATTATTCCAATTTCAGTAGGTGAAAAATCACAATGCATTCTGCTCCAGAAATGTGAATTTTCAGTTTGCCATGCAGAGAAATTGGAAGGTGTCTAGAGAACTCCTTACTGAAGAGTTCAAAAGTAAGAAGTGTTCCTTTTTATTCTTCTAGCATTAAAATTTTAAACAATCATAAAGCAAATCAACTTTCCAATTTGCAGTTTAACTTTTAAATTTTTCCATGTCAAGGAACTATGTAAACAATTGTGAAATAGATTCACTGATAGGTAGAACTAGATATTAATCATGCTGAAGGTCCAATCTTTAAAAAATTTCCTTCTTTAGAAGTTCTAACACAGTATTTTAGAAGTCTTTCTTTTTTAAAAAAAAATACAGTTTCTATGACACATGAAATATAGCTTATATGGCTATTTTACTCTTTTTTACTATTTTTTGCTATTTTTTACTATTTTACTATTTTATTTGAATTTTTAGTTTAGACTGTGGATTTACTAAAGTATCATTAAACAGAGAGAAATCACTAAACAGATGCTCTTTGCCAAATATGTTGGAAAAATGTTAGCAATTCAGAAACACCTAAGGCAGCTAATAATCCACGCATTTTTAACAACAGCAAATAATTCCATATCTGATTAAATGCAGCAGGGGCACTGCTATCAGATTTTCAGCGTGTGTAATTTCAAACATAACAAATTAACTAAAACAAAAACATTCTTATGAGCAGAAATAATTTATACATTAGAGGCTTTTTCCACTGTATCTTTGCAATTCAGATAAATTTCTGTGTAAAACTGTGCCACTGGGATGTTATGCATCCATCTGACAACACATGAGTTAGAGAGAGATAAACCTTATGAAGAAAATCACAGAAATTAAACCTTTGGTATCTCAACAAAAACCAAAAATCTAATTAAAACATAAGCATTTTTTTATTTCAAAGACATAATCATTATTACTGCTGTTGCTTTCATAAGAAACAGCAGCATATACTGCACTTCTATCTTATTGTGTTAGCAAAGTTGGTTACTAAATCAAATATATCCTTTGGACTATTTTCTGGAGTGCTAGAGTTTCAAAAAATGTGGGGCCACTTGTGATGTGTTCATTAATTTGCAGCACTAAGATCCATGTAAATGGAAACTTTTTTCATAAAATCAACTGAAAAACCCCAAACATAGCTATTGCTTGCTTTCTATATCTATTATAATACAGGAGCCAATGAACACTTATAGCTAAAATAAAAAGTAATTTTCTTCATACCTAAAATAAAGTCAAACAAGACCCACTACTTCACAAATGTCTAAATTATTTTTAATTTTCTGTCCACAGGTAGGAGACCAACTACAGAACATCTCACACCCTGTGCTCTCTGTACTTGGAGCAATCTAGTGGCCCAGAATCTTTACAAGAAATCTGTTTCTTAACTCTTAGATCATTCAGATAAATTTGGAAAGGTTTTCTAAACATTTTAAAGTTTCTATCCATTCCATTCAAAATTCTGTGCCTTTTGAAATGTGTTTTTAATGATTTTTTTCTTTAAAGAAATTCTGCAATGTATTATTGCAAAGCATCAGCTGTAAGATGCTTCTGTACCAGTAAGCATGACTGCAGTACTGATTCATCTTATTACTACACATAGCTCTATTTCTGGGCACTCTTATTGTGCTGAAATAAATACAGCTACAGCATCATTGCTACTGGAAGAGAATCAACATGTTTAATCTAAAAATCACATTAACAGGCTTCCTTAACATTTCTGAGAGCATATTCTCAGGAAAAAGTTTCATCATAAAAGAATGTAGTTATAGCCAACATCATAAACACAGTTCAGTACCATCAGTGATGCTGAAAAAAGGCAAGGATGAAAGTGAAAACAAAAAGAACACGAAGTTTCTTCCTAGTGTTCAAGAAAAGAAGAATTTTTAGCTCAGACCATGACCCCAGAAAATGGGTCAGGCCTGGAATTGTTCAGACCTTGAAAGTATCTGGGAAGTCTTTCAAAAGAAAACAAGAATCGAATTTTCTGAAAAACATTAAGATGTCTGAAAAGTTAAACTTCTAAAAAAATATTTTAAGCTTAAATATATGGGAATGTTTCACATTTTGAAAAGTGTGACTGCAGGCTACATGTGATAAATATGTGGCAAAAAAATAGATAGTAATTTTTTCTCCCACATTTTTCCTGTGTTCATGTGCATATATGCCTGTAAAATCTTAAGGATATTCTAATTAATTCAGTTTCTCAGTATAGGTATCACTATAAGTATCTTTTGTGTTTGACTCCTAGATGTAATCAAAGCTCAGGGCATATTTTCTGCAGTTCTTGTGTCTGCATCGACAGAAGACACCTTAGTATTAGAAAGGTATTAGCTACATCTACTTTGCTGGTAATACTTTGAAACATATTTTCATCTACTGATTTCTCTTTTATTGTTAGCAGGCACAGAAGCTAAAAAACATATGTATTCTGTTCTACATGAGCAAGCAGACATGTTACACACTAGAGCACTACAAGTTGTTTGATTTATATATGCAAATCCCAAACACATAATGGTAAAAGCAGTCTGCTTTCATTTTGGTAGGCTTAGTGATTCACAGCAATAAGACATAAGACACAAGTGCTAAGACAATTTTAAAATTTCATCCATAAAGTCATATTTTTTTCTAAAATAAACTACCCTCTATAGGATCATCTCAATGGACACTACAACATTTATTTTATCTAGTGTCCAAATCTTTTAAACATCCGCAGTTGATTGAATTTGAACATTGCTTGGGGTTCATAGCTTGTTCAAGACTGAATGTGTAATGATCAGACAAAAGACTCAAAAACAAAATTGAAAAGCCAGAAAGACTGAAAAGCAGAGAGTAGAAAATAAATTAGCAACCAAACAGAAACAGATAGAAAGGAAAAAGTAAGGACAATGGCAATTGAAAACAGATTATCTCATTCCTCCAAAAGACTGAAACAAGTACCAACAAACATGGGGAGATAGAATAGTCTCAAGACTGCAGTAATGGTTCTGGAACTTAGGTACCTTTGAGCTACAGAAAAACAATCATGACAGAAGAATATCAGCCTTGATCTCACTACAGATACAATTTTATGTTCAATAATTTTTTATTAGTTTTATCATGCGCAGTATAAGCAGATTTACTTGCTTACCAGCCTTTATGTGATACATTTCCTGACATTATAAATTAAGTGGTTTGATTTTTTTTTTTTTTTTTAATGATCCAACTCTATTGAGTTTCAGAAGAGTGTTGATAGTCCACAGTACCCACATTAAGAGATGGAAAGAGCTGGCCTCACCTTTATCATCAACTAAGTATTCAAGTAAATATAACCTTATCTGCTGTGCTTTGGGATCAATCAAATTTAATGTTCTGACATGTCCTACAGTACTATTCTCCATAGAAGTTACCAAATTGGGAAATTCCCTGCTTAGAGGCCTTGAACAAATTTAGGGGTGAGGTGATCATCAACCTATTCAGTCTCAGACAGATGGGTTTCACTTTAAACATACCCATGACATAGCTTAAGGACCCCAGGACCCTTGGAGATGTAACCTTAACTGCACAGAAGATTTTGAAGACAGAAAGTAGTGGATAATGACAGGATAAGAAAGTGTAGGAATATTGAGGTGGGTCACATTGTTGTTATGCCCAAAGGATGGTCTCAAATTCACTAAATTTACTATTATAGGCCTTGCTTCCATTTCTTTTTAGGCTCATTACAGACATATTTTACCTAAGTAACAAGATATACCTCAAAACGATGTATTGTTCTAAACTTTAGAAGAAATTAGTGTTTATCAGTCAAGACTTCGAGGCCCGTACATTTCCAAGGTTTTGCATTATGTAATTCCCCATGAAAATGTTGAGATTAAGGAAAAAAAAAAGCCACAATATTTCTACATCAATGTTAAAACTTCTAGAAGGAATAGACTATTATTTCCCAGCTGCAACTACTTTACGGAGGTCAGCATCTGCTCATTCAAATGATACTAGAGGTTGTCACAACTCCATCACAGAAAAGTTGTATTGGCAATGCCTATAACATACTAGTCTTGTCAATAGAGAAAGCTAGCAAAATCGAAATGTCACAGTTACTGAAAAATAACCATCAAGTAATATCTCTCTTGACTGTTATTAACAATGCTATTGAAAAAAAAATCTAGGAGTTTCTGCTATGTTTGAATTGACTTTTCAGCTTTAGAAGGTACTGCCTTTCATAAGGATGTAATTGTTTTACCCCCTTAGCAGCCCAGACAGATGTGAAATTTTGCTAAAGAAAAAAAAATATATATACCTTGTTCTCAAAATCCTTTTTCCACCTGCTTCCTGAAGAACCAAGCAGAGTAACGACTACACACATACCTCATATTTCCAGCTTGTCAGAAGCCTAAGCAACTGCAGATTCTTATAGATTTTTTTTTTCCTCACATTATCATAGACAATCTGATTACAGGCAAGTCAACAACTATTGATATTTTAACACATGCAAGCTAGCAATAATGACTGTGCAATTCACAAGTTAATATATCATTATATGTCTCTTGAAATGCCAAATGGTTCTTCCAATAACATTTTTGAAAACCAGACTGAGGTAATACAAATTTATGTCAAGTTTAGTCTTTGTTTATACATCCAAAGGAAACAGGTTTTTTCTACATTAATTCTTGCATAAATATTTGAAAACCTGCATGTTTCAGTTATTCCCTCCAGTAGTATCCAAGCTTGCAAGTTTATCTAATGGTAATACACATCCTAGTTATTTTCTGTTATTTTCCTCCTACCTCAGAATGGTCTCCCCTTTTGTGTTTACTAAAATCAACTTGGCCCTGTCTTCAGAAGTTTCAGTGATATCCAGTTGTATTTTAAGTTTTGTCCAACATTCAGTAATTGTTCGGAGAGGAAACGTTGTTATGAAGACTTTCAAGAGGGAAAAAAATTGTGTTCCACAGCAACTTATTTTAGTCTCATTTTAGTTATTTTATGTGTCTGTTCCTAATAGAAATTAAATGCTCCAGATTTGTAAATTGTTTTTCTGCCTTAGTGATGACACTTGATTTTGAATCTGTATTCAACACTGTCCTTTTACCATCTCTATTGTGCAAGGAACCAACAAGCTATCAAAAAGATAATGGATATGCAACCTACATATAGCTTCAAGCAGCCTGCCAGCTACGATCTGATCTTCACTGGATATAAACCAGCTGACTTGAAAAATCCTATGCAATTTATACCAGCTAAGGTGATGGTCCCTGTTTTTCATTGTGCTTGCAAAGAAGATTGCAAACTTTAGTGTTATATATCAACCTGAAGGTTGAAATACAGTAATAAAATTTAACATAATACCCTGGAAAACTTGCCTTCTAGAATGGTAAGACAGATCATGGAAGGGAAAGCAAAGACAAATCCCTATAATCATAGAACAGTGGTAAGCCTACTTCACTGATTACCACAATATATCTGTTAGAAAACATTCCTTCCTAATAAATAATATTGTATATAAAGCAAATTTCTAATTAATATTACTGCCTATACCTCTTATATGCATTTGAAGTTACAGGTTAAAATATATTTACAATCTATTACAGCTACATATATTAAGGAAAAATACACTTTAATGTGAATAATTGCAGATGTTGAAGTATATACCCCCAAATATTCTGAACCATCAGTAATTAAGAGTAATTGATTATCATTGTAGCAGAACATTCACCTTGGTACATTTCATGAAAGACAGGATTTAGCTGTGACTGTAAGCACACGAAGGAGAGAAGGAGCAAAGGTGACAGCAAACTAAACTCAAACATCTAGAACACTGTTATTCATATACATCAAAACTCATTATATATATATATATAATTAGACTAAATATATATATATATTAGCTCACTATAATTAGACTAAAATCCTTACTTAGTCATAAATTCTGAGCAGATTAGGAACCTGTAAGGTTTGGACTCTTGCCAGCATCAAACGTGGATGTAAGCAAACACCATTTTGCAATGTGCAGGCTGCTTTTAACTGTAATGTCTCAGGAATATCCATTACATTTTTTAACATCTGCAGAGGGTCAGAAAACCCTACACAGAAGGCCGATCAAAAAAGAAAAAAAACTGAACCTCTCCTGAACATCAGATTATAAAAAGATAGGACCAATGAGAAACTTCAGCTTGCAGTGAGCATCAAAACATTACAAAGTAAGATGGAAAGAAAGATCAAGAGAATATCTGAATATTAGATAGTATTAGAGAAGAAATTTCTATGGATTTCTATAGGCCAAATTCAAGATCCAGCACATGGTCAGGGCAATTCCAAACACAAATACAGATAGAGTGGAGAATGGATTGAGACCAGCCCTGAGGAGAAGGACTTGTGTAGAGGGATTAGTGGATGAGGAGCTCAACATCACCCAGCAATGTCCACTTGCAGACCAGTAAGTCAACCTGTCCTGGGCTGCATCAAAAGAGGCGTGGCAGAGGGATGTGATTCCTCCCATCTAATTTACTCCCATGACTCCCAAGCTGGAGTATTTTGTTCAGCTATAGGGTCCCCAGCATTGGAAGGACATGAACCTGTGGGAGAGAGCCCAGATGTGGGACACAAAGATCATCAGAGGACTGGAGCACATTCCATATGAAGACAGGGGGAGAGTTGGGATTGTTTGACTAGGAGTTACCTTGTGGCAGCCATCCATTACCTAAAGTGGACCACAAGAAAGCTGGAGAGGTACTTTTTGCTAGGACATGTCATGATAGGACAAGGGAGTATGGCTGTAAACTGAAGAAAAGGTAGGTTTCGATTAGACATTGGGAAGAAATCCTTTACTGTGCAGGTGGTGAGGCACTGGAAGAGACTGTCCAGAGAACCTGTGGTTGTCTTGTTCCTGGAAATGTTCAAAGCCAGATTGAATAGGGCTATAAGCCACTTGATCTAGTGGAAGATGTCCCTGCCCATGGCAGGCAGGCTGGGACGAGATGATCTTTAAGGTCCCTTCCAATCCACACCATTCTACGATTCTGTAAAATAATATTTCAATGTATGAAGTTTTATCATATATAAACACATACTTCTATGCATTACTTAACAACTAAAAAGAGGGAGTATTCATTAAATGGATGTTACTCGGACAAAGAGCAAGTACACATAAGAATGCAGATGCAATCTATACAGTAATATCCTTTTCTCAACAGCAGCTATTTCTTCTGCTATAGATGCCTTTATTTCTATGAAACACCTGTAAAAAATTTCTATGCCCACAACACGACAATTTAAAATACATTTATTGCTTACATAGATCTTGCTTTTCAAATGGTAGAAATCTCAAAAATATATTTATTCAGCTTTTCTTTACAAGTATCTGAGATATTTTTCATGAAGCATTTTCAGCCACCATGTCAGTGCAGTCCAAGTGCTACGACAGTGCTGTAATACAGCTTTCTGGGATTGCTTCATTTGCTGCTTGGAATACTGTGCTACCATACTTATACTGATAGCTATACCTGGGAGATCTCATTTATGTCTGGTTCAGTCGACACAATCTGCATTTTCTCAATTTCTATGTAGACAATACCCTTAGAGATACATCTTAATTGAGGCAGGGTACAGTGTATGCTAAACTTAAATATTCACAACCACCTATTCCCCCAGTAATGCTGCAATGTAGTTCTAAAAAGCAATTTATTAAAGCCTTCAGGAAGAAAAAATACAGGCAAGTTAATATTCCACAAACTCATTCATGTGACCCAGCCTTATGTAATGTAACTGTCCCTTGGGGATTATGAATTATTCTTCATGCATTCACTCACTTTTGATTACAGTGGTTCTCAGTAGAAATCCCTTCTTTTATACTCAAGACCTCTTTAATAATAAACTACTTCCCATCTGAAAAAAGAAATAAAATACATGCTTTAAAACACTATATGACTATAACCCAGACATCTCCACATGATAGTGCAATATAATTTGAAATAGAGGTAAAAGAAAAACATGCACCTCTTGCATTCATCAATAAACTTTACTATACAGAACAGTTTGTATATGCAATAATTATACTAGCTTGCCAAGAAGGACATCTTTCTTAAAAGATTAAATGAAGACATTTAATGGAAAGGCACTGAAACAAGTTCTAGAATTCTGTTATTGCTAGTAAGAACATGTACTTCATACTCACCTTCCACAGTGAATTTCTTGTCTCCACTATGTTGTACGCTGAAAGTTTTAAAAGGTCAGTCTGTGGTTATGCTCATTTGTCTTCATTCTCATTTACTTATTTGCTTTATGTTCTGCAAAGAGTCTTCATATGTTTTCCTTATTTATTTGCTTAACATCATCAATTCCACAAAGAAAAAGTCAAGTGGCAAGATAGTAGGTAAACAAAGGTGATTAAAGCAGAACATTATCCAAGTGGTAAATGACAAATCTCTGTTGAGATAATAAAAGCCCTAAAAATGGTATTCAGCTGGCATAATATCTAGAAAAACTAAAGAAATAGGGGGTTATAGTCATTCTGCAATAGCTCCTCTCCACACCACTCCATTTTTACACTTTTCCCCTGTTCCAGTGTGGGTCCTTCATGGGTAGGGGTTCTGACAGGACCCTGCTCTGGGTCTCCTTGGGCTGCAGCTTTCTCCAGTCTTCTCTGGCATGGGGTACCTCATGTGCTGCAAGTGGATATCTGCTCTGTCATGGTCCTCCACGGGCTGTGGGGCAACAACTTCCTTCACTCTGGTCCTCTCCCTGGGCCCCAGGGGAATCTCAGCCCTAAGGCCTGGAGTGTCTCCTCCCTCTTTTACTTCTTCGACCTTGGTGCATACAGGGCTATTCTCTCACATTTTTTTCACTCTCTCACAGCTGGTTTATTAAAAATATTATCACAGAGGCATTGGAAGTATTGCTTGAGCTCAGATGTGTCCTGCAGAAGATCCGCTGGATCTGACTTTAACCAGGTGGAACCAGCAGTGCCTGGGATGGGGCAGCCCCTCTCTTCTTTTCTCAGATGCCACCCCTGAACTGCTGCCGCTGCCAACACTTGGACACATAAACCAAATACAAAGGCAGAGAACAAAGACCACAGTTCAGCAACAGAATCTGCTGAGGAGTTCTGCCCATTTCAGAGGGGTCAGGCGTTTTACAGAGCTTTCCTTATTCCTATTACTTTGTTTTTAGGCTTAATTACATGTAACCTAGAGAAGGGATGAACAGGAGTAGAGTTATTCAACTTTGATAAGCTTCAATTAGGGACTCTCCAGTAATGGTTGTAAAGCTCCAGGACACTGTCACCAAATCCTTTAAAGGGTCTTACGTTTTTTGGGGTATTTTTACATACCCTGATTTAGTTGCAAGGGAGAAATACTGACAAGATATTCTCAAGAGATCAAAACAACAAAATCTTTACTAGCAAACTTCAGAATATCAAGGAACTCTGGCAAAAGTTTAAAGCAACATTCAATCAACATCAAGCATTTCACAAAGCATTAACTTAGCAAGCTCTAAGCCTATTCAACTTAGCAAACTCCAACCTATCTGAATTTAAGTTGCCCATGAAGAAGGAATTAGAAGAAAGAGAGAAAGAAAAGATATAGAAAAGAACAAAAAGAGCTACCCCTTATGTTTCAGCTGATATAAAATCCAAGGGGACGTAGGCTCAAGACATGTGCTTGTATTGTTCTTCGGCTTTCCTGGGCCCTTCCCCCAGCTGGGAATTCTGGTCTGGTGGTCAGTCAGGAGCTGGGTAAGAGGCTCCACGGGCAGATGTGGAGCATTGCCTGCCTTGTGCCAGGGATTCGGGACCATTGCAGAGGCTAGGATGCAGACCCTGGCAAGGTGGGGTGGGCAGAGGAGGGCATTACATCACCAGAGCAGGACCCAACCTGCCCTTTCCTCTCAACATGTGCCCAAAGTGTTTCGAGCCAAAAATCTCCTCCAGTCTCTCACAATGGTAGATCATGGAAAGTGTTTGAGCACTAAATATAAGTGATGTCTGAATTCAGGAGTGCACAATAAACACTATTTGTGAAATTTGTCTTTTGCCAAGTCTTGCATTTCTGATGATTTGGTATCAAGGCTAATTGATGTCAGAAGAAGCATTTCAGCTCTCTGTGAAGCTCATAGGAGTTACAGCTGTTTAAACAAGAAAGATGCTAAGATCTCTTTTTAATTTTATTTTTTAAACCAAAGGTTTCTCTCCTTCCTTCCTTCCTTCCTTCCTTCCTTCCTTCCTTCCTTCCTTCCTTCCTTCCTTCCTTCCTTCCTTCCTTCCTTCCTTCCTTCCTTCCTTCCTTCCTTCCTTCCTTCCTTCCTTCCTTCCTTCCTTCCTTCCTTCCTTCCTTCCTTCCTTCCTTCCTTCCTTCCTTCCTTCCTCCCTCCCTCCCTCCCTCCCTCCCTCCCTCCCTCCCTCCCTTTAATTAATCTCTTCCTTTCTCTCTTCCCTTTTACCCTACACCTTTATCCGAAACTCACTTCCACATGCATATATAGTGGGCCAGGGACTAACATACCAATTTCCATGCCAAGTGCGTGATTTACAAATAAAACTTTCTGATTGCAGATCCTCTGACTTCTGCCATTCCTTTTGACCATGAGCATTCACAAATCTTAGGTACTTGCTTCTTTCTTAGGGGTGACGTGTCACAATGTCCTCCCACATCTTAACTTTTCGTTTAAAATATGCCCTCCTATCTGGTTTAATTATACAATGTATACAATGTTTAACAACCTTGGCCTAGTTCTGTTTCCTTTGTTCTTCAAGCACAATGGGAACTTTGAATGATCAGTTAACTATTACAAAAATATCTCAGTTTAAGAAATTCCTCTTTCTGTCTCTCTTACTCAAGCACTAGGTTTCACCTCATCCAGAACTTAATTCCAAAATGAGTAGCTAGGTCTGCCATAAGAGTGAAAAATATTCCACAACCCATTCAAATCAAACAGTAATGGCTTGGTTTGAATTAAAACAACTCCTTGACAAGAAGAGTTAGTGGTAGTGCAACCTGCTTCATCAATTAACTGGCATATCAAAAATGAGGAATACTGTTCAAAAGTAATTTGCTGTTGAGTGCGGGCACCCCAAATGATCTTCAATATGAGCTTTGAAAATTAACCTTGAAGATGAAGGTGAACGTTTCTTGCAGTATTTTTCACTCTGGCCTCATACAAAAAATAGACACTAAGGCATTCCCTTTTCTGTAATTAATATTATCCAAATAAATTTTTCTAAGGACTTTAAGTTCAACTTTAGATACATATTGCAGGAGTATACCTACTAATTCCATTATCATTATTTCCATGTCATACTTAAACAAGAAGACTTTTATAATTCTCATAACTTTTTGTAGGCAGTTCTACAAAACTAACATGTTAAATGGAACTATATAAAATTACTTATTTTTTCTGTTTTGTTTTTCCTCAAGATCTTCCAGTGTATTTCTTTTTTATATCATTTGCAGTTCATAAGTATTTATCATCTTTTTATATTTTGGATATGTTTACAAAATACCTCACTTTAAGGTAATATTTCAATTTAGTTATGTATTGGTTTGGTCTAAAATATTAATTACTATTTACCTTCTGTGAGATAAGAATTAGGAGAAATGCAAAGCAGGCACCAAGCTTGAAAGAATATAAAGAAGTTTATTAACAGACCTAAAAGAAGAAAAAAATCATACCACACCTTCAGAACACTTCTCCTCCCCCCCACCTTCCTCCCTTCTCCCACTGACAATGTAAAAAGACAACCCTTGAGATGTTCAGTCTGTTTACCCACTTCCATAATAACCTTGTTCAGTCCATTTAGGAAGAGGAGCCTCTCTTGCCCGTGCTATGAAAACATTATCATAATGAGACAGCTGCCCGGGTTGGTTCTCTGCTTGCATCATGTGAGAGTCCCCTCCCACCACTTGCAGCTTTTTCCACAACTGCTTTCGAGGGTCCAATCTTGAGCTACTGGGGTACAATTTTAAGGTTGAGCCGTTCAGAAATAAAAGTTCTCTTCACCCATCTCTGGGAGCATTTTCATCTCTGAGAACAGAGGCCCTTCTCCTTCCCTGGGAGCAAAGAGTCTTCCTCATCTTCATCTCTAGGACTATCTCTGGGAGCATCTCTAGGAACTGAGGTCTTCTCCTTTTCCATTTGGAGCAAAAGTCCTCATCGCTTCCATCTCTCCCTGTTCAAACTTCTCATGAAATTACAGCTGCTTCAGCATCTGTTTATCTCAGCGCAGGTGCTTTTGCTCACAAGTGCAAATTGAATGCTCCACCCCCCCATATCTTCATGAAATTACAACGAGTACTTTGATACATCATAGCTTCACAACAGAATTTCAGCTTTAAGCATCTCCTCTTTCTCTTCCCTCAGGTTTTCAGCTCTTCACAGCACTAAAAGGGTCAATCTCACCTTGGCCTTGCAGCTGGAATTTCGCTTATCGCTGTTGGGCACATGATCTTTTGCTGGACAGCCGTGCAGCTTCAGCTGAATCTTGGCCACACTGAGAGGAGCATCTGAGCCACTCTGGCTGCCCACAGCAGGGCTGTGGTGGGGTTCCGTGGGTGGAACAGGGCCCATTGGCTCCAGGATGGCCTGGGCCTGGCTCAGCCTGGCCCGAGCAGGGCCTGGGCCGGGTCCGCTGGCCCCTGCACGGGGCCCACAGCCACCTGTCCCAGCACCAGAAACGAGACAGAGCTGTGGGGGGAGTTTGTCTATTCTTAAGTGTGTATCACAGAGGCGGTCACAATTTTAAGTGGCTTAAAGAATTGTCCATATTCAAACTGGCCAGCTGATAGGTTCTATCAGGTCACAGAGGAAGCTGTAAGCACCCCTTTGCAAGAACATCACTTCTGGGACTATGCTTGCTAACCCATGACAAGTTAATATTTAGTGTATTGTTCTTCTCCATATCACTAATGAAAATGTAAACATATCTAGCACCTGTCACTACAGCATTCACAGGGAAAATCCATTCAAATCAATCCAATTATTGGAGGACTGTAAATGTCAATTTGTGACATTTTTCAATCTGTAGAGCAAGTTAACCTATTCTTATTATTATTGAAAACACCTTAGTAACATGTATCAGCATTATTTCTCAAATGCTCAGGCCATGTTTCTTTCATTCAGCTTCTAGTTTTGTAATTGCATTTAGAATGTTCACCTGCCACATCCTGTTCTATTTGGGCCACAGTGGTTATACCTCACAGTTTGTTTTCTGTGGAGTTTTATAGTTTGGAATGAAGATTTAAATATTAAAATACTAAAACTAATATTAATTTTTACTAGAATTTTATATTATTATTACTTTGCTTGCCTAGGGATTTTACAGAGGAACTCAAATAATTGTCATATGTACACTAAATGCATCTGTTACATCCATTATCATCAGGAATATGATGATTCTGACTGGTTTGTATTCAGATTGTGAAAGTGTCAATATTCAGTAGGTTTAAGAAGAGTATCAGCAGGACTTGCACAAGGCAGAGAGAAAGAGGCAATGCTTAGAAAAAGATAAATCATATTAGATTCTTCCCAAATAACTAGACAACAGGTTGGTATGGTGTCATTGACTAACACTTTGTGTGGGTAAAATGTGGCAGTAAACTGGGATATTTCATGTGGTTTTTGTAAAGCCCATCTTTTTAAAAGACAGTGGATTCACTTGGTTACTGGTTATACATCTACATGCTATAAAACAGCAGTCTTATGCCTGTGGCTCTTGCCATACTGGTGACTAAAGGAACTAAACCAAAAAAGAACAGCAAAAGAACAGCCTCATTGTTCTTTCTTCAAAGAGACATTCAGAAAGGATACATCTGTATCCTAGATGTAGAATATGATCCTAGATGTCCTAGAATATGATCCTTCACCCAAATTCATTTTGATCTCTTTGTTACATAGAGCAGTCTGCTTCACATATCTACCACTGAGCTTCTTTCTGATGATAATTCTAATGTTTCAAGGTTTGTTTTCCTTTTTTTCTGTGAGAAAACAAATGTTGATTTACTGGTATAAGGATCAGTGTTACAGAGGGGATTACTGTAACAAGCATATATCAAACCAGGACTCCCGTGGAAAGGAAGTATATATGGATGGATTCTTGGTAGATGTTTCAGAGATCTTTATTTCTCCAGCCGCATGGCCAGGGCTCTCCTCAGGAACTCTGCAGTCATGGGACCCGAGGGTCCTTGGCCACACTGGGGAACACAAACCAACCAATGGGGAATGAGGCTGACCAGGGGCAGGGAAACCCTGTGTCTCCCCCCCAGGGCCCCTCTCCCAGGGCTCCATGGCAGGGGGGGAGACCCCAACAGATCAGGTATAAAAGTACTGGAGAAAATCTAGACATTATTTCCTTGGGCTGAGACACTTGATTAGGATGAAAAAGCTCAATAACTCTAACATAATGCAGAAGTAGCAGCATCTGAATCCAGACGCATTTGCTACAACCAGTTCAGAATCTCCCAGTATATTAAGTGTATTTGCCTTTTGTAAGAAATAGCACATCTGTTTCCCTGTTTTTTCCTCTAAACTGTTTATAAACTGTGCTGAGCTACTTCTGTCAAGACTGGGTAAGACTCAAGTGAGGCAACAGTTGAATCCTATTATTTTGGTATAATAACTCTTCTTTCCCTCTAGCAAATCTTATCAGTCTCTCCCAGTCACCAGTGTCAGTTAGTGTTAGCAGCAAGGGAGTCACATTTTCCACATGGTATGCAGACCTCTTCAGCAGACTTCTACAGCATATATCTGTGTTGCATGAGTTATTCTCCAAATCAATAGCCAGAAGAGATGAGAGCTTTAAATATTAAGGCAGTTATGTCAGCACACTCCATCTCAGCATGAAAGCAGAGAGCCTGACAGGTTTGGTTCTCTGTGGTTTCCAGCTGCTCTCTCACATATGTACAAATTACGAAGTGGTGGGCTTTTTGGTTTTTGTTTTGTTTTGTTTAGGGTTTTTTGCAAACTTTCTTCTTCCACAAGATCTTTCTCTATTGTCTCTGTTTCCTGTTGCCTTCTTCCCAGTAATTCTTAACATGTAATGGTCCAATATTTCCTCTGGAGAAATTTCTATGACCAGATAATCATAGAATCATAGAATGGTATGGGTTGGATGGGACCTTAAAGATCATCTAGTTCCAAACCCCTGCCAATTCACAGGGACATCTTCCACTAAATCAGGTTGCTCAGAGCTACATCCAATCTGGCCTTAAAAAACTAAAGGAGAGCCACAAAGATGGTTATAGGGATGAAGCACCTCTCCTACAATGAATTGGATTTGTTCAGTATGGATTTTTTCAGTTTTCAGGGCGAACTGATTGTGGCCTTCTAGAATCTGAAGGGAGCCTACAAGAAAACTGAAGAGGCACATTTTACATGAGCATGTAGTGACAGGACAATGGGAATGGTTTCAAACTGAAAGAGAGTAGGTTTAGATTAGATATTAGGAGGAAATTCTTTACTGTGAGGCACTGGAACAGCTTGCCTAGAGAAGTTGTGGATAATGAGAGAATTGGAAAGAAAACATAAAGAAAGTTCAAGGCTGCAGCTTGAGTATATTTAGTGTTGTCTCATTCTCATATTTTCTTTCTTATTTCCAAATTTAATATTAATAGCTTTTAGGCATAAGTAATACAGGCATCTCTATTTGAGGTTTGCTCTCTCCTTGTGTGTGTGTGAAATTTACCACTTATCAAAAGAGTTTCAAATATCTCATTTCTATTCTTTGTTGTTAAATATTTTGTATTAATGTTTTGGTTTATTTTAATGGACTAAATAATGCAATATTTTCAACCAATTCTAATTTGCATGTAGGTCAATAATTTGCTCTAAAACATTGATTGCTTGCAACTGGATAAAAATCACTTCTTTACACGTTTTATTATTAACCATCTTCAGCAGAAGGCTGACTGCTCCCAAACATCTTCCTCAGGTACATAAGAAGTTAACAGATTAAAATCAATCAGAAATACAAATGTATTTTTTACTGCCTCTCAGTTTTTTCTTACATTATATTTTTAAAACTTAGATTTTCTTATTTTTTTGGAGAAGAGTTTAGTTGTTTTGGTTTAATTTTATTTTTCAACAAAAGAGCATTTACATGCATTCCTTTGCATGTAAAGTCCCCCTTTCTAGATCTTTTTTAAGATGAATAAATTTCAAAAATACCATTAATAACATTGATGACAAAAATAAGAAAAATTTTCTTGATAAAATATTTTCCCATTAAAGAATGATCTGAAAAAGCCTTTGTACCTGTGGTTTTGTTGTTATATCTTTTGCACTTTTTCAAACCAAATATTTAAGCTTCCTCTCATAAGCTATGAGAACTGTTAGTGTATTCTTTTAAAAGCAGGAATTCAATTTTTGGTAGGTCTTAAGCATGAAAAAACACTTCTCTGTTCTCAGAAAAATTATTAAAATCAATTCGACTGCTTCTTTCATCAGCTAAACTTAATATAGACAAACAGGATTGCTTAATGAAGCAAATAGTCAGATCCCAAACAAAAAAATATAAAAGAACTCTGAGACATAAAGCAAGTACAGTACAGAGGTTTCCACTATCATAACTCTAAAACAGAAATCTAGAACACCAAAACTGAGGTCTTTCCTAGGGTGTTCCCCCTTTTCCTAAAATGGGCATTGGTTATTTCCAAATCTGCTTTGCTTGATATGTAGTTTCATTCTGAAATTCAGTTTCACTTTTCTTAGGATTATACTGTAATGCGTGGGTAAGTTTAACTTAATTGCTCAATGATTGTCATTTAATAGATAACTAATTGGCACTGCCTTAACTGCATTAATAATACACACTAGATGTTAATAAAGACATTTGAGTTAAATTTCTAAATTTAATTTTAAGTATGTGCAGGATTAAATGTCCAGCTGCTTTAGGAAAAGAAATGATTAGATAGTCCTGATAACTGCAATTTTAAAACAGATGGCTATAAACAAGTAAGTGAATTCCAATACACAACATTCTCTTTTTTATTTAATTTTGTTTGTGAATATCTATGGACAGGTTTAGATTGGAGTAATGAAAGGACTGTAGTGGCATGGAATGCAACATTATTGCTTTGCCCTGTTGACACTAGCTATGATAAGAAAGAATCAAGCATCATTCCTTAATAGGTCCAAGAACTCATGGAAATAATTCTTTCTTGAAAGGGATCAAATAACAGCATGGCTGTATTGTCTCTGTACATCTGATGAGCTGGCATGGGGTATCTCCACAACACTACCTGTTTTTCCTTCACAAGAAGAAAACAAAGGTGGAAAAATGCAGTGCTATGTCTTTGCCAATTAAGTAATCTTTAAAAAGTCCAAGTCTATTGATCACTTAATGACTTCCAAATTTTTCTAAATGTTATTTTCAGAGACTTCTGGAAGATAATAACTCTCACTATCTGACTGCAAAATATTGAATCTGACTAAACATTTTATGATTAATCACAATCATTCATTTCTTTCATAAAAAAATGAATTTAAGTCCTTCAGTCTGAAGGAAGTTAGAATCTACCTGTCACTAAAAAATTTCCTAATGAAGTAATCATGTATTTAATTTTAAGTTATGCCCTCTGGTAAAAACCAATGTAAAATTTTAGTTCTCCATTTTTTCTATTCTACAATCTGAAATCACTTGTCCTATGCAAACTGTTTAATCGTTAATCTCAAGGACCAAAAAGAGGCATCTTGTAATATCAAAGGACTCTTTTTTTTTTTCATTGACAATAAGAGGATTCCCATATTTGATGGACAGTCATAAAGATTGCTTTAAGATTTAATTAAATATTTTCCAGTAGATGGCAGCCTTTTACAGTGATTGGAAATCCTGAATGATACCTATGAAGGCTTCTGTAGTTGACAAGTTGTTATGCCTTTCCTCTGCAAACAATGGTTGAAAGGTGTTTATAACTTTGCCTTTGCAAATGGCCAAAATTTGTTACATATGCTCACTTTTATTTTCCTATATCCATAGGAAATACCTATGTCTGTGCCTGCTTGCAATAAAAAAAGACTAGAAGTACCACCTAAAAACAGGAACTACAAAAAAAAAAAAATACTAAATGGTCCAGTTGATTCACTTGATAATATCTGAAGTCAAGATGATATGAATTTTTAATGCTACTTATATGATCTGGGGCAAGATATTTAAAAATCTTTGTGATACATCTGAGACTGGGATTGCACAGTATTGGAATTTAAATTCATGCAAGAGGAAGTATGCTTTTCCACAGGTTTCCTCAAAATTTACATCCTTGCATTTATTGTAAAAAATCACTTATTAGGACATGATTCTTTCCCACCCCTAATGCAATTCATTAGATATAGTAATTCATATATTTAATCTACCTGCACATGGTACTATAAATCAGAATTCTAAATACATCCTCCAAAAAAAGACCAAGAGTTTTGTGCTTTCATCACTTCACACATGCCAATGTAATTTATTTTCTTAAGCTTTTACTGCCCTCTCCCACTTTTACTCTTTCTTGTTTTCAGTGTCACCTTGGAGACCTTGTACTTGGAAAACAACAAAGATATTTTCTTGTCTACTTCAGTGTCAGAGACAGGATTTGGTGAAAAGAGGTGCTATCTTTTAATAGAGCTATGTCTAAGTAAGCATACGGTTCAAATATGACCTACCAAATGATAAACCAAAACAGAGTACAAACAAAGAATTTCTGCTGGGTGTGAGGTTTCCATTTTATGAATGCTTTAGTGCAACAACTTATATCTTCTTGACATGAAAGATATTTCAGTGTTGCAGTGGGGTCTCCTGCAACATCCATAGACAGCGAGGCCCATGGAGAGAAATAGGGAGCAATTCTTTATAGAAGTTTCAGAGATCTTTATTTTCCAGCCACATGAGAGGGGGACTGCCCAAAGACTCGGGAATCACTTGGCAACCAGGGTCCTCCCCAGGCAGGGGAACACAAAATAACCAATGGGGAACAGGATTAGGGCACATGTTACCAGGGAGCAGGGAGACCCTGTGCCTCTACACCAGGGTCCCCTCTCCCAGGACCCCATGGCAGGGGGGAGGAACCCCAACATTTCAAGGCATTCAGTTCTGTTCTGAAAAGGGAATTCCAGCCCCATTTAAAAGGAAAAAAATGCAGGAAATAGAAGTAGGCATATATGATGTTCCTATGAAGCATTTTAATTTGAGGATGAATAATTCTGTGTAGTAAGCAAAGATGGACTGTGGGGATTGATTTATTATTTGATTAATTAATTAATCATTTTTACAACAGTGTGATTATCTTATACACTTATACTGTGTCCAGTGCTGGACTCCCCATACAAGAATATGATTAAGGAATTGAAGCATCTGTCATTTGAGGAAAGGATGAGAATGTTGGGATTATTCAGTCTGAAGAAAGTAAAGCTCACTGGGCTCTCTCTTTATTTAAATAACCAATAGGAGTGTGCAAAGGAGACAGAGTCAGACTCTTTTTAGTGGTGCCCAATGATAGGACAGGAAGCAATGGACACAAACTAGAAAGACATGAATTTCAATCTGAACATAAGAATATACTTTTCACAGAGAGGGTGACTAAGCACTGGACCAGGATGCCCAGGAAGGCTGTGGAGTCTCCATCCATAGAGATATAGAGATATTGAAAACCCATCTGGACATGATAGTGAGGAGCCTTCTTGAAATTGCTCTGCTTTAGCTTTATGTATTAGACTAGGTGATCTCAAGAGAGCCCTCTACAACCTCAAATATCTTGTGATTATATGGATTACAGACAGAAACTTCCAGGACATTTGAAAACTTATCCAATATCACACAAGCATTTCAGATTGTTATTATTTTTGTGTTGTCAGAAACTTACTGACAGTTCCTGAAAATTACACAGGCTTACAAAATATTAATGGTATTTCAGTAGTTAAGTTTCAAGTAGGAAGTAAATAGTATTTTGTAGGTCCTTGTGACTGACTATTGAAAAAACCTATTGCATCTTGCTCAGAAATCCTATGACGTTAATAAAATCTTAGAACTTCTTAAATGCTCAAAACACACAAAAAGGATTGGTGTGCAGTGCCAGTGTACTTCCCTGGATACCCAGGAGTTTGTCAGAACCATTTACCATTTCATTGCACTCCAGAGCTTAATAACATATGCTAGAACACAAAATCCACAAATCCTTTATTGTCATAATTATATCCCATATTAAAAATAATGCTGTGTTCCTGGTCAGGCTGACTTGTGCCAAGCTTTTATATTTTTGTTGATAAAATCAAGAATTGGATCTGGGAGATATAGGAGCATATAATGAGTTAAAATTGAAAAAAAGTGGGCAGTTAAGGGTCTGATACTTGCCTTTATCAAAGTAAAACGGTTGTAACCTCATGACATGGAGAACACCACTGTAAGATTTAAAACTAGATGAGAAAAATACGTTGAAATTATTTGGGCTCATCCATGGAGTGATCCTCACTGCTCCACCATGGCATTGGTCACTTATCTTCTCTGTTTCCTGTAGAGCAGATCAATATTCTGTCCTGCTCCTTGTTAAAATGTGAACTCCAGTTGATCTTTGCCTTATAGAAAACCAGAGAATGTGATGATTTGGTTCTGTTTCTCTTTTAAATAAATGATGACAGGAAAAGCAAGTTCCTCAATTCTTATATGAAAATCCTGAAGAACTGAAAATGTGAGAATGAGAGATATTTCACAGATCCTGTCATCTTAAAACTTACTTGAATATGTTGGATATTTTGTCTTGTTTTATCAAGAAACTACTATAATAAAACAGATGACGACTTGTTATATTTTGCTCAGTCCAAACCAATTAATTTCAATACATATCTACAAATGATGTTGTTCAGCACCTTTGATATAAATGGTAATCTAGGCCATAATTTATATTTCACACAATTCTAATACTGTTTTCAAAGAAATGTGCAGTAGGTGTTTATCAAGTTAAAGTATTAAGGAAAAAACTCTGATAAATATTCGTAATTTATATTCCTCTGAAATAAAGTGGTTATATATGCAGATCTTGGAAAACATTTTAGCTTTGTATTTGTTTTGTAGTAGATTGTATCATGTTAAGCACCATCATAAAACCATGTAGTCACCTTTCATTTTTAGATACCTAGCTAAAACTATGCATTTACATTCAGTAAGTAAACAAACACAAGAGAATAGACAGATTAGCCATCCTGAGAGCCCACTGGTGACTCCATGATATTTTCAAAATTTCTGCATGTAAAAGCAGCATTTTTTTTTTTTCTTTTAAAAAATAAGGATACATCTTGGATTTTTCTGACATCTGTATTTATTTTCTGCTTTACTCTATGGTTATCTTCAACCAGAGAATAACCAAAATTAAAAGAATGTTCCTTTTTGCTTTAAAAATTCAAACAAAACACTTCTTAGGCAATCTCTTACTGCATTGCCAGCAAGCAATGGCTTTGCATACGAAGAGTGAATGAAAGAGCTCAGCTTATTTATGCTGGAGAAGAGGTGATTGTGCAGGGATCTTATCAATGCATACAAATATCTTAAGGATGGGATACCCAGAGGATGGGACTAGTCTCTTTTCAGTGGTGCCCAGTGACTGGATGCAGGGCAATGGACAAAAACTGAAACATAGGAAGTTCCATCTGAAGATGAGGGAAAACTTCTTTAGTTTGAGGGTGATCGAGCACTGGAACAGGCTGCCCAGAGATGTTGTGGAGTCTCCTTCTCTGGAGATGCTCAAAACCCAGCTGGACACAATCCTGTGCAGCCTGCTCTAGGTGAACCTGCTTTAGCAGGGGGTTGCTCTAGATGATGTCCACAGGGCCCTTCCAATCCCAACCATTCTGTGATATTAAATAAAATACATGTGTCCATTCTGAGGCTGTTCACGCCAACCTAACTGTAATTAATATTGCTTTTTCATATCCTCAGTCCCAATATTCATTTATCAGTGTTTCTCCATCTGTTTTTCCTGCTGTATTTCTAAACTCTGCTATTTGTTACAGACTGGTTTTGTTCTAATAACTGAAACACACCTAACACGATAATGCATCTGAATGCGGTTCCAGTAAAATGAATAAAAATATAATACTGGATAGCTCTGGTCTTTATCACCTTGGAAAGATATGTTGATTTCTTATGCAATGTAATTACACATTAATTAGATCCCTCCAGGGCAAACTTGTGATATTAGTGTTTAAATTGCTGCATTAGTTTTGTCCTTTTTATTTTAGCCCTCATTCCTTTGCACATCAAATACTAAAAATTAATGGAAACTTGTTGAAATCTCTTTTGGTTTTTTTGAGTGGTTTGGTTTGGTTGGTTGGGGTTTTTTGATTGATTGTTTTTTGGTGTTTTATTTTTAATTTTATTTTTTCCTCCCAAGGGAGTAATGCAAAGAATATTTATGAAGACTATTTTTTAGTGAACAGATATTTTGTTTCATTTTATGCATTGCTTTTTATTCTGATTATTAGTGCAATTCAAAAACTTTTATTTGTCCTAAATATATGTCCAGTGATGATCCTAATGTCCAATTTTGTTGTCTATAAGGCACTGAAGGAGAAGCGCTAAGGAAATATGGCTAAGGACTATAGAAACTGTTTTCCTTCAAGATATGGACAGTCCTGAACATTTCTGGTAGTAGAAAAAATCCACACTCTCTTTTATGCATGGACATTTGAGCTATCAGGATGATGGTCTAGAAACAAACAGGTTGCAAGTTTGTTGGTTTGGGTCTTTTTGTTGGCAGGTTCTCCTTTAAATTGACAGAAATAGGCCGAATGAGATTTGCTAGTTAGATGCTGAAACTGGACAAGAGTAGGCTTTTAACACAGGGTTAATAAATAATTGTTTAACTGATCTAGGCGTATTATGTATTCTCGTATTTTCAGCCTTTTAAGTCATGGTTAGATATCATTTTAAAGGGCCTTCTATTGCAAAAGCAAAAGGATTTTTTCTTAGCTGGGGTTCTTTCATTTGCATTATGAAGAACATTAAAATCAGAGACAAAAATTGGTCCTCTGGTGTTAAAAGCTACTTATCTAAAATATATATATATATGGGTTAAATTCTAGGCTGTATGCAGCTGCCAAAATCTGCATATCATTTGAGATACTCATAATCCAGGCCCAGAGACCTCATGACTTTCTTCATCTCTTATCTACCAGATCAGTGAGGGTGTTTTGGATACCATCAGGAAGCATAAATACAGCTTTTTGTCCCAAATACATATGTTTAGGCAACTGAATTTATGTCTCTTTACCAGATTCTGAATCATGATAGCAAGTTATTCAAGTTCATTGACATCATCCTATTACATCATGGCCCAGACTGTGTATAAGCATTAAGTATGTATAGGTGAGATGATAAGTGTCAGCTCAATGGCAGAACAAAACCAGAAACCCTTCTAAAAGCATCCCCCTTTAACTACATTAGAGCACTCCTGCTTATTCACCTTCTAGCTTGATATATTCTTGCATTGCTTACAACACAAGGACATGATTTTTACAAGGAGGCTTAGAGGTTAGTCCCTTCTTTCCCCTGCAGAATCACTCCTTGATGGTGCTCATGTAGATGTGGACTCAAAGCCATTAGAGATAAGCAGTCACTGAGAACAAGTTTTCAGTGGTCAGGGTAGGTTATCAGAGCTAACCCCTTAAGCAAAGTCAAGATGCTGTGGAGCAATTCAGTCCATGTTTTTTGTATGCTCTGACTCTGGTGTCACTAGAAAATTCTGTGCACTGGAAAGAAGAAGAAGAAAAAGAGAGAGATTTTGATAATTTGTTTGGAGGTTTATTACAAAATTGGTTTGTATGGCATTATTTCTGCTTTTGTAAGAAATGAGAAGTCAATGGGACATATTGCAAGTAGATTCAATGGAAGAGAAAACTTTGTAGTGGTTGCTGTGATTTACCCATAGCCAATTGGCTGCTGCAGTTCACCAGCCTTTGGAATGACAGGAAATATTGTATAAGACTTCTGTAGACCCAGACAACAATTTGGTTGTAAGAAGCAGAGGAAAAATTGAACTGAAGGATGAGGTGAAGGTTTCTGTGGGATTTAGAGTGACAGGCACAAAAGCATTATCTATATCTCATGAAGGTGATAGAAATACTGAGTAATAGAAATTTGAATAGATAAAAATAATGTTTAAAGGATATCATAGGGGAAAAAAATAGAGAATCTAGTCCAAGTCAGTCCTGTTAATGTGATCTAATTTTCTTAAATATCTAATTAAACAGTAGAAATTTCAGGGTATAATAAAAAAAATACATTAACACCTAATGAGACATGCAAGTGACATTAAACAAGGCAACATATATATAAATGCATGCAGTATATATGCGTATAAGTGTGCAGCTGAATAATTGGAAATCCAAGTATAAGGCTGCAGGTAAAGCAAAATGGGCCAATTCATTTATATTAAAAGACAGAAATGGACAAAGAAAATTAGCCTTGAAAAGCATCTTGTTTAAAAAAAGTGCAGAAATAAATCAAAATAAATATTTTATGCCAAGGTGTTCGAAGAAAAAAAAAAAAAAGAGGAAAAAGCATGTGTTTAAATTCCAGATGCAAACTTTTTCAAGAATCAGAACTAGATTGGAAAAGACCAACAAGGTCTTGAAGTCCAACCTTCAACCAAATACCAAGAAACTACAGAATTAAGGGATGTTAAAATTGTAATCCATTCTAAATAAACATAAATCTGTCAGATAAGTGAAATTCAGTGGAGCAGAAGCAAACACAGGAACTGTAACTGGGATGTGCAAGAAACATATTCAGGTAGAGGAGTATTAAAAATGTTTAATGCTGGGACAGATCTGATATTTAGAGATTTTTCTATTCTATTCCATAACTTTGCATGTGTGCATATATAGGTATAATGATGGTTTGCAGAATGACTGACCACAGCACTTACAGACATATTAGAATTGGTCTGGTCTTTTTATCACAGATAAAAGTGAATTAGAATCACTTGCCAGTGTGTTAAATAGCATCATGGAAGAAGACACAGAGAGAGAGAACTTTTTATTTTTGGGAGTGTATATAATGCCATGGCACCATCCATCTCTCAGGCAGAGTGAACAGTATTAGGGCAGTAGAGTCAGATGCTAGTAGTGAGAAGTCCCGGGGGTATGTCTACACATTTCTTTCTGATGAAAAGATAGTTTAGACTGAATACTGGTCTGAATTTAATGTTTACTTGTCAGTGTACTGTCTGTACACATCAAATGAACCTTGTATCTTGGGGTCTTCTGTGGAAGGGAGTGAATTGTCAACTCATTTAAGAATTGCAAAGAAGTTTTAGGTGCTGACATCTCAGTTTGAGACTTCTGCTCCTCAAGGATTTGGTACATATGAACAGTAGGTGATCTGAATCATCTGCTGAGCTTAGACACCCCAATTCTCAATCCTTGCTCCATCTGCCAGTTTGAATTGATGTAATTGTTTCCAAATAGCCAATTAACTGCAATAAAGATCCCTTAAAACTAGTAAAAACCAGAAAATATAGTAGTGGAGGCCACAAAGTTAGACAGATAACATAAAGAAAAACTATGCTTTCTCTCCCATCTATGAAATATGCCAAATCAGACACAATATATGCAGTAGTGAAGAGGTGAGCTCCAGTAGTGAGGGTTTTTTACTAAGACAAAGGGATTACTTATGTTATCCCCATTAATTTCTTCTAGTGTTCTCTTAAATCAGTTAAATATAGGTGTACTGGGGAACAAAAACACATACAGGAAAATAAGTATTATGATAAAGTTAAGAAAATTTTACTGATGGCAAACCATGCTCATACTGTTACGTCATGCAACAAAGAAATATTCTACTGTAAAGCTTTTGTACTAAGGTAAAGGGTTCAATTTTGTTTTTGCAGGTGGAGTCAGGTTGCATTTAGCACTGATTTTTACCTGGTTAATTCAAAGAAATACAAATAATTTGTGACACATAAAAGGTAAATGCTAAATTTTTGTAGGTAGCTGAATTCTAAGGGCATCTACAATACAAATTCTGTAAACCCAAAGATTTATTAATATTATATATTAATATAATCAGTTGTACAACACATTGATTATTAATACTACTACTATGCATAATATATCACTGCATTTTATAATTTGGATTGCAAATATTAAGAATTTATATCAGATCGGATTTTTCAATTCCAGAATTAGATACTGATGATATGGCAAAGATAGGACCCAGTGTTTTTTTGCCTTCATGGCTGATGTAGTCTGTGACTGCAGTTAATTTCATATTATCCAGGTGTGATCTGTTCTTTGCTGTTCAGGTTCAGTGCTCTTTTTTGTTAATTTAGTGCTGACAGCAGTATGTACTGTTTAAAACAAGCAGCTGCCAGAGTCTAATATTATGTGACCAGGTTCTTCTAGTTATTCATCAGGAACTGTTCTTTTAAGTATTTGTCAGTAAATGTAATGATAAAGCAGGGAATAATGGGTACAAATTGAAAGAGAAGAAATTCAAGTTAGCTATTAGGAAGAAATTTTTTACTGAGTGTGGTTAGACACTGGAACAGGTTCCCAGAGAAGTTGTGGATGCCTCAACCCTGACAGTGTTCAAAGCTAGGTTGGATAAGGCCTAGTGGGAGGTGTATCCTGCCCATGGCAGGAGGGTTGGAACTAGATGATCATTAAGATCCATTCCAAAACTTACGATCCTGTGATCTGATGACTATGATTACAAAGTATAAGACAGTGTTTAGTACCAAGTTTTCTTTCCTGAGGTTAGCTGATGCTATACAGGACTTGAATTTAGAAGAGTGATACAGCAAATTACTTGTACTGCAATGCAAGTACAACTTACATTTAATGGAGTACAGGAATAGTAGTATACAGCAGAATTGGAATAAAAATGCGATACCCACCATGTGCTATCTGTGGCATACTCACTGCCACAAGGTTGAGCAGCCTGATTGTCAGGAAGGAATATGTGAATTGAAGCTAGCTCAGTCCCATTGCTCTTGTGCTGATTTTGGCCAAGGTAATTTTCTTCATAGTAGCTTGTATGGGGCTATAGTTTGGATTTGTGCTGGAAACAGTGTTGATAATACGGAGGTATTTTTGTTACTGCTGAGCAGTGACTTACACAGAGTCAAGGTCTTTTCTGTCTATCACACCACCCCCACCCCTGACCCTAACTGACCCAAGGGATATTCCATTCTACAGGGCACCATGCTCAGCTTTTAAAGCTGGGAGAAGAAGTACAGGGGGAGGACATTCAGACTGATGGCATTGGTCTTTCCAAGTACTTGCTACATGTGATGGAGCCCTGCTTTCCTGGGGATGGCTGAACACCTGCCTGCCATGGGAAGCAGTGAATGAATTCTTTGTTTTGCTTTGCTTGTGTGGCTTCTCCTTTACCTATGAAACTGTCTTTATCTCAACCCATAAATTTTCTCACTTATCTGATTCTCTCTCCATCTTGACACAGAGGGGAGTGAGTGAATGGCTGTGGGTGGAGTTAAATCATAACAGCTTTCTTTGAAATTCCTTTTGTTCATTGTCCACTTCTTATATTTTGAGTTGGTAAGAGACAAATCTACATTTCTGTGCTGGTCTTACTAAGTCAGGAATATATTTGCAGTCTTCTGATATACTCAGGGACAAACAGTTACAGAACTGGCTTATTCATTTGGCTCACATAACTGCTTGATTTGGTTGTCTCATGCAGCTATTGATCCACTCATCTGGTGAAACCATTTATCTAGAACAAAGGCCATCCCACGGGTCATCTCTGTGTTTAGTTCATCTTTCCTCCTCAGAGTCGTCTTCTGTTGTAGACATTTGTTTATTGGTCACAGCAGGTTGAAAGTATTTACTTGACATTCATACTGCTATGCAGCTGTTCTTCTACTTGCTCTATTTTTGTAGCAGAATGACACTACTAATAGAAGAATCACTATTTTAGTGATTGTTCAGTGACAACATATTCCTGCTCTTAGGTGTAAACAAGTAGGCAGAGGAAAAAAATTAAAAATTATATAGAAAACTTAACAAGGACCTGAAAGCAGAGACTGGTTAAAGCCATCTGAGGTTCCAGAAAGTTAATGTAATATTTTTATAGCAAATCTGCACATAGCTTGCTACTTAGCAACTGTATTTATTTTTTTGTAGGCCATCAAACATAAAAGGAAAATGTTAACAGCTAGGTTTACAGTTCTGCTGCAGAGAAATCTCGGTAGTCTCTCCCTATACCTATCTCTCATCCTCTCTTTGAATAGAAGAAATGAGGCACGAGATAGTTAGCTACAGTCAGATTGTTCTGGTGAGCATGTAAATCATTCTGACAGATTCTTTACATTATTCATTCTAACACAATAAGGAAAGGCAGAAGAGACTTGTGTGGAGAACAGCAATCAACTCTACTTTTCATAGAGAAGACACTGGTAGTGTCATGCATGTATGTACCCAGTGCCACTTACATCTGGACAATTGTTCATTATTGTGCAGTTTTCCTAAACTGTTCATAAAATACTAAGAAGCCCAGCTGTTTTATGGAAGAAATGCAATTACCTTGAGTAGAGGTTCTGCATAAGGTGTTTTGTCTTTCATAGCAAACATAGAAAAGTAGTATCACTTCTTTTAGAGCCACAAGAATAACTGAATATGTTAAAAAGCCTGTTACAGTAAGGGAAACGAGCCTAATTTCTATTTGATTTGTAGTTCAGATGGCTGTGTCTCCAGTACCACGTTAACCCAAGGCTTCATTTTGCACTCCAATCCACACAACAACCATGCCAACTCAAAAGACTTCAGTGCATCAACTCATTTACTAACTCAAGATGTTATCACCTGAAACTTAAAGATGAAGCAAGACTAAAACAAACTTTAGTTCTGTTCCCAGAATATATCCCCAAAACCAGGCTTACCCTACCACGGACTTGCCTGAAGTTCATATCCACAAAAATGCTCCACTTCTACATTCCTGTGTTCTCAGCAGAAAAACAAGGTGCAGGAATGCCAGAAGGGACTCTTATAAGTGGGAGCAAAGGCATAAGAGATCACTGGAAAAGTATGTTCATTCTGCCAAAATGTGATGTGAATGCGACAGTGGTGAGCCACAAGTGAACCAAGACGGATGATTTGGAAGAAAATAGCTCAAGTACAAGTGAGCAAGTCATAACCTACATTCAGGAACGGATAGAACAGCAGCATAGGCTTGTAATAGATCTAGCAGAGCCCAGGAAAGCTTTCTCTGCCAGATGTTTAGTAAGGAGTTATGTCTGTTGTAAACAGTTTAATGATTCAATAGATAATACAAAGATGAAGAGAAAGATTGGCAAGTAAAGGCTTAGGAAGATTTTATGCTAATGCTTTCCTATTTTTCTAAGTTATGTAGAAAAGAGAACATAATCCATTACTATCTTCTATTTCTTCCGGAGGTAGAGATTTAGGCAAACACACTCCAAGTTGCCTTTGCGTTGAGTATTAAAGTAGCTACCTGGGATTCTCTTTACCTTTCTTACTCTCTTGCTTTTCCTGTGTAGTCTGCTATAATATCAGGACTTAAACCATTTATTAAATGGTAGAAGCAACAGGAATCATTCTTCCACTTTAACTTACAAGACTGAAAGAGAGGCAGTCTTTTATAGCTCATAAGCTTTTCAACTGTCTGTATGAAAAGATGAAATTACCAAAATGAACAGAAATAAATCATTAATGTTTTTTATTCTACAATAAATTATTTTAGGATCACTCTTACCTCTGGTCCCCTTTCATTACTCCTACACCCATCCTCCCAGAAGGCTGGGGATGGGCAAGAGGCTGGGAGTGGGCATAGCCAAGACAGCTGACCCAAACTGAACAATGGGGTGGTCCATACTGTGTGATGTTATGCTCAGCCCAGGGTAAAGAAGGAGGGAGGGTGAACATTTGTGGTTATGGTGTTTGTTTTCCCAGGTAACAGGTACATGTGCTGAGTTAAGTAGCTAGATATCTTCCTGCCAGTGGAAAGTAGTGAAAGAATTTATTTTGTTTTGCTTCCAAAAGTAGCTTTTGCTTTTCTTATTAAACTTTCTTTATCTTGAACCAAGTATCTTTGGGACTATTATTTTTTACTTCATCACCTGGTAGAAGGGTATGACTGAATGGCAGGATGGGTATTTGGCTGCTGTCTGCAAATGAACATGTAGAACATCATCTACTTTCCTTCAATCAGCTATATCGGCCTGTAAATAAGATTTATTGTCTGGAATCTTATTAATTTATGAAAAATTGTAAAGTGTTCAGTCATTGCATTTAGCATTATATTTATAAAAAAATAAAAAATTCCTGGTGTGAGTAAGAAACCAAGTTCCTCTTGGTTTTACAACAGTATAAATACTATAATGATCTGAGAATTGGGTCTGCTGGATGGAAAAAAATCTCACACTAAACCAGAGTTTAATTCCTTTTCATAATGACTGAAGCCTCGAGTTACCATTTTAAAGCAGACTTTATTAGAATTCTGATTTTTCTTATGTTTGAAGGAGAAACTCCTTCCCAAAAGAAACAATTTCTGTGGTTTTTCATATTTTCATTCTAACAGATCTGCTTTTTTATTTCCCTTACAATTTCTGTTACAAAGATGAAAGCATCTCCCAGCATCATTCACTGCATTGATGAGCAGAACAATTCTGCTCCCTGAAGATAGATGTCCAGCATCACTTCAGATGACTTAGCATATCTAAGACATTGATACAAATGATATAAAGGGCATACAGGATAATAATGTTCTTCTACAGCAGTGTCCAGAGGTGAGGTGGATTTCATGGCATATCTTGGATGGCACTACACACATATGAATAAATAACTTTAATGAACCCTAGTATTCATTGACCTTGTGGGAGCATAGACACCAAGGACACATGAGATCATCTATGTGCAGATATCTAAACATAGGAAAGATAACAGGATTCTCAAGGACTGTCTCAAGGGTAATAGAAAATGGGTTTGAAAATGAGGTGCAGGAAGCTGTGGGATTCTTGCTGGCCATCTCCTCAGGCAGTACATGGCATATGTCTGCTGCTTAAAAAAGGCAAGACAGCACAGAAGAACAGGTTTGACCTAATTCCTACCATTTAAACAGAATTTTCAAGAGAGGAAAGTAACCACCTAACTGTAGGGTCAGCTAAAGTATTTCTGAGGCTAACACTTGGTAAACATAAGATAAAAGAAGATTATATGGTTAACCTTAGTTGTCAGTGCAGACACAGACACATGAATCAAAATAATAATTTTTTTCTTTTAAAGACATATATAATTTGGTAGAATACCTGAGAACTCGTTGACTGGTGTAAATAGACATATGTTTTCAGAAGCTCCTGAATCTACCTAATTACCTCACTAAAAGATATTTCTGGCTATTAGAATATCTTTGTTTGTGTATTAAACGGAACAGATTCTTTTCTATTTGCTACAATAGAAAAATATGAGTAACATTGATAAGACCACAGCAATAAAGCTCTTTCAGTTATTCTTGTATACTGGTACAATTGCAATTAGCATAAGGAACGAAAACCAGATACTAGAGGCTATTCAAATGAGGTTTGATTTTTTCCCCACTCCCAAAAAGCCAATCTATTTTTCCGCTGAATCAGAAGATAAAAAATTGTTGCTTTCATTACTTTTATTATATACATTCAAAGTTTATAAATTATAATGATTTTTGGTAGGACAGCTGTCAATAGGACTTTAGTATTTTCTTTTTTTTCAATTAAAGTTGTCCTTTTTAGGCATATCCAAGAATTAAATTGTAAATTATAAATGCCACTATTACACAGACAATGTTCTATCCTTATACACAGTCTTTGCAAATATTTTTTCTTATTTAGATAACAAATGCAAGTAAGTGACTGTCCTATTTATAAATATGGTAGATATCTGCCGTATTGATTTAGCTTGCCTTCTTTTTTAATTCAGATATTTCTTATCTGTGTTTTACATGTCAGAATTAAATACGAAATATACATTTATATTTTAATAGCATGGCAGAAATTCATCTTCTGAGCAAAGTCTTCTGAAAAGCAGAATTATCTTATATTAAATGCTAACAGTAAGTCCTAATCACAGGAAGATAATTGGTGTTTAGAATTTTTGTGGTTTTTTTGGTTTTTTGTTAGCTTGTTCATTTGTTTTTGGGTTTAGAGATTTTTTTACTCTAATTACAATTGATAGTGAGTATACATAATTTTATTTTTGCTAAAAATTGTAAGTTTTTTTCTCTTGATATTGTAAGTTTCATTAGTCTTTCTTTGAGGAAGGTGAATGAGAAGTGAATCTACCTTTTATTTTGATGCTGTCACTATACCACAGTAGCTGTGTTTTGTGCAATCCCAGCCTGGCCCGGGAATAATCCCACATTAAGAATTTCAATATTGGTTTTATTTTTTGTTTTCATCCAATTAGTTATTATAAAACATGCATGCATTCTGGTGAGTGGAACCCAGTTCTGCTCAGTGGATAATTCCTGTCAAATTGAAAGCTAATCACAACTTTCTGGGTAAATATTCTGACAATTGGATTGCTATGCAAAAAGATGTGGAGGCAAACCACAAGTAATTGATCATGATTCTATGATTTCTTTCAACTTCAAAATTTCTACATTTGGTTGATTTTCTGTCGCGGGTTCGGTTTGTAACCAGGCAGAAACACCAATTTAGTGTAGTGGTTTGGTCCAAAATACTCATTACTGTTTATCTGCTGTGAGATAAGAATTAGGAGAGATGCAAAATAGGCACCAAACTTGAAAGAATATAAAGAAGTTTATTAACAGACCTAAAAGAAGAAAAAAAAATTATACCACCTTCAGAACTCTCCTCCTCCCCCCACCTTCCTCCCTTCTCCCACTGACAATGTGAAAAGACAACCCTTAAGATGTTCAGTCTGTTTACCACTTCCATAATAACCTTGTTCAGTCCATTTAGAAAGAGAAGTCTCTTCTTGCTCATGCTATGAAACCATTATCACAACGAGACAGCCGCCCACTTCCAAATATTGTTCAGTCCATTTAGGAAGAGGAGTCTCTCTGCCTGCGTGTGAGTCCTTTCCCCCGACTTGCAGCTTTTCCCGCAACTGCTTTCGAGGGTCCACTCTTGAAGTTTTTTGGGGTACAATTTTAAGGTTGAGCCGTTCAGAAACAAAAACAGAGGCCCTTCTCCTTCCCTGGGAGCAAAGGGTCTTCATCATCTTCATCTTTAGGACTATCTCTGGGAGCATCTCTAGGAACTGAGGTTTTCTCCTTTCCCATTTGGAGCAAAAGTCCTCATCTGGTTCATCTCTACGGACTGAGGTCTTCTCCTTTCCCGTTTGGAGCAAAAGTCCTCATCTGGTTCATCTCTCCCTGTCCAAACTTCTCATGAAATTACAGCTGCGTCAGCATCTGCCTATCTCAGCGCAGGTGCTTCTGCTCACGAGTTGAACACTCCACCCCCCATATCTTCATGAAATTACAACAGGATACTCTGATATATCATAGCTTCACAAAAGAATTTCAGCTTTAAGCATCTCCTCTCTCTCTTCCTTCAGGTTTTCAGCTCTTCACAGCAATAAAAAGGGTTAATCTCACCTCGGCCTTGCAGCTTTGCAGCTGGAATGTTGAATGTTTCTTATCGCAGTGGAGAGGGGGGAGAGCCGAGCCGCTCCGGCTGCCCACGGCAAGGCAGTGGGGGGGGTTCCACGGCTGGAACAGGTCCATGGCTTCAGGATGGCCGTGGCCCGGCCCGGCCTGGCCCGAGCAGGGCCTGGCCGGGCCCGCTGGCCCCCACACGGGGCCTGCAGCCACCTGTCCCAGCGCCGGAAACGAGAGAGAGCTTGGAGGGGGAGTTTGCCTATTCTTAAATGTGGATCACAGAGGTGATCACAATTTTAAGTGGCTTAGAGAATTGTCCATATTCAAACTGGCCAGCTGATAGGTTCTATCAGTTCCCAGAGGAAACTGTAAGCACCCCTTAGCAAGGACGTCCCTTCCGGGACTATGCTTGCTAACCTATGACATTTTCAATGAATGATATTGTGTCATAACAAAGGATGAAAACAAATTTCAAGATACTTGCAGATAATTCTGAGTTGTACTGCATAATATGTAACATAGAAAAAATATGACTAATACAAAATCCTAAGGCTCAATATTATTTTCATTTTACACACAGTGATGACTTCTGTAGCAATATAATAATGAAATGTGTTTCTTTTTTATGGGAAGATAAGCACATTTGTACATTAGCTTTCTTTCCTTTAATCTGAACTTAATGAGTTATGTTCTGAAGTTCATAAAAGTAGTAATCTTCTAATTAAATACTGTTTAAATTTTTCATGTTCTAATTTTATAAACAGAAAGGGGAAAAAAACTTTTTACATTTTTGCATTTCCTCAGAAAAATACAATGCTTTGCATTAAATAACATTTTATTTATATTAATAATATATGCCAAAAATCTGAAAAAGATGTGCAGGAGAAAGAGAGATTTTAGTAAATGTGTTAGCACCTTAAAGCATCCTTTATACTGAGGGGCTGTTGCTGAGAATTCTATTTCTGCTCTGTCCAAAGAAAAGTGTAGGGATTCAGCCTTTTCTAGGATCAGATCCAACTTTGTTACTCTATTGAGCCAAGATACAATTAACACTTATTTAGCCGTAAACTATTTGTAGGCATATATAATATAAAATATCAGGACTAAAAATATGCCTGTATAAAAATTACCTTTCTGAAAAACCCTAGGAAAATTCTTCCTAATTTTAGGCACTACTTTCATCTGAAGATTAACCAGAAATTAGTAAATCTATTTGCTTCAGCTTCTATTTCCAAATCACTCCACTTATATGGAGACATTTAGAGAAAAATGGCAGCACTGGGCATGCTTAGTGCTCTGAAAATGGAGGAAAAAAACCCTCTTATTCTTGTACTTTAATCTGAAAACCAAGAACAAAAGGATCTATTAAAAAAGTAATAGATCAGTGTTATGTACTACTATGCAGTAGTACATCTTTTTTTTTTCTTCCTTTTTCTATTATTGTTACAGTGTAGCTAAAAAAAAGGCACATGAAATACAGGTCTGATTTATAACCAGCTGTTTGTCATTTCCATGGTTTCTGGTCTTCCTCACTGCAATAAACTTTGTTGGAACTTTTCAAACTGAAATGAAGAAAGATTACACATCTGAAATAAAGTGAGGGGGCAGAGAGTAAGTTTTGTCCTAAAGTGTTGGTATATAACTTTTTTATAGCATAGTAGTCTTCTGGGTATTATTGTGAAATTATGCAACATAATTTTGCTTCAAATTATGTCATGCAATATATCTTCATGCTATACAATAGTGAGAAATTTCATTTCCAAAAAATCTAATTCCAAATGATACAGCTTTGATAGGAAAACATACATGACTGACAAAATAAGTAGTAGTTGGCCAAACAGCTATTTGGTTTTATTAGTAGTCTTGCAGTAAATCTTTCAGTATGCGCCATAAAAGCATTTTGCATGGTTTCTGTTGAGTTATACCTGAAGTTTCATGACATGAAATGATAGATTGAAACAGGGACTGGCTACACTAAAAAAATCTGAAGAACACTTGAGTCAGGTAAGTGTCAAGATTTCAAGGGTTTATCCAAAATATATATTTTTATGTGTGATGAGTACAGTATTTCAGTATGATGGCAGATTAAATGTAAGATAGTGCAGGGTGACAGAAGTGTATCTAAATATGCCACCAACTTGCACTTCTGTGAAAAAATACATTACAAAATCATGTAGAAAATCTAAAGAAAACATCTGTTGTGCTGTAACAGGTAAACTATAGCTGTCCTACATAGCAGTTTATAGTGGAGGTGAAGTCAGATAAAAGGACTTCACATGTGGACTCTGCAAGTGGATGCAAGCTTTTAGTACTCTAAGATACTTGAAGAATGTGGCATTTTAAGAGGCTGAAAGCAATTGAGCTGAACCATCCACAACTAATGACCGAATATTCAGTGTGTCTTAATCCTTTAAATTAATTCAACACAAGCATCTGATTTTAGAAAGAATTGGGCTATTTTATGAGCAAACACTGTTGTAATTCTACTTTTTGAACTAAAATGGATAATTCAACATTTTTAAATATCAGTTACTAATGACACACCAAAATCTTTCAATTTTTTTATTCCTTCCTGCATATCACACTGCATAAAAGATAAGGTTATGTATGCAAATATCAGTGTCCTTAAATTTATGTATACACTATATAAGGAAAGATTTTGAGCTACTTATGTGATCTTCCATGATTGTTTGGTCTGTAGTACTTAAATGTTGGCATTTATTGTTAAACTCTTCCCTTGCAGATCCATATAGTTTACTGAGAAGGAATACACAGTTAATGCACACATAATAAAACATTAGGATAGAATAGAATAGAATAGAACAAAATAGAATAGAACAAAATAGAATAGAATAGTTGGAAGGGTCCTACAACAATCTTCTAGTCCAACTGTCAGATGGGTTTTGGGTTGTGTGTGTCTTTTCCTTCTAGATTGGTCAAAGTGACTATGCTTGTTCTAAACCAGAAAGTACTACATCTGTTAGCAGGAGTAACTACATGGATCTCCATAAGCTTCAATTTGTGCTGGCATATTTTACTCACACTTCGTAAAAGACAAGGGGCTTTCTTATGAATCAGTCTGACAATAAAGTATTACTTGCTACATAACCAAAAGCAAGATATGCTTTTTTTTTAATGTTAAAATATTATTAAAACCTTATTGCTTTATCTCAGGTCAAATGCAATCTTAACAGTATGTATCCTGGGTTTCAAAAACAGTTCATACAATAAGGCCACTAGCAAGCATAGTAAAAGATATGTTCTTTTCATTTCTAATCAAGGGATGTATTCTAAAGAATTTCATTGATAAGGATCTGTTAACAAAGACCTGACAGTTGCTAGGAGCTGAGAGTCAGAACTGAATGCAAACAGGGAACTCATTTGTAAAATGATTACCAGTGATGTATCCCTGATCTCAATTAACTGCCAGCTGAAGTCAGATGCTCTTAATGTGATTCATTTTAACATAACAAGAGTAAATAGTTTTGCCATGCAGAGCAAACTGATTATTTCAGACACAGTGGAGACCTTTCTTAAAATGTCATCCAGATTATGAATTCATGCTAAATAAGTTAATGAAAAGATAAATATCAATGACAACAGTGCTTCCAGATATAACTCCTTATTATATCTAAAATGGGCACTCTTATCTTTTTTTCCCCTCTCATTTTTAATTTTTTTCCCCTAGTTAATAGACATTTTCTTTGAAATGCATAATTTTCTGTACCACTTGAAACTAGCTGGTAAATTGAGAGTTTAATCTGTTTTTACCAAGATAAAGAGAGGTATATGTATTACTATGGATTGCTCTTGTTAGTTTTCAATCCTTTGGTATGAGTCTGTGCCAGCAGGGAAATGTCTTTACAATGTATAAGTTGTACTCAAACTAATTTCAGAGAACAATCTCAGGTGGGGTAGGTAGTATTTGTATAACATTTAACCCTTACCACTGCAATGCTTTAATCAAGTTACCTTTCTTAAAGGAAGACATTGATAATACAGGCTCTCGTCTTTCAAGGCATAGGTGGTCCTATTGATTTCCAAGAGCACATTTTCTTCTTCATTCTTCACCAAGTCCTTTGTTTTTTCTGTTCTTTATATTTTTTTTCCACTTGTGTAGTTACATATCACAGTCATACTCCTTGCTCCCTTACATATTCTTGACAGGTTAAACAATAACAGTTACCATATATTAGAATATTAAATTCAAAAAAAGCAAGCTAGTACTGCAGAGTTTCAGCAGAGAAAAAACTAGTAGTCCTTCCCTTAACATCCTCCATTTTCTTTCTGTTCATAAAGCAGGGGAGAAATCATCAGAGCTTTGCTCTGAAAACATTTAAGGGAAAATAAAATTCTAAGTAAAAAATCACACTGAAAAATATTGACATAAGTATACTTTGGGGTTAAACCATGGCAGCATACTAAATCTGCTCATCTTCCAGAAAATAATTTAAACTTTATGATGCTGGAAAGGGAACAGCTCCCTTACTTCCTTCTACCAGCTTAACCAAAAACTTAAATTTATAAAATTATTGTAAAAAAAGGTAGGAATGGTCCTGCCCTTTCTTATATATCTGCAAAATACTATTGGTCAGCATATATGCTAACAAAAAGGAGAACAGACATGAGCTTTGTAATTTTCAGTAGGCTTAGGTTCTCACCATTAAGTAAAAGAGTTCAGAAAGTAGGATGAAGCATTATTTAGATATGCTGAAAAATGCTTACAACACCCCTCCCCCTGCCAGAATCTAGAGTTAAAAGTTACTGTCATAGTCACTTATGAAGTGATGTGCTACAGAAATGTTTAAGTGGTGTTATACACTACCTGATAACTTATCACAAACCTTGTGAGTCCACCTGGTAAACATTGACAGTATTGAGACAAGTACTTTAGGACCTGAATTTCACTGGGAGTGCGGTATCAACCAGAGCAAAGGGTAACTGAGTACCTGAATATGAGGGACATATATGTTTTTCTTCCCTCAATTCTTTTACAAACTTTTTCAAAATCTCCATTTTTTTTTTTTTTTAATGGCATCTCTGTAGAATTTTGTGGAAATGTGTGTAGTGCCATGGAAGAAAAATTTAGTCCATCACAAAATTAATAATAATCTGAAATAGTGATATTTGGTTACTCCTCTTATTGCCAGTCTTTGAAGGGTGAATCTAAAAGATGTTAAAATTCTCATTGTACAATCTTCAAGATGTCTTTATTTAATTCAAAGAGGATATGACATAGTTTTTCTATTGATAATGAAATATAAAAATGTATTTAATGAAGAAAAACCAGGCTTTTTTCTTTCAAAACCTATTTTGTAAACAGATAAGAAAGGGCTCACATATTGCTACATATTTGAAGAAAGGTGAAAATCCAGTTATTTTCTGCCCATTGCTAGAACTGGGGTTATCTGATCAGAAAAAAAAACCAACCAACCAAACAAATAGAGGCAGAGGGCCCATAGACAAACAAACAAAGACTAGGCAGGCATTTTTTCTCTATATCACTAATCCTGTGACTGAATATATAGTTTAGGAAAGCAAACCATACACTGGCTTGGCTGACATGCACTCCCCAATGTACTCTCACTGTGCTAGGCAGCCCCCTGATTTGGAGGAGCAGAACATTTCAGCAGACAGGCTGAGAAAGTTGGGACTGCTTGGCGTGGAGAAAAGAAGCTTCCTCATAGCAGCCTTGTACTATCTGAATGGGGCCTACAGGGGAGCTGGAGAGGGACTTTCATCAAGAACTGTAGTGATAGTAATACCAAAGGATTTTTACTTCTTATATATTTTTCAAATATTTTTTGCTCTGTAGACTATTATTATATAGTTATATAATTTCTTAGCTAAATTCAGTACTTTGTTAGATAAATACATTCCTGGAATCTTATTCTAATCTTGCTTCTTCAGTGAACCAAACCATGTCACTTTCCCATGTATTTAGACACAAGCAGTGTGGGGCTAGAAGCAAGGGGGGAGGCTCCAGTAGGGAGCCAAACCAAGAGAGGGAATTACTTCATTAACTGTACTTCTAATTGGGCATTCTTGTCAATTATGCTAATTTGCTAAACTTATAAAAATGCCAAAGCCCTGTATCATGTGTGCATTCTGCGATAAGTGCCCCTGGAGGACCTTCAATAAACAGTAACCGCTTTTATAATTTTAATCTTTTTTGGCTTGTGATTTTAGAAAAGGAAACAATAGAAAAAGGAGTAATGGATACAAATTGAAAGAGGGGAAATTTACGTTAAATATTAGGAAGAAATTTTTCACTTTGACAGTAGTTAGACATTGGAACAGGTTGCACAGAGATGTTGTGGATGCCCCGATACTGTCAGTGTTCAAAATTAGATTGGATAAGGCCTTGAGCAACCTGATCTAGTGGGAGGTGTCCCTGCCCATAGCAGGGGGTGTTGGGACTAGATGATCTTTAAGATCCATTCCAAACCCTTATTCTATGATTTTATCTTTCTAGCAGATTCTATGGAATAAACCAACATCCACTCCACTTTTTAATACATTCTTGTTTACTTTCTGTAACATGATATGAGAGGTAATGTAGTAATTAAATCACCCATTATATTAACAAGAATAGGAATTTTACCCTACATTGTAATTCCAGCTGTCATATTTTAAGATAAAATTAAAATTACTTAATGAAATGTGAATGGATTTCAGCCTCCTTTATATTTCATCAATTTTCTTAAAGTTAGAAGCTCAAAAGGCAGCTTTTACTTTCAAATGTGAGGCATTTTTCTTCATGCTTTGATGCATATATATGGAATAGTCATCTTTCCCTTCTTTCTAAAAAGCATGATGATTCCAGTCATGTTTGTTTTATAAAGGACATAGGGGTACACAGGAACTTGGAGCTATCCCTCTTTGCCCAAGCATTTAAAAAGTGAAGATTCGTGCATTCAATAAAAAATAATTTATTTAGGCTTTTCCCTATTATATATCATATATTTGCAACAATAAGTGACATTTTTGATTTATGGGATTTGACATGACCTGTCCCACTTAGAAATTTCAAAAAGAAATGTTGCTCAATATTAGTCTGTCAGAAATGACACACATGTCACCATGTGATTACTTTCCAGACAAGGCCCAGGCATAGCCTCGTTTCCTTGGACGTAAAAACACTGACACTCAAGAAAAAAGGATGATGCCTGTCATGTTCTCCTTTTCTCCACAGGAGCTCTTCCAAAAAGCCTTTAGGGTTTTACTCTTCTCTTCCAAGACACTACAAAAGGATATTTGTTCAACATTTTTCTGTGAGAGACCTACTATTAGTTGAACTGAGATCACCTTTGAAAAAATGTTTTTGCTATAACTAACAAATTTTGATTAAGTCAGGGATTTTTACAAAGCTGGAGGAGGAAAGAGAGACATACGCTTGTATATACACACAAATGTTCATATGCTTTTGTTTAATTGATATAATTTTGTACACATTATGTGTGAAAGAACCATTTTCTGAAAAACATGATTTACAAAAAGTTCTGGATACCCAATATAAATTATTGTAATTATGTAGTTTATGTTGTAATGGTTTTAATCAGTTCCATGAGAGTTAACAATAACTACAGAAAGAAGATCAAATATTAAAATTTCAGTATTCTCCATTGTAATCTAAAAAATGTATTAGTAAATAATTTTTAGCTATAACATTATTTAGACTTATATATGTATATATTTACACATATACATAAGCAAACACATGCTTATATTATATATACACATACAGGGACTCAGACATATGTTTTAATGCAATTATTTTTTTCTGGAGAACACACAGGAATAAAAAAATTGTGAGACTAAAGATGCCTTTCAGCTATAATAATAGTTTTAGAAATCATTATTTTCAACCACTCACATGTTCAGACAGCAAAAAGCATTAGAAGTGTGCAAATGTTTTCCAAGCTGCTATCTGACATTGATTAGAATAGTGGTACTTTTTGGGTTTTACAGCAAAAGATATGAGGAATTAAAAAAAAAAAAATCTATAAATTGTTTCTGACTTTTAGTTCAGAATCAATATTGGGCAATGACAGTAATTTTCATATAATTATATGGGTTGAATCCCTTTTCAAGGGGGTAATACAGCTTAAAATGCTTTTCACCTTGGCTGAATAACTGTTGTACTTTTTAGTGTATCACAGAATGACAGCAGGACTTAAAGTTGGGAAGAAGGTCAACTCTTCAGACAGTGATGCCTTGGGGAAACCAGAAATTGTTCCCACTTCTCAGTCTGTGAAGCTACTGGCATCCCAAATAGTCACAAAGCACTTCAGTGCCTTAGGCTATTTCAAAGTCAGAGCTGCTTCATTCTTATTAAAATATATTTATACTGCTTAATAAGAAATAGCCTTTTAACAAGAGTGCATTACTGTGTATGAGAAATCCCAGTTGTTCCTCTAAAAATTACTTACATACAGCACCATTTACTAAAACAGCTTTCTAAGGAAATCCAAAATACTCAAAGTTGAAGAAAATATGATAAGAGATGAATAATGAAGTCCACCAATATATTACTGTATCTTCAAACTCAAATAAATATATATATACTAATAGACCCTACTTATTTTATGTGAGATTCAGAAGAGGTGTAATGATTTTGGAATTGAAACTGAAAAGAAAGCAAAATTTAAAATTGAGTGGAGAAAAAGCAAAAAACCAACAAAAACCAAGCAATATTTATTTGTCTTATACCTCCCTTGTTTTTCTTTTCTGTGCTGTAAACAAAAGAAAATAAATAATGCATCCTCATTAACCAGTGTTTATCAAACTTACATTACCGTCTACCTGGCCACAGCTCTTTAACAATAATTTTAGAAACAACTTTTTTTAAAGGAGGCAAATGATAAACACTGGCAGTTATTCTAATGGAGAAGAAAAAACTTTACAAAGCCAAATTTGACTCTAATCTGAGTCTAATTCTGAAAAAAAAAAGAATATTGGTAACAGGATTGAATTGCCTTACAGGTTGGAAGTCTAAGTTATTCTGAATTTATTGTCAATCACCTAATAATTATTGATTTTCGGGGAAAAAGGACAGGAAGTCTTCTCATGTGTAAGAGAGTAAAGTGCGAAAATATGGTAAAGATACAATGGAAATCAGTTGAGATTCCATGAAGGAAATTAATCAAATAGCAAGAAAAGTTCATTTAAAAGAAAGATTCATAAAAATGCCATAGGGAATTCCATGGTATGTTTTTCCATCAGTAGCCCCTAAGATTAAATCAACAGTACTGTAACAATGGTGTATTATACGTATTTGTTTTAATACTTATGAAAAATCTAAAAGTCAAAGAGCACAAACAAGCAAAAACAAAGATTATGAGGAATGACATGCTGACATGTCATTCATAACATTCTGCCTACCTCAGTCAGAGGGTTAGTTCTTACCTTGTGGGATAACAAAATCCATAAATGAAAAAGGCCAGAAAAGCTTTTCTTACCATTGAAGTGTTCAAGTAGATTGAGGAACAACGTGGTTTGAGACAGAAATCTGCTACAAATTGTTGCTGTTTGTGTAATTATTGTTGACTGTCCAAAATGTAGAACAATGCCTAAAAACATTAAGGCAGAAGAAAAGCAAAAAACTCCACAGGTATATTAACTTATCGTAACAAAGTAAATATGTATAAGCCAGTTGCAACATAGGGCTCTATGTTTAAACAACTAAACATTTGTAAGAATAATAAATTTACCTGATAAATTGTGAGGTTTCTGTCACATGACCTTAAAACTAATGAACTTAACTTTCTTTCTGTTTTTCATAGATACGCTTAACTTGAAACTTGAAGTCAAATAAATACATGTTGTATTATGCAGCCTGACCAACCTAGTGGCCTTCTATGATTGGATCATCAGTGGACAATTTCAGTGGACAACTTCAGTGGACAACATACAATAGGGAAAAAAATAGTAATCTTTAACCTTTATTCAAAAATCTTGTTGCAGTTTTCCTGTAAGTGGCTTAAAGCAATGTGGCCTTAACCTTGGACTGTAGTCCAATTTTAACTTACAGTACCACGTTGCAAGTGTAATTCTTCATTTCTAATTCATAGAATTTATGATTATCACTTACTTGGTTTAAAGACATCAGACTTCTGAAAACTCCAAACTGTCATTGAGCCCTTTGGAATACATTTCTTCTTAACAGTGGTCCAATGCTTTCACCCAGAGTGTCACAGGCATGCTGTGATGTGTAGCTGCTTCCAACATGGGGAAAGTGGGTACAAGTCAGTTGAACAGCAAAGTGGCACAGCAAGTAAGGACACAACTCACACCTTAGGTAGCAAAAAATGGAGAAGAATTATGCATCCTGTAGCAAATGTTGTTATTCGTGTGAAATATTGAAAAAAAAGCCTAAACTTTACAATTTTAATGTAAGTACTCTAACACTGGCTGTTTTCAGTTGTGATTTTGAAAAATGCCCTTTTAATTTAAGAAAATGCATTTTATGCCAGGCTGGGTTCATTTTCATTTCAGTTAATTTGTTCCTGCATGTAATCCCCAAGAATACACAAATGGTTTAATTAGAATTTAAACAGACTCAACCATTTCCTAGAAAAGTCCTTCAGTTTTTTTATGAAAGCTTATTGATTTTCTGCAACCAAACTTTCCTTTCATAATGGGTTATCAAACTGGTCTTTTCCATAATAAATGTCAAAGACATTTCATAGGAATGATGACACTCCAATTCAACACTTTTCTAAGCCTTAATCTACACTTTTCAAACACTTTCATTAGAAAAAGATAATTACATTTTGGTGGATTTCAATTAAAACATCGAAGCTTGTAAAATTATTTAATTCTGTTTCTAAATTGCTTAGGAAGCATTATCTGTTACTGAAGTCTCATACAATCTAAAGTCTATTTTAACAATTGTTTTGGTTGTTAGATAAAAAACCCCTGCTTCATTAACCATAATTAATGATTACTAAATACCTGTCTTTTCAACTGGCTAGGGTTGCTTGAAGTTAATATATGGAATAATTTCCCTCTTCTCTGACATTTTGCAGAGGAATACCGTTCACAAACTATTCCTCTGAATTATTCTCAATTTTAGATGAAGCTGTAGTCTCACTGAAGGATGGGAACTGTAATTGGCATAGAGTGGTTCTTCATTTAATACTTGTGTCTGCAAAAACAAGATAATTAGAAGCAAAGACTTTTGTACATTAGAGCTGAAGTGGGAGCTAGAAATGAAGTTTCAGTTTATTTTCCTGTTGATGGAGAGAGTGACATGAAGTGTTGAACATATCAATGTGCAGTATGCTGTAATGGGCGGGGAAGGAAAATGGCTGCCTGGGGAGCAGTCTTCAGCATCCTGTAGAACTTGGTCAGAGTTTTTCATCCTTCCCACATCTCCTTCAGAAACTGCAGAAAGATTTAGTCACGTTTATGTCCTCAATTTTGTAGGACCTAAGTTTTTGCTTCTTTGACATAAATGTGCATGCTTAGATAAGGGGGGTATCACAAAATATTTTGCCCAGAAGATCAGTAGGTACCACAGGAGACAGAATATTAGCTGTTAAAAAGACAAATATTTCCAATTATTTTCAAAATTTTGTAAAATTACTAATATTTTTAAAGTTTTCCTGACAGTGTCATGAATTACATTCATGCTCCATGTATTCTTCAAAACCTGATAGAATTTGTGAGACTCTTTTGTCAGAATATGAAAAACGATTTTTTTTCTTGTCCTCTTTATTACTCCTTGCTTTTGTTCTGAACAGTACTCAATCCTATATATTGAGATATTTATACAGGAAATACATATAAATTGGCCCTCTACACAGAAAACATGTTTTCTCCAATATCTTCTTAGCCTCACTTCAATTCTCCAAAGTGAATTTTAATGAATTATAATTGTTCATTTTTCTATTGAGTTTCCGTATTGTTATGTTTTAGACTTGCACTAATATAGTTTGGATTAATTATTTCTTTAAAACTGATTATAGTCCTGTCCATGATACTTAAATAAGGTGTCCTTTATTTTCTTCTTGCTATATTTGCTAATTGACTGGGCATGTAAAGATAACTGCTAATACCAGTAGTTTTGCATGCCTGACACAAACCTGCTGCTCTTTTTCTTTTAGAAGACAAAGGATCACAACTACTGTTACGTTAAGGAAGAGGTAGAACTTGAAAGAATGATGATATCTTCTGGTATTGGAGGTGTTGCAATCTTTGCATGAGCTGCATTGCTGCAACATGCATCAACAGCTGAAAACATAATGATCTTCAGAAGTTGTTCCTGGTTTTATGTTTAGTATTGGGCTTGCCTGCTCAGCTGTAGAAACAAATATCATGCTGATATTTGAAGCAATCTTACAATAAGTTTAATTTGAAATAAAAATGTTACAAAACTGGGTTCACAGGAATACTGCAGAGTGTAACTATATATTCCTAAAGGTATTGCCCTAATGGGCCATAACCTCTGTACTGAGCTTGCCAGGCCCCAGGACCAATGCTTAGCAGTTATGCTCTGTTATGGTATGACCTACCTGCAGTCATGCTTTACTTGGCTTAGCTGTGACAACAGTTTGTCCAAACGTCTAAGTGTCTATGACTAATTTGTTTTACTTTTATCTGTTTTTGTGTGCTACAACCACAATTTTAGGTAAAAAGCAGCAGCAAGCACTTTATGTAGAATGGGATAGTTTAAATTCTAATATAACTGATGCAGTGTAGAAAAATACAGGCCTGTTACAGTATCAGAGTCCTTCAGAAGTCAAGACATAACATACAGCTTTAAAAACTCAGCCATGGTCATTAACACTATGCAGACATGGATCTAGACAAAATGGGGTTTAGGGATAACAAAAATAATATATGTAAGAGACACAATATTTAGTGAACTTGGATGTAAAGTGGAGCTGCAGAATGATAAAGAAAGAGTAAAGGTATAAAAATATATTAGCAAACATGACCCCAGGTATATCCCATGCCAAGAAAAAAGAACCATCACTGTTGAAGAATGGTTAGAGGATCAGGGACATGGATCATTGATAAAGCCAGATCAATAACAGAGCTGTACAAGCAAAGGCCTGCATGAGCAAAGGCCTGCATGAGAAAATGCCTGCATGAGAAAATGCCTGTGTGAGAACCAAAAGGGAGTTTTAAGGAGGTACAGTGCTGTGCTGATAAGATGTACTGACCATGAGAAGGGAGGGAGAACTTTGATTTCTCAAGTCAAAACATAAATAATAGAAGCTTGCCAAATGTAGCCTTTTATCTAACCCAATTATGTAGAAGTAAGAATGCGCTTTCGTAAGTTTAAACCAATTAAAGAACTGATAAGCATATACTCTCATACTATATAAGTGCCTCTGTATTGCAAATAAACTAAGCTTGCTTTATTAATCACATTGATTGTCTGCATGTCCTCCCCCGCCAAAGTCAGCAAGTCATCACTATGAACATCATTTTCCTACCAGTGACAGATGGTACTGGAAGCTCACTGTGACTGCGTCATTACCACCACAGTGGCTTGGGCAGATGTACAGTTCACTGGGTAAAAAACCGGCTGGATGGCTGAGCCCAAAGAGTGCTGGTAAATGGAGTGAGATTCAGCAGGTGACTGTTCACAAGTGTATTTAGGCTGGTCCTGTTTAATACTTTTATCAATGACCTGGAAGAGGGGATTGAGTGCACCCTCAGACAAGTTTGCAGGCAACAGCAAATTGGGCAGGATTATTGATCTGCTGGATGGTAGGAAGGCTCTGCAGAGGAATCTGGAGAGGCTGGATTGATGAGCTGAGTACAACTGTATGATACTCAACAAGGTGAAGTGCCAGATCCTGCATTTTGACCCATGTAAGTGCAAATGCTGAAGCATGTCCAAAGAAGGTCAACAAGGATGGTGAAGCACAAGTGTAATGAGGATTGGCTGAGACAGTTGTGAGTGTTTGGCCTTGAGAAAATGAGGCTCAGAGGAGACCTTATGACTCTCCGTAACCACCTGAGAAGAGATTGTAGTAAAAAGGGTGTTGGTCTTTTCTCCCAGGTAACAAGCATAAGGACAAGAGTAAATGGTCCCCAGTTGTGCCAGGGGAGGTTTTGATTAGATACTATAAAAAGGATTCTTCATGGCAAGTGTTTTTAAGCATTGGAATACACATAAAAAGGAGGTAGCTGAGTCGCCAAGTAGCCAAGTCACCGTACCTGGAGGTATTTAAAAGATGTGGCACTTACGGACATGGTTTAGTTGTGGACTTGGCAGTGTTAATGACTGGACTCGATGATCTTAGAGGTCTTTTCCATTCTAAATAATTCTATGATTCCATGAGCCAGGCAAACAATTGAAGGGTGAACATGACACTGTGAAAAAGGGACAAAAACTTTGAGTGTGTGTTACAATTTTAATTGTGCTATTATTACTATTACATAAAATTTTCTTTATAGATTTTTTTCTATTTAGATTTTTATTCTTGCCTTTCTGTCGTTAGATTTAGACTAGCAATGATTCTTGAATGGGACTGTTAAAATTTCATTTACAGTTATAAATTATTAGCTTTGCATGCATCTATCTATCTATCTATCTATCTATCTATCTCAATCTATGTGTTTTCTGTTAACCTTAGACCTCATCACAAGAAAAACATCAACCTGTTGGAAGAAATCCAGAGGAGAATCACTAAGTTGATTATAGGGTTGGAACACCTCTCCTGTGAAGACAGACTGAAAAAGTTATGGCTGTTCAACCTGACGAATAGGAGACTCTGGGAAGACCCTAGAGCAGTTTCCAGTACATAAAATGAGCTTAAAAGAAGGCTAGATAAGGACTTTTCACATGGGAATGAAGTGATAGAACAAGGGCCAGCAGCCTTAAGCTGAAGGAAGGAAGGTTTAGATTAGATATTAGGAAGAAATTATTTACTATAAAGGTGGTGGAGCACTGGAACAGGTTGCCCAGAGAGGAGGTAGACTCCCAGCCCCTGGAGTTGTTCAAGGCCAGGCTAGATGGGGAGCAATTCTGACTCTTTTTCTTATTTTAAGACAATTGTATGGGGTGGACACTCCAAAAATTAGTTACCTCCCCTTTATAGTTTTAACCACTGCCCTTTCACCAATTAGGCAAGTAGATTTAAATGAATGCAAGAAGATAAAAATGAAAAAAAACCAGTTTGCTAAAGATCAAACAGCAACAACCAAGATAACAGTAATAATCACAAGATACAAAGGTGTTAAATCCCATGGACTCTCCAGGAACAAAGAAAACAAGATGGCAGATAAGCCACTCCCCCAGGATAGCGGCCACCATAGCCGACAGCATGGATCAGAAGACAAAGACAGTATGGTGGAGAAGCTCCTTCCTCAAAATGGCAGCTGCTTTGGAATACCCTGTTGTGCCAGTTTGAGACAAATTTGGAGGAAAATATCCTCTGATAGAAGGCAGGTTACAATCACCCTCCCCCACCAGGTTTGGGTGAAAAAAAAAAATTCCTCAGAGGAAAATGAAAGGAAAAAACTATTTATTTAACAAACACAATGCACAATGGGAAAGGAATAATGCGATATAATAAAACCTATTGGTGTGGAGAGAAACCTGGTAAATTCTCAGAATCCTTGTGGGTGTGGCTTTCTCCTCATCGGAGCTGGGTCGGCTTGGGCCCCTCCAGGCTGAGGTGTAAGGTCTCCCAGCCAATGCTTTGGTGTTGTTGAACAGTCCAGAAGAGAAGAAGAAGAAACCAGAGTTCCAGGAAAACTTGCTTTAGTTAACAAACAAAAAGTTACCTAGAAAGGAAAAGGAATGTAATTCTCCTTCCTGCTGCAGAAGTGGAGCAGCTGAGCAGGAGAAGCCAGCTTATCTGTGTTTCAAACACAGCACCAAAGGAATTCCACTGGCTCTTACCCCTCTCCCTTAGCCAGCCTTAAAGGCACAGAGAGGCACAGGATTCATGCCTAGGCACAGAGTGGTGATAGGGGATACACATCATAAAGTCACCCCAAGACACCTGTGGATCAGAAGACAAAGACAATATGGCAGAGAAACCCTGCTCGGCTCAACCTTCCTCCTGGAACAAAAATGGGAAGGTAGGAGCTTACAAAGCAGTTCTGGTGGCGAATGGGGGTTGCTGGCGTTGTCTGGAGCAACTCCAAACCTGCAAGTGTAGGTTTCCCTGCTTCTTTCCAGCTGGTATCAGTGCTGCAGTTCTGAGATGTTGCTGCATTGCAGGGGGAAGAAAACAGACTTGCCAGACACCAAAACCTGCAGCCCTGGCACCACTGGCCCTGGTTTGTGCTGTGGCTGCAGAAAGGTATTATGAAATTTGCTCTGAAACAGTTTAGGATTGTGAAATGCAGTTTCTAGGAGACCTTATGCCAGGCAATCCCACTCTGGAGCTCTAAAATCTTTCAGTTTAGAACTGCTAACCCTTGTTCAGTCACTGCAGGTCTTGAGGAACGTCTCTGTCCATTTTCATTGCAAGCCCTTGCTATATATTAAAAAGCTGCTATGAAATCTTTTTAGAGCATTCTCTAGGCTGAACAACCCCAACCCTCTCATTCTTTTATTAAAGGAGAGATGTTCAAGTCCTCTTATAATTTCTGTGGCCTTTCCCTGGTCCACACCAACAGATCTTTCTTGTGCTGGGGACCCCAAATCTGAATGCAGTACTCCAAGTGGGGTCTCATGAAAGCAGAATAGATGGGGAGATACATCTTCCTCAACCTGCTGGCCATACTACTTTGAATGCACCCCAGAATCTGATCTGTTTTGTGGGCTGCAAGTGCACATTGCTGGCCCACATCCAATTTTACGTCCAATGTCCATTGTTCAGTGATGAAGGATGTTGATAGCATAATGCTTGCGCCATTGTCTTTGTTGTCAAGTTATCTTGATTTGACAAAAACAAATAAACAACAAAGTTTATGTCTGATATTTTACAATTGGTGCTTACCTGACACTCTACAGTAATATATCATCAATTCACTGGCCCACTGGTAATGTATGAAAGTTAATGTGTAATCAACACACCATGATTTTGATGATAACTTCACTATAATGAATTACCAGGACAAAGCCAGCAGGTGCATACTAATTACTGATCACATCACTGTAGTGTGGATTTCTTTGCTGTTTTTTACAAGCAAGGAACTTGCTGAGGGTGATCAGACTGTACTTCTGGTGGAAGGGTAGCTCCTGAGAGGTCAAAATGTGATTCTAGAACCCTACTGCTACTGCACTTGTACTTTCAAAATCTTATTGTTGACATAGAGAGCCACAAGTAATTCTGCCTAAGAGTCATAAAAAATTTGTATGCAGCAAAAAAGGGTAATTCTTCTTTCATGTTTGCCCATTCAAGTGTTAGGTGTATATTTCAAAACTGAAACTCATTCTCAGTGCAGATTTTCACAGGAATTTGTGGTAGATGATATAACAATGGCAAGCAGCCATAAGCTGTGGCTTGGGAAGTTCAGACTGTACATTTAAAAAACAAAAACAAAACAGAAAGAAAACCCGGAGAGTAATGCAGAAACAGACTGGTCAGAGATTATGCAGTTTCTGCCACTAGAGGTTTTTCACAAGTTGCCTAGAAAAAAAACAAGGCTGAATGACCTAGCACTCAGATCAGCTCCTCCAATGTCCAACCAACTGTTCACAGAATGACAGAGTAAGCTGAGTTGGAAGGCAACCAACAAGGATCATTAAGTCCAATTCCCAGCTTTTCTATTATTCTGAATGATTGTGAATAAGTACTTTGCAAGGCCCTTATCCCATGCAGGTGTATTGTCTTCAATAATGACAGTATTTCTACAACCACCTAGCATTTACTACGAATACACTATGAAAATGTCAGTAAGATTATTAATTGCCAAATTTTCCATTAGAGATAAGTAGAGAATTAGATAAAATATTTATTTTTACCTTGAAGTGAAATATGAATTGTCACTGCTTTCATTAAGTCATCATATAAATACTATTGTCTGACAAGTATAAATCTGTATAAAAATAAAATGGTTGAGGTGACATTTTATAAGAAACTGAATAAACCAGTAAGACTTCATAGCAAGTAAATAATTAATGTCAAAAGAGCTTTTCAAACAATTTAAAAAAAAAAGTCAAAAGGTATTTCAAAACTGTACATTCTACAGCAGGACATAAAGGGAATACTAAAAGACAGTAATTACAACTAAATGATCATTACAGCTTCATAAAATAGAGAGAGCTGGATTCTTAGATTTGGGGAGCACAGCTTTAATAAATGCATTTCTAAAATAAATACAGTGTTCTCTTCAGGGCTTTGGAGATGAAAATTTGTTTTTCTCTACAGTCATACCCATAGATATATTATAAAACTTGGAGAAAAAAAAATAAAAGAAAAAACCCCACACATGCACAGAAACAAAACAAAACAAATTTACTTTTCATTCTCTGAGATAAATGATGATTTTGAATCCCATTTCAGGTGCCAAGATATCCCCTTTCTCATGAGATGAAATACTATATAGGAAATTCTATTATATAACAGGACTCTGGATTCCACTCTATTGAAGTCACTTCCTGATTCCATTTTGTTAGTGGGCTGTCTAGCACTGCCCTCTCTCCACCCTACCAGACTTTTTTGGCTATTTCATCAGTCTTCTAACCACTCAGTATTAAGAGGAACTGAACAAATTTAGTACCTGGTAAATTATGCTCCAGATTTTGAATTGAAGAGAAAGACAGAAAACCAAGAAATAGATTTTTCAAATTCCATCAGCAGTCCATTAGAAGGCTGCCAATTCTTAATTTTGCATTAAAATCTTATATTGTATTTTCATCCTTTTTTTTTTGTATTTGTTTGTTTGTTTGAATTAAGACCTTGGTCACATCTCAGTATCTTGTTTTATTTTGTCATGAAGTCGGTTTTCCTGTAATGAAATGCAGGATCTTTTATCTACTGTTGTTTCAAGAATTTTGCTTTTCCACTGTACCTATAAACAGTAATTAAGGATAGCAGGTCATATAAGGAAAGCAGACAAACAAATCTGGCATCTGAAGAAACATTCATTAGGGACAAGTACTCCCCCTTAAGAAATTCTGCCTCATTAAGGGATAATCATGAATGCATCAATAAGGTGACATAACTGATTACTTGTACATCTGTCGCAATAATTTTTATGCTGCTTAGTTCTGCCAGTTGTAGCAAGCAGGAACAAATTTCTACTGCATTATAATGTTAGACTGATATTAGATGAGTTACAATTGATGATTTCATTTTGATTTAAATGGTAAGATCTTGTAAAGTCGCCTTATGCAGATGTGGTTGAACTTCATGCACAGATGATTGCTGCTGACACAAAAATGTCTATAAAGGTCATTAACAGGCTAAAATTTGATTTCTATTGAAGAACATCATTATAATTTGCATGATTAATACTAAAGAGTTGCTGTTGTATAAGCAGAAGTTTCTAAAAACAGCATCTGCTAAGCGTTGCTTAGCAATACTTATGTATATTTTAGATGCAAGAATATGTGTTGGGACAAAATTAAAGGTTATAGTTTTTAAAAAAGAAAAAATTCAGAAATTTTGTATTTAATTTTAAAATACATAGACATTATGTTTAATGTGAAAAAAAAGTTAGTGGTTGTTAGTGAGACAAGTGGTTTCAAGTTACATGTAAGTGAAAGGGAAGGGAAGAAAAGCCAATATTTGCTGCATCTATTTGCTTCAAATTACATATAGGTGGAAAGAAGAACAGTAAAAATTTTCTCAAAAATATCAGTTTCGTTATTGCCTTTAATAGGTCCACGAAATATAAAAGATGGCGTAAGGCCTCTTGGGCAACTATAATTCACTAGAATTTTATATGACAAAAAATAGGTGCCACAAGATTATCAGAATCCACTTTCATTTTGAAGACAGGCCTAAGATTGTGAGGACGACTCGCATAATTGGGGTTTTTTTAATTGTTTTCCATCATGGAATTGTTGGCCCAGTTCCACCAGTGTAAATCTAGTGCCTGGGCATGCAGAAACAGAAAACCAAATCTTACTTGATTTTTCTTCTCAGTTTATATTCCAGAAGTAGCAAAAGACATATTAGTTCCCCATATTAGGGTTTTTTTCTGGTTTGTGACTCAAGGACTGGAGACAATTACAAAATTCTGTGACTTTTTCTGGCTGCTGTTACAGACTTGCTGCAAATCTTTGGCCAGAATAGATAGGCTCCAAGCCTTACAGAGAGGTAAGCATTTAAATCCAACCGACTTTAAAGCTTAAAAAAAGGTGTTATTCTTTGGAGAAACCACTGAAACTTACTGCTTTGTATTTGAAATTCTTTGTTTTAGGCAGACAAAAATGACCACATTTGATGAGAACAGACACAGGGATGAGTTATTTGGTTCTCCTCATTACATTTTATAATTTTTTATTATCAAAAATATTATGAATAAAAATCAGATTGAGCATAATTGGGGGTACAATATATTTTTGAAAACAGAATCTGGATGTAACATGTCTTCAAAATGGGGCCTTTACATTTGAGGCCATCACATTTCACTTTAGTTATGATAGTACTTTTAGAGTTAACTGCTCCTATAGTATGAAAACAGACCTCTATATAATGATCTTGGATTACTAAAATGGGCTTGTTTGTTACAACTGCAGCTTTTGCAGTCATCAATGTTGTCTTGGGTAACATTCAAAATACCTATTAAAATGCATTCTGTAATTCAAAGAATTAGTGGTGGGCCTTGCTAGGACACTTTTCTGGAAGTTGAAAAAATAATTAGAAGCAGAAGAAAAACTCTAAAGACCTAAGGCCAGAAGTTTTACTTCAAAGGACCTGGGTTCCCTGATTTTTCCTGCACTCTTGTCTAATTTGCATACCACATTCCCAAAATTTAACATAGGTTATTCAAAATAATAGGAAAATTTATTCTTTCTTTCTCCTGAACTATCCTTCATAATTGTCATGTTATTTCACTGTATTATTAAACTTCCTATCAAAAGATTTGATTATAATCTAGATTCTGTACTTATCAGAGACTCACCTTAAGACAGTCCTCAGATTTGCCATGTCATACAGAGCATAAGCAAGTGAAAGGAGTTATTACACAATATACTTCCATTACAGACAGCTCAATGAAGGATTGGGAAATATCCAGCTGCTAATGTGTTTTAAATTACATACCCTTATATTGTGTGCTTTCTAATATTAGGAAAATTGGTGCTCTCTCAGATAAAAGGAATTCATTTAATCTCACATCAGGCATTTTAGCTGTTCAGAACATAGTCAGGAATATCAATTTTATAATGAAACAAAGAGAAAAAGAAAAAAGGGTTTCATTTTGTAGTATAGGAGAAGCATAAAAACCAGATATAGCTGATTTAGACAATAAAGACAAAGACATTTCTGCCAAATTATACTGGCTTCCTTCAGTGTTGTAACTCCTGCGGAGTTCCCCTGTTAAGTGTAACCAACAGAGTGCTGCCTCAAGTCCTTTTTCCACAAGTACTTACAGGCTGTAATATGTGGTATTTTCCCCATGGATCTCTCTGGCACAGTGTTTGAGCCTTCTGTCTGCCTATCCCCTTTCCATAGTTTCATACTACTAATATCAACTTTCATACTATTAAATTCTCCAGAACTCTACCTTATGTCTCCCATTATACCTAAAAAAATATAAAAATCAACAGGTTGTAAAGTTTAAGCGGTAAGGATCCAAGGGCAGCTGAGGTCTTTTTCATGGAAGGCAAGTAATGGAAGAAGTAAGAGTGATCTCAATCAATGGATCTCAATGGAGCTGAGGTGTTTGAGCGTGCACCTGAACCCAGTAGCTATGACACATTCATTAGTGTCCTGGGGTAAATAGGTACCTAAATAACTCCAGTGATAACTTTGGAATGAATTAGAATACAGTAGAGGGAAACATCATGCTTTCCCATGAAAAAGTAAGTGGAAAATTTGCAAGGATTAGATGAAATTGTGAGGGACAAAAATAGGTAGGTGTTGAAGAATTTTCTCCACTCTATGCTGTAGCAGAGTCTCAGGCTTTAGGTCCAATAAGGTAATTTATTTCAGTGATAAATCAGTAGAAACCTCGAGCTGGGTGCCTCTAGAAATGGATCCTGAACAAAGAAATCCCTGTGCAATTCTACAGTCTAGATTCCCCACCTCTCTCAATACATGTCTGAGGTCTTCCCATTCCTCTTTGGACCCCTTCATTGTCTCTAGGCAGGTCTTTTCTCACATTTAAGGTTGCAGCTTCTGCTGATGAGTGTAGCAACCTTCTTTCTTCCTTATCTTCCAGCTCCAACCAGCTCTGGGACCTCCTTTTAGTTAACTAGGTAAAAGTTCAGCATATCACAGCTTGCAGACTAAGGCTTCAGCACACTTAAATTCTAATGCTAAATTAGGATAAGGGATTTGTTGGGGTCTCCTCCCCTGCCGTATAGTCCTGGGAGAGGGGCCTTGAGGGGACGCACGGGGTTTCCCTGCCCCTGGTCAGCCTCGTTCCCCATTGTTGGTTTGTGTTTCCCTGCACGGGCAAAAGGACCCTTGGTCCGGTGACTGTAACAGTTCCTCAGCAGAGCCCCGGCCATGCGGCTGGAGAAATAAACATCTCTGAAACATCTACCAAGAATCTGTCCATATATATTTCCTTTCCACGGGACTCCTGGTTTGATATAGGCATGTTACAGTATCCCCGCTGTAACAGGGATTAATATCCTTTGTTTTGCTACAGTAGGATTCAGGCAGATAGGGACACTGGGCAGTGGTGAGATACTTACTTCTGTGATACCTTTAAATGTAGCCACAAAGTTACAGAACTGCTGCTGCCTCTCAAACCATCCACAAATCACTTGAAATCACAACAATGATGTCTGTGTCATGACATAATATGCTGTATGCTGAAAATATAAGAATAGAGATTTGTACATGAAAGGAGAATGAGGAAATACACAAGAAGATATGTGTCGTGGGATGTGTTTACACCTGAACGTAATTTACAGCTTCAATTGGTTCTCCACCTTTGCAGTTCTAAATACTTCTGGATATGGTTTAATTACTGTCATGTGTATTACTGAATGGTGCTTTTTGTACTGTTAATGTTTTGGCATGTTATCTACTGACAAGCAGGTTGTAAATTAGTTGTCAAATGTGGGCATTACTTAGCAATACAAGAATTTTTATCACATTTTAAAGAAGGGTCAATTAGACTCTGAGTAAATAAATCAGAAAAGTTCAACCTATTCAACCTGTTAGTAAATCTAAGAGAAAACTAAGGTGTGAGGCCATGATCACAACCTAAAAAAGCCTACAGAAGGGATAAAAATAGAAATAGCAAGCTCTTCATGCTAGATCACAAGCATATAACATGATCCTATCACTTCAACCTAAGCAAGACAAGTTCTGACTTGGCATAAAAATTCAACTGCATTTTCCAAGCCATTGCAACAATATCTGAAAAATTCTGCTGCCTTCTCTCTTGCTGGGAAAATTTATATCAAGAGCATTTAACTAAACCATGCTTTAGTTTAGCACAGCTGCAGAACTGACAAATTGTCAGGAATCTCATTAGGCCCCCATTAAGTCAGAGATCAAACTGCAAGATTATAGCAGTTGCTTCAAGTCTAGAGTTTATGAAGGATGTGGTAAGACAAAGAAGTGCCTGCTTCCATACAGCATTCCACACCACTCAAGAGCACTGAACCTACTGTTAGTGTTTAATAAGATTAGGATTTGTATATGCTGCTCAAAGTCTCCCAGTGACGTGTATATCACTGTATACTGAAAAAAATAAAATCTCTTTCTTTAATGCCTGTTCCTCCTGTTCAGTACAAGAGATCTTCCACAAATGATTTGATCTTCTATAGTGACAGAAAATTTTTCACCAATTAACATTTATTTAACATTAGTGCTTGTTGATTTACATTTATTAATTCAGTGTACTGATTTTAGACACTAGGCTAGGTATAATATTTTTAATTGTATCTTTCTTATATTTACTTTAAATACAGATAAGGTATAAGGGAGAAATGTCTGTATCTGCAGATTAATTATTCCTTGGTGATTCTTTAATCAATACTAACTTATAAATGACATCAGGAAATGCATTTAATTTCTAGTGGAAAAGGATTTTGAGGATAATTTCATACACTTCAAACTACCAGGTTAATCTTTTGACTGTACCATTCAGCATCTGACTTGAGGAACCTCTTCCAGGATTCTCAGCTTGAAAGTCTCAGGTCTTAAGACAGGAGATGGTCAGAAACATTGAAGTAGAGCTTTGCTTACTATCTAAATATCCTAGAATTAGATATTGCCAAGGAACCAAAATGTCTGAGTACTTCAATCATGAAGATTAAGCAGCTATCAGTAATCACATGGATTATTTCTTGTTCTTTTGCTTGCAAGTAAATTACTGTATGTCAAGCAGGCATTTATGGCATCAGTCCCAGTTCTCATATGTTGCTTTATCCTGGAAGAGATCCAGGTGTAATTCAGGAACAATAGTTGGTCTTTAATCTACAAGAAAAATTATGCCATCATGTAGCAGAGGCTACACTTGCTTCTTAATTAAGGTAAGAATTCAGTGATTTTGAAGGGAGTGGTAGCCTGTATCTTTCAATGTTAACATTAATTGTACAACAGCTCACCAATGCAGCGGCTCAGAGTAGAAACACAGTTCCATGTCCCCTCTCCTCCCTCCTCTTGGCCATATTCCACCACCTTCTTTCTTGTAACCTCCTTCTGAAAAAGTTTTTTATCTCAAAATATTTAATAATTTATTCTGTACATTCTATGATATGAAAAATTATCTCAGGTTAGCCTTCAAAATCTGGAGATTTTTCAGACTCAGCATCATAATTTTATTTTCTGACGTTCTTATACCTGCAAGAACCACATAATTTTGTATGACATAAGCATTGTACTGAGTATTCGCTATGCTAGTTTTTTAGTGAAGTTCATAAAAAGTAAAATTTTGCTTAAAATACCAGGAAGGCTATTATAAATATATTTTCTTATGATTTAGATGCTTATAAAAAACCTTGGACTATTTTTGATTTTGACAGATGGGACTGCACCATTAGATCATTTTTACAAAGCCACTCTTCAGGTTTCTTGAGTAAAATACAAAAGAAAATCAACAAAGAAATCCACACTTTTCTACAGACTAAATTCCCTTTTTATAAGAAAGATTATTTGTTTGCATTCTCTTTGATTTGGACTTGCTGTAAGAACTAATGTATGGCAAAGGACTTTATGGTTAGAAACTAGGAAAAATATTTTAACAGCAAGGATAGTTGAACACTACATTAGACTGCCTTTGCAACCTGCTTCAGGGGAGGTTATTCTTAATAACAATCCTTGGGCAGGTTTTTGGTGTTGTAGTAATGTTGTGTATGTATATATATATGTAACAAAGTTTAATTATAAAAAAAGTAAAAATCAGGTTTGCAATGAATGAGCTAACACTGCAGTCAAATCTGCAAAAATCAGATTTTGTTAGAAATTCATCCATTATTTAGGAGCTGAAGCTCCACTGTGACTCAAAGTTAAGAGTGTGAACAATCCTTGCAAATTCTTTCCTGTTGTTTTCTCTTACACTGTTTAGATTTTGACATTAACAACAATTGGAAATTGTGACATAGTCAACAAATGTATCTAAGGATTAAAGGATAATTAGTGTTGCATATTAAAATTTCATCATAGTCATCGATATTGAATTTTCCATTGCTGTCTAGATGAACCATAGCAATTAGAACTTAAAAAGGTAAATAGTTTTTTTAAACATAATCTGAGAAAACACCAAGGTATTTTTTAACTGCACTGGGGAAAGAAGAAACTATAGTAGCCAGCTGAAATGCTTTGCAACCATGGCAATAAATCATTAAGAAGAAGGAATAAGTGAAGCAACTTCTGACGTCATTCTCAAATGGCAGCAATGAAGTGGAAAATTGCTATACTATGAAGAAGAACATTTAATAATACTGTAATAAATCATTCACTGAATACTATCACAGTTTAAATTAAAATAATTTATAATTAAGTTTAAAGGACCTTTGAACATATTATTTTTGATATGACTCCTAGTAATGTTATTCCACTGCCTGTTAGCATAAAAGTAAATGCTAAAGATCTCTTTTAAAAGGATCCTATATAGTAGGCTTCAGATGTAATTTTCAGTAACTGCACCAGTTTCTTACCCTTGAGAAGAGTTCAGCTACAACACTTTTTACAGAAATGAGTAATTCTGACATTTTCTTAAGTTTACTCACAAGAAGAATAGTTTAGGTAGAAATATATACAAATTTAAAGTAAGTTGAAATAACTTTTGAAATATTGCTGCATTGGTCAACTCCAATGTGCTAGTAACAGTACATAGTCAATGCAATAATGTGAGAAAAATTGTGTAGCAAAAATAGAATCAATTGACATAACTCACTCACTTGACCTTCAACCAGTAATTAGGGATTGCATAGAGAGTAAAGCGCAAGAGTAAAATCATCGTGCCAGCACTGAATAAAAAGCATATTCTGGAATAAAATTTGGAAATTCTTTATACATATTTAAAATTTTGCACAGTCGCTTTGAGAAAAGTAATACTGTTGAGAGTATTTAAAGATTTTCCAATTCTGCAAAAATCAAAATAGGTAAATAAATTGGTGTACTTCCTGGGTAAACAGAATAACCATCAGAGTAATTCTTCATATAGCTATTTCGTAGTTTGAATGCATACTAATATGGAGCTGCAATTTTGAGTGAAATTCATTTTACTCAATGACAATTTTATAAAATATTTTTTATATTTTTCATCATAATACAATATAATATATTCATCATAATAATTATATATTTCTATATCACCTATAATGTCCTTAACATTGTTTATAACAGCTAAAGTCATTATATGTATATAATGGATATACACACACTCATCTAGAATGTAGTAAAAGCTTTATTTCAAGAACAAACAACATTTTTGCTTACATATAAAGATAATAGATACTAAAATCCTGTAAATACAGCTTTTCACTACTGATTATTTTTCTTGAAGAGTGGGAAATTCCTGAACATTTTTTTTTCCCATTAGTTTTTCAAGTTTTAATTTAATGCATTTCCAACTTACGAAAATGAGATTTTTTCTTAACTTCTCAAAATAAAACAGCATAATTTCTTATGTATCTTTCTAAAGTACTTAGAGTAACCTTTTTGGATATTTTGATGTAGAGTTCAATCTTAGCATATTTGGAAGTTTAATAGTTAACAGCTTTAGCATGTAGGATATATTAGCAACTTGTAAACTTAAACAATTTTTCATTCGATTAAAAACCACAGAAACAATCAACATTTGTTTCTTTCTATATGTCCATTTTCTTAGATTAAAACATTGTATATATTAATTATCTTGCTTTCTCCTGTATCAAAGAAGGTTTCAGAGCTCTTTTAAACCACTGGCAGCCAATTGATTTGTAATTTAGTCCATGCTGAATATTAAAATTCCAAGAAAAAATGAAAAGTTAAATACTCAGAAGCAATTAACCAGAATTAACTCATCTTTGGGACCAGTCCTTTTTACTATCTTTCTCAATGACCTGGACGAAGGGATCAAGTACATCCTCAGTAATTTTGCAGACAGCTGGGCAGGAATGTTTAAATGCTTGAGGGTAGGAAAGCTCTACAAAATTATCTGTACAGGTTGGATCAGTGGACTGAGGCCAATTGCATTGGGTTCAACAAGGCTGAGTGCTGGGTCTTGCACTTGGGTCATGACAGCCCCAAGCAATGCTCCAGACTTGGGGAAGGAAGATTGGCCAGAAAGCTGCCCAGTGGAAAAAGACCTGGGTGTGCTGGTTGACAGCAGCTGAACATGAGCCAGCGTGTGCCCAGGTGGCCAAAAAGGCCATTGACATCCTGGCCTGTATCAGCAATATTGTGACCAGCAGGACCAGGGCAGCGATCATCCTCCTGTATTTGGCACTGGTGAAGCTGCACCTCAAATCCTGTGTTCAGTTTTGGGCCTTTCATTGCAAGAAAGACATTGAGGTGGTGTAGTGTGTTGAGAGAAGGACAACAAAATCAGCAAAGTTTCTGCAGTACAGGCCTAATGATGAACAGCTGAAGGAGCTCAGTTTATTAAGTCTGGAGAAAAGGAGGCTCAGGGGAGACTTTATCACTGTCTACAACTGCCTGAAAAGAGGTTGCATTGAGGTGAGGGTTGGTCTCTTCTCCCAAGTCACAAGTGACAGGACCAGAGGAAATGGCCTCAGGTAGCACCAGGGGAGATTTAGATGGATATTAGGAAAAATTTCTTCACCAAAAGTTGCCAAGCATTGCAACAGCCTGGCCAGGGAAGTGGCTGAGTCACCATCCCTGGAGGTATTTAAAAGACATGTAGATGTGGCACTTAGGGACATGGTTCAGTGGCGGATGTGACAGTGATGGGTTACTGGTTAGATTTGATGATCTTAAAGGTGTCTTCAAACCTAAATGACGATTTGCTGATTTTATGATAACAAAAATTAATTAATTGCTGCTTATTCAATAAAAACATTTAAATTTTAGTCAGTTTCTAAGATATGTAACTGACATATTTAGGCCATTTACATTATGCGAAAGTCACCTCTGCAGTGAGTTGGAACATAGGTTACTGTGATTTTGGACACTATGATGGCTTCTTTAGAAGTTCAGGGGAACACAGGAATGTGTGTACTATGAAAAATGAAGCTTGCCTTGTCCATGTTTCACAGCAGCTCAACATGAATCAACTACAGTCTAGAAGACAGAGAGACTTTTTGAGATGCATTTGCACAATTACCTAAAATATTCCACTCCCATTGGTAACTCAGCTCCTGGGCAAATACTGCTTTGTAGCTGGCTGGCTGGGTCAGAATCCACCTCTTCTGCTTTCACACCCACCTTTGAGGAATCAGCCAGTCTTTGGCCTCTTTCTGTGCTCTTGTTTCCTCCACCTGTCCTGGCAGTTTAGACTATCAGTTTAGACAATCAAATACCATTTTGTACTATGTATAACACTGAGCATAATGGCTCCCAATTTAGTCTACAGTCTCTGGGCACTCTTGTAATGATGTTGCTGTACTAACAACATCCGGCAGGATGGCAGTAATTTTGCATCTGATCTGAATTCTGCTGAACGCATTCATAGTATTTTTAAGGTATGTGTTGGATCAGAATAGTTCTCAATATATCAGGTTCTACTGCCTTTTTTTTCTTGTCTGATCAAATTATCAAGCTGGGTGACATATATCAGAGCTAGGCTTCAATTTTAAGATTTTTTTCAAGTCTTAATTATTGTTTCTTGCCTCTGATAATGAGTGGTATGTGAAATATTGCAGCAAAAACACTGCCGACAAGTCACCCAAGTGTTCACTGGAAGCTGGGTAGGCTTTTCATTGCCTGGGTGAGCCACCAACATGCCAATATAATTTTTTTACTGTGGATAATTCTCATCTGTAGTCATTGCATTTCTTTCAAACCGTTCTTCAGCTTAGTCTTTAAATTTGAACAAGTCTTAGGGCTTCTAAGCCCTAAGCCATGTGTCTAGTAAACAAGGCTTCTAGACTTGTTTACTAGAACATCAAGAGTAAATAGAAATATTTTCCTTTTGCTTATTTCCCACCAAAAAAAAAAATCCCATTACAGATAATAATAATGAAAAAGACCTCAGATATATTGATACTTTTCAAACATGCATTCTTTCAATTTTGGATTTTTTTAAAATTATTTTTTAAAAATAGCTTCCAGCAATTGTTAATATTAGTTTGTAGGAAAATCTCATGGAAATCCTGAAAAAAAAAATGGCTTTATGCAGCTTTGTTTATTGTTTTTTTTTTCCAGTTATTAAGGAGCAGATGTGCTCCCTCTTGCCTACAGGAATGACTTGAAGAAAACAGTTGCATATTTAAAGTATCTCCCAGCTCCTAAGGCAAAACCTAGATTCATCTTTCCTACAAGAAAACAGCAGTTGTATTAAATATTCACAGAATATAACTACAACATTTACAAAGCTGTGTTCCAAGCCACAAAAGGGACAGACAAAGTATCGCAGAAGAATCAGTGTGAAATTTTAAAAAGACATAAACCACCAGAACAAAACATGAGCCACCTACTCTAGTGAGTAGACAAGTACATCCTGAAAGTTAAATGAGACAGTTAAGGAAATCCAATGAACTTCTGACACTTGAATCTTTCCTTCTCTTCCTCTTCCTCTTTAACTTTTTTTTTTTATTGCATATTTGGATAAATTAATAAATTAATACATTTATATCTGTATATATCTGTGTTTGAGTTTATATACATTCATTGACACAGACTAATGTTCTATTAACATATGTGTATACAGATATATTTATCATAAGGTTGCACACACTTACTTCTTTGCTTTGTTTCCCAGGCCTTTATATCTAGTCAAATCTTTCTTCCCATGTTGTATTCACTAGATTTACAACCAGAGAGAGAAAAATGTCCTTTGATTACATGTGTGCAATCATTACCCTTATTTTTATTCTGTGATGTGAATGAATTGAATGTTGCCTAGTGATATTTTCTGGACGTGTTCAATCTTTCCCAGTTGTAGAATGGTGAGAAAACTGAAGTGAGGCCACAGAACACATTTGTTATGTTGTCTGGATCTTCTGTCGATCTTTTGTGCTTTTTACTGTAAAGAGTCTTTTTTTACATAATGAGCTTCAAAAATAATCCAGAATACTCAGAAGAATTTATATTTCATTAAAGCTGTATTTTTTTTTCTTAGATTTTTATAGGGATGCCATCACAGATGGTCTAATGAAGATTTTCTATGACATTCCACTGTTGTACAATGAGGTAACGGACAAAAACATGAGTTTAATACAGAAAGTTGCTACATGTCTAGGAGGCAAAACAGCTTTTCAGAAAGGACAGTGGAAGTCCCAAAGACGGTTTTGTGTGTGATGTGCTAAAGGCATAAAAACAGTGGTTGCACAGCCTCCTAAAATGACAAAGCATGAAAGATGAACATGCCAATGTAACATTAATCAGAAGAAATTTCCTACTTCCCACCTGTCACCCAACACCATTAAATAAAAGAGACTTATAAAGAAAGGGAACTAATTTTTTTTTGTCTGTACCAGAAAAGAAGTTATAAGGATATTTAGTAAACTATTGTTTACAAAGTACTTTAGATGCTTGGATGAAAAGTGCTAGATAAGTGCTAAGCATGATCATAATTATGCTTTTTTTCTATAGTCTGGCAATGTAATTATGATGTCTGCACAGTCTTTTCAAATGAGCAGGCTACAGAAATACTAAATTTTGAGATATTTTTTCTTACTAGTGTTAGACATCAATAAGGCTGAATTTTTGTTTTCAGGTTTATGTCACTAAGGAGTTCATTTATCAATGTGTCCTTGGCACTCAGCACCATGACAAACTTATGCTGAACTTTCCTGACATATATTTCAGTAATGCAGGTGCATTTTATTACTTCATCTTTTTCTACAAAAATATATATTCATATGTATTATGGAAATATTTGTAAGGGCCTGAAGATTTTTTAGAGAAAGATTTAGTCTTGATTATAACTTAATTGTCGATTGTGGCTTCTTATAAAACAAAAGGAAGAAAAAAGATGCATTATATTATATGATATTACCTTTCCTTTTTCCTTATTTTTTATTTGAGTATCAACATGTAGACATTTCATTTGAGATGTATATGAAATTATCCCAGTTATGAGCTGGATTCTGGGATACTTTGAACTCTACACAGCTCATTGTAACATAGGATCTAATGCTGCAATTTAGGGTTTTCCAAGTCTGACCTCTTAAGGTTATCTATATCTCTCTTATGAGTAATTGTAATGTTTTTAAAGATAATTCATCCCACCCAGCCCAAGTGTGCCCTGCCGTTTTTCAACAAGACTTACCGAAGAAGGGTGATAATTCTTTGAAAAAACTTGTATTTTAAAAGTGCAACCAGAACAACACTTTTTTCATAAAGCATTATTTTAAAGTTCAACCTCAGGAAAACAGCTAAAGGAGATTGCACCAGTTCTTTTCTCCCTCTATAAGATGCCATCACCTTTAGATATATGCTAGTCTGATTCATATAAAGAAACACTATCCATCTCTTTAAAGAAAGCTTTGCCACTATGAAGGAAATAAATCAAGTTCAATAAAGAAACTGAAGCCAGATTTGGAGAAAGGATGAAGGAAATGTTGCATGCTGACTAGAAAGCAGGACACAGTTGCCAAGAGGTTAAGGGAACCAAGGGTCAAGTCTCTGCTCTAAAACTCTTCCTGTGTTTTATCCAGTTTAGTGACAAAACTGGGACATGTGACATGAACGGTGAAAAATCTCAACACACCTGTAGACACGCAATGTGGAAAAGTTTAAAGAAGTTAGTCAGAAGACTATTAAGAGCTTCAGTAATACAGCTAGGAATATAGACTGTTGCGGTGAACCATGGCCAACCCCAGGGTCAGCTGTATCAAGTGGACCAAAAGGTCCATTGGTTTGATGCCTCCCCAGCCCAAAAGCCTTGAAGTCACAGGCAGCACCCAAAGGGCTGTGAAAAGTATGTGGATCTGTGCCTTACCATTGGCTGCTGCCCTCCCCTCCCCTTATTTCTCATATTTGGTTGTCTTTCCAGAGAGTTCTATGTTCTTCGGTAGTCAATTGGTCCTTGCTACTCCACCCCCCGCCTACTCCATCTGCCATTTGTTACAATTCCTCTTCCCCGCCTTTGTAGTGCTCCCTAGCTGAGGTATTATTGGTTACCACGTGTCTTCCACGCCCACTCTGTAAGGATATAAAACCCCATGTCAGTCCCATTTTCTCGGCTTCTCCGTGGTTTTCTTGTGTTCTTCAATAAACCCTCTCCCCCCCAAAGAAGTTACTCCACTTCTTTCCCACCTCCTTCGCGCACCTTCACCATCGGTGGGCAAGGCGAACCCGAGCAGGTGCTTCACCTGCCCTCCTGCGCTGTGATCGGCCCCCGTCCTCCCCTTTGGGGCAGGCAGAATATTGCCCCGTGCTCGGGGCAGCGTGCTAGCCAGCAACGGCACCCCAGCAATAGACCTAAATTAGTAACCTAAGATCAAAACAGTTTTAAAACATTTTAATAATATCATGAGGCCAGAATGTAAAAATAGAATTAATTTTTCTCCAAGGGAAATTTCTAGTTTAAATTTTGTGTTGAGTGCTACTAAATGAGATCCAAAAGGCACTCTTGCACAAAATAGAAAATCTGGTGAAACAAGAGTGAGACCATCTATACTAGATATGTCAAAAATATGGAACTCTTTCATTTCTATGCTAAAAACCTTATATTAGATATTAAAATTATATCATAATATCAATTCAACATATTTCACAGTCTGATAGCCAATATTCAATCAATTAAAACATGGGAAGAATAAAATGTTAACCCTGTGTTTCTACCTTAGACTGAAACATTTCAGTAGTACTGAAATGGATAAGTAAAGAATAGTTTACTCTTGCTTTCTGAACATTTTTGAGGAAAATTTCTCAACTTGACTTTTAAAGGTCATTATAATAAAACAATTATTCTGGTTACACCTAGACATCAGGTATCATGGAATTTTGATTTATTCCAGCTCCCTCATTATTTACTTCTTATGTAGCTGCTGCTTTTCTTATCCACTGAACAAAATGTACTAGTACTATATAGTTCCGTACTGTAGTGATTCACAGTTATCGACTGCCTATAAACTGCTAATCATTACACCAAGTTACAGGGAATTAAAATAAAAGGTTAAATTATTAATGAATATATGTAACATAAATTTCTAGAACCTAATACTTGGTTGTTCTTTTTATGGTTTCCAGCTTTGGGATAGATATGAACTTAATGTACTTGATGCATAAAACTAGGGCGAGATCACAATTTTTTATGCAAATTGAAACAAAGGTCAGGAAATTGTGTGGAATAACTGATTACAGGATACAAAAAAAGGAAAGAACACCAAACAATGAGCAATATGGTTATGCTTGAAACTCCTTAATGTCAAAACTACAGTGTTAACTGAAAGTCTGCACATTCATATGCAGATTTTATCAGTTTAGCATAAATTCATTCTCACTGAAAATAAAAACAGGGTCACAGAGGAAACATACAATGAAACACAATACTAAAGGTAAATTAGAAAACAAGACAAATTTTTTTCTATCTCCTAGTCTGAAAAAACAAAAGAGAACTTGCAATATACAGATAAATGAAAGGTTGATAAATCAGGAAAAAAAATAGGCAAAGCAAACAAGTAGAAAATATCCAGTTAGTCAATCTCGTGGCTAAGACAAAGATGAGAAGATCCCTGCCTTCTTCTGTATCACTTAATTTCACTACCACACTCAACACACAATGGTTAGTATAACTATAAGGCAAACATACACTGATGTAGAAATGGTGATCAGTCCTGCAATAAGCTCCCTACTCATTTTCAGAATGTCACCAATATCTTCTTTTTTTTTTTTTTATTCATAAATCTTCATTTAGTTCTCTAGGGCTAGCACTAAAAGCCCATTTCAGACAGTGCCTAATGAGATGGCTGTGATTGTCAATTACCTGCTAAGAACTTAGCTGAGAAATATAGTTGCTTCGTATCTCTCTTATCTAAATTTTAAGGGGGTTGTTTTGTTTTGTTTTTCTTCTTCTGATTTTGCTCTTACATGATATCTGAGGTACAAAAATCGTATTTTAGCTTTAATCCATCTCTACTTAGACAAACATTTCCAGGTCCTGAGTCTTCTCCATGCAATTTAGCACATAACAATAGTGACTGTTGAGATATTTTCCCTGATTTTAATTTTGGGCCACACATGCATCTTGAAGTGCCATTGGGGAGGGACAATATAGAGGAAAAAAAAAATTTTCTAGGAACATTCATAGCAAATACCATCTTTATAGAACACATCTAGAGCTTAAAAGGAAATGCAGTGCTATCTAGTGAACAGATTATCTAGTGAACAGATTACTGCAATTTATTAAATTTTGAGGTCATAATGATTTCATTTCACCACTGACTAACTGTAGGATCTCAAAGAAATAATTTCATAGCTTTCCCCAGTATTTTCTTTTTGACTCTTTTGTTTTCCAACTATAAGACTCTAACAAGATGCATGCATAATAGAAACTTAATTTTATTTGGGATTTGAGGCTCAACTCTAATATAGATAATAATTAAACTGGAGCCTATTCCATAATCATAGAACACTTTGGGATGAAAGAGAGCTTAAAGATCATCTAGGACCAACCCCTCCCACCATCAACAGGGTCACTAGAACATGTTGCTGAATGTTCCCTCCAAACTTGCCTTGAACAATTCCATTGATGAGGCAGCCACAATATCTCTGGGAACCTGTTCCAGTGCCTCACTGCTCTCACAGCAAAGAATTTCTTCCTAATGCCTAATCTAATTAATGGTCATTGCAGCCAAGGATGACCTTGAGCTTCACATTCCCCACCAATCCCTCCTTTTTAGGGAGAATAAGGTCCAGCATAGCACCTGTCCTCTTTGTTTCCTCTATCATTTGGAGAAGAAAATTATCATCAGCACATTTCAGGAATCTCCTGAACTGCTTACTCCCTGCCATTTTTTTCCTCCAACAGGTATTAGGGTGCTTGAAGCTCCCATGGGGACCAGGGCTTGGTAACATTAGGCTGCTCCTATTTGTCTATGGAGGGCCTCATCCACTTGGTCTACCCCATTGGGTGGCCTGTAGGAGACCCTCACTATAATGACATCTGTTCCGGTCTTCTCTTTAATCCTGACTCATAAGGCCTCATTTGACTCCTTATCCATACCTAGGGGAGCGTGATGAAGTCCAGCTGGTCATTGACATAGATACTCTCTCTTCATTTCACCTGCCTGTTCTTCCCAAAAAGCCTGTATCCTTCCATTCCAACACTCCAGTCATAGGAGCCATCCCAACACATCTCCATAATGCAAAAAAGACCATGGTCCTGCAGCTGTGTGCTCATGTCCAACTCCTCTTGCTTATTCTCCATGCTTTGTGCTTTTGCATAGAGGCATTTGAGTGGGGCACCTTTGTGTTGCCCTTCAGCTGCAATTCCTACTGCCTGCAAGCCCTCTCTAGGCTCTGGGCATCTTGTTCTGGAACTGGCATCAAACCAGTTGAAGTGGGATGAATCAAGGTTCCCCTCCCCCAGCAATTTTAGTTTAAAGCCCTCTTTACCAACTCAGCAAGCCTAGACCAAAGATTCCCTCCCACTTCTCTGACAGATGGGCCCCATCTGTTCCCAGCAGTACAGGTTTCTCAAAGCAAGCCCCATGGTCTAAGTAGCTGAACTTCTGGATGTGGCAGCAGTCCTGTAACTGATCTGTTGATTAGCCAGATTAGACTGGCCCTTTCAAACACCTTCCCTTTGCCCAGGAAGATTGATTAAAAAAAAAATCTTGTCTCCAGAGTCCCTTACTTCTTCTTCCAGCATTCCATAATTCTTCATGGTACTCTTCAGGGTGCTCCTGACTGTGTTACTGATGTCCGCATGAAACAAGAGCAGCAGATAATGGCATTCAGTGGACTGTATGGAGAAAAGAAGACTCAGAGGTGACCTTATGGCTCTCTACAACTACCTGAAAGGTGGTTGTAGTCAGGTGGGAGTTGGTCTCTTTTTCCAGGCAACAACTGATAGAACAAGAGAACACAGTCTTAAGCTGCACCAAGGGAAATGTAGGTTGGATGTTACGAAAAAGTTTTTTACTGAAAGAGTGATAAAGTACTGGAACCGCCTGCCCGGGGAGGTGTTGGAGTCACCATCCCTGGATATGTTTAAAAAAAGATTGGATGTGGCACTCAGTACCATGGTTTAGTTGAGGTGGTGTTAGGGCATGGGTTGGACTCTGTGATCTTGAAGGCCTCTTCCAAACTGGTGATTCTGTGATTCTGTATGAGATTTGGTAGTCTTTTAGCAACATCCCTGGTACGAGCCCCTGGTACGCAGCACGTGTTTCTAGATCATGTGTCGGGTCTGGATAGACTTTTGTAGCCCAGTCACTGCTGCATAAACTCATGGTCATGTGATGTGCTGAATGTTTCTGAAAGATACAGGATATCCTCAGTGGCAATACTTATCAATGAGAATTAAAGGAGTTACATACCACACTGGGACAAATCACAGAATCAAACATCTACAGCTCATCATTTACTGTATGAGTGTTTCCTTGCATAAAGTGGTATTGTCTATGTGTAATCCTTGTTATTAAGTTCTAGTACTTATGCCATTCTCATTATCATTGTTTCAACTTACCATCCTATCTCTTCACTAGAAGAATGTAGTCCCTTGACTTTCAATTCTGTCTTCCCATAATCACCCTTTATAAAACAATTAATCTATAGTATATGAAGTTTGTAGCTATGAAAACTGCTGTCATGGAGAGTCTTGAGTTCATTTGTTTAAATGTTTTTCTTTGTTTCTGCAATCAAAAATTGGTAAATTACTATGTTTTAGTGTGAAATAAAAAGCAATGTTAAAGTTCATATAAGCAAAACATCTGCACAAAAACAAAAAAAGAAAAAGCAAAGCTTCAGCTAGTATGATATGAGCTTTTAGCTATTACTATCATCTTTCCAGTTAATGATAGTATTTCTGAATAGGATGTTTCTCTGCTTGGTAAGAATCAGCTTTGTTGTATTTGGAAATCCTTTAAAGACAAATTAGTAAGCATATCAAAAAAATCCATTTTGCAACAGTATTTCACATTGGTATATCATGATTAAAAACCAGAGATTTTATAGATGCATATTAGGTGTGTGTAAAAAAAAAAAAAAAAATCAGTATTTGTACTATTCCTAGTTGTAATGACTGAAGCACAGACTCAGACCGGCAGGGAATTGGAGACATTTATTCAAAGAAACGAGCAGGTTTTATACATTTCTTCAAGACACAGTATTTCCTTTTATGGTATTTTTCACTAAGCAACCTATCACACATTGCCATGTCAGTAACACACTTTCTTAATGTCCTTATATGAGGGTGATCACGAGCCCTTCAGGTGTCTATCAGCTTCTGGCAGGCTCCTCTCCACAGGGCTCTACCTTGTGGCATCTAGTCCCCCCAAGGTCAGGAGGAGAGAAGGTTCTCTGAGTTGCCATGGCATTCTGCAGGCGCATCCCACAGCCTGCAGCTCTATTCCATCCTCTCTCCCCACACCTAGTTAATATGTGATACTTATAATCATTTCTGAAAATCAGTTAGGTGTTAACACTCCATTTCCGATCATATTTCCTCAGACTTTACTTTCAGGTTACTTTTATGAATAGGAAGGTTAACTATATCCAATAAAATGCTAGTATATGAGAATCAGAATATCAAACATAAATTGCTGTATGGTCAAATTAAACATCTATGGCTTAGAAGAACTTTGAAAATCAAAGGACAAAGGGATCCCAGGAAAGCAGTTTCTTTCATATTTTCCAGTTACTGTTGAAGAAGCCCTTATGATTCCTGAAAGTATTCTCCATTCATAGGAAGTTCTGCTCAGCTCCTTTAAGATTCAAGGTTATAGGTTGACTTCATTCAGAGGCATTACTAAAACAGGACAGTGAGTAAACTGAAGACATAAAATCAAGGATTAAGAGGTTTATCATGATGGCTGTAGTGCAAGTGTCATGAAAATAAAAGATTCAATGTATTTAAGTTTAAAGAAATTTGTTTCCAGCCTAAGTCAGTTTTTGGGCCCAGAAAATATTAAAAAAAGACAATAGAGTAATCTTCAGCTTTGAAATTCCCCAAAATTAAAACAATTACAGAATTACTGAATTGTTGCTTTGGGGTAGAAACTCTAGCTTCACAACTGTTAGATGTTGTAAAACTGAACTTTAACATAAACTATATATATTTATTGAGGTAATACAGACTTAGAAGATTACGGAAAATGCACTATAAATTAACATATTTTCTGTGTCTCTGAATTATTTTAACTAGTGAAGGAAGAAAAAGGTAGTAATTTCTCTGAAAAGAGCAAAAATGCACTTTGAAATACATTAAAAATACACACAGGAAATAATAATTTTGTGAGTGTTATTTTTTAGTCAGTGGAAGGACATTTCTGTAGGTCCAGATTCATAGCCTTTTATTTTGTAGAAGTGTTGGGGGATAGAGAGAACAAAACAGACCAAAAGATCTACTTACAGATTCTTCAGGGAAGAAAACAATATTTCTATGAGCAGAAAAAGAAATAGTTTTTATTTGAAAGGATGATGGACTGAATGGGAAAATCACTAGGTAGAATCTTTGACCCTTGCTGAGAGAGGGTTAAATCCAGATTGCTGTGGTTTAATCCCAGCCCAGACCTAAACCTCACACAGCCTCTTGCTCACTCACCTGCTGAGAGGGTGAGATGGGGGAGAGAGTTGGAAGAATAAAAGTGAGAAAACTCAGCAGTTGAGATAAAGACAGTCTAGTAAGTAAAGCAAAAGCCATGCATACAAGCAAAGAAAAACCAAGGAATTTAAGCAAAATCAGGAATTCATTAATCACTTTCCATGGGCAGACAGGTGTTCCATCCCCAGGAAAAAGCAGTTATTTGTGGAGACAAATACCATCAACTCCAAATGTACCCCCCTTTCTTATTTTCCCCCAGTTTTATATGCTGAGCACAACACCATATGGTATGAAATGTCCCTTGGGTCAGTTGGAGTCAGCTCTCCTGGCTGTGTTGCCTCTCTACTGTGCACCCCAGGCTCCTCACTGGTGGGGCAATGCGAGAGGTAGAAAAGGGCTTGATGGTATGTAGGCATTTCTCAGCAGTCACAAAACATCAGTGGGTTATCAACACTGTTTCAGCACAAATCCAAACCATAGCCTCATACTAGCTACTATAAAGGATATTAACTCTACCCCAGCCAAGCCAGCACATAGATGGACAAACAGCATAGGTCTTTCTGGTTTCAAATACTGTGAGCTTCAGAACAGCTTTGTGTCTCGGTTGTTATGTAGGCATGCCTCTTGTCATTTCCCCAGCAAAAACCAGTGGGTTTTTTTTCTAGACCAAAAGCTCTCTAGTACTGAGTAACCTGCATTTGCATTATAATTATAGGGATGATGTAGTCTCTCAGCTTTTAATTGTGGGTATGTCTACAGAAGTGTAGGCACGAGTGAAAGGTCATAGGTTTCTGTATTAGATGTGCTTACTTCCACAGACCTGGAATCTACCTTTTCTTCACACTATATAAAGACTGTAAAATACAGAGATGGGTATAACCTTGTACACACAGAGTACATGTGCAACTCTGCATCAGAGAGTATGGTTGCTTCAGTGAGACCAGACAATTATTTAAGTTATAAATGGCAATTACTTTGACAGAAAAAGAATAATTTTCAGTAAAACAAGCACTCAGATTATAAAATGGCATAATTCTGCTTTTCTTCATTTATGTGGTGATAATTTCTTCCAAAAATACCACTGCTAAACACTAGAATTGTTTGGGGAGTACAATACAGTTTAATATGAGTAAACTACAGGTCTGAATTGCTTCTGGGTAAGTAAGTACTGGACAGATAAGGATCTAGCAAGCTTCTAAGTCAATATAAGAGTTAGCTAATTTGTTCAAGTAAAAGCTATCACATATAGCCGAAAAGTTCTTCAACTAAATACAGAAGAAAAATAGCCAAGAATTAAGATAGCTACTTAGTGAAAAATCTGTATTTTGAGAAAAAATGTGTATGTTTGATTTGCATTTCCAGTTCAGACAGACACTAAAGAAGCCAGATGGCAGTATTAACACTTCATTACTAATACTGTTATTTCCTGGTATCATTTATAATGTATGAAAACAGAAATTACATTTACCAGAATAAATGCAACAGGGATCATATTGCTTGGTGTCTGCTCTAAGACTGAAACTTTTGAAAGTTTCACCTTTCCATATTAAAGATATTACCAATCATTTCCTGTTAGGTACTGTGAACAATTAACGGTGTCCAAACCGAGTAATCACTGATATCAAGGATTGGAGACTTCAGTGATGGTTATTTTCAAAAAAGTTAAAATTCGGTTTCAATATATTTTATCATCTCTCTGTTCTTTCCCTACCCCAAATTTCACTAATTTCATAGAGACTGTCTCAACAGTACATGTTTGTCCACAGTTTGCAGAGAAGGCTAAACTGTGCTGTAGTGTAAGGTGGATAGCATGATCAACTTCTCTACCTTCCAGAATTTAAACAGGTCTGTAGGAACCATGAAGACAACTCCTATCCTTATTGGGAGGGATACTAGAGAGGATCAGAAAAAATCAAAAGAGAGAGGTTATCATCAATGGCTCTATGTCCAGGTAGAGGCTGGTGATGAATTATGTCTCTCAGAACTCTGTCTTGGGATGGGTACTCTTCAATATCTTCATCAATGACACAGAGAGTGAGATCAAGTGCACCCTCTGCAAGTCTGCAGATGACATGAAGCTGAGCAGTTCAGTTGACACAACAGGATGGGGTGCCATCCAGGGCAACCTGAAGAAGCTGGAGAAGTGGGCCCACAAGAACTTCATGAAGTTCAACACGTCCAAGTGTAACGTGCTGCGCCTGGGTCAGGGGAATGCCAGATGTGAGTACAGACTGGGAGAAGAGCCCACTGAGATAATTCCTGCAGAGGACTTGGGGGTACTGGTGGATGAAAAGCTGGATATTAGCCAAGAGCATGCACTCACAGCCAAAAAGGCCAACCGCATCCTGAGCTGCACAAAAAGAGGGGTCGCCAGCAGGTCAAAGGAGGAGATTCTCCCCTTCTACTGTGCCCCTAGAGGCCCCAGTTGGAGTAATGTATCTGTCCATCCCTGGAGTCCTCAGAACAAGAAAGACATGGAACTGTTAAACTGGGTCCAGAAGAGGGTCACAAAGACAATCTGAGGGCTGGAGCATCTAAGAGAGTGGGACTCGTTAAACTTAGAGAAGAGAAGGATATGAGGATACATTATAGCAGCCTTCCAGTACCTGAAAGGGCCTAAAAGTGAGCTGGAGAGGGGCTGTTTCCAAGGATATGTGGTGAGAGGACAAGGAGAAATGTTTTTAAATTAAGAAAGGAGAGATTTAGATTAGATGTTAGGAAGATATTCTTTACTGTGAGAGTAGTGCGAGACTGAAATAGATTTCCCAGAGAAGTTGTGACTGGCCCATCCAAGGAAGTGTTCGAGGCCAGTTTGGATGAGACCCCAAGTAACCTGATTTAGTGGGTGGCATCCCTACCCATGTCAAGGGGGTTGGAACTAGATAATCTTTAAGGACCCTTCCAACCCAAGCCATTCTATAATTCTGTGATTGTTCAATTAGTAGTTCTTGTTGAACTGTATGAGGTTTCACAATATCCATTTCTACAACCTCTCAAGGTCCGTCTGAACGGCAGCACCACCACTGGTGAACCACTTTTTCCAGTTTTGCATCATTGCAGCATTTCTGAGAGGGCATTCTGTCCCATCACACCATCATACATGATATTGTTCGTAAAAAATTCACTGGCTGGCAGTGTGTTCTCTTTATTGACACATCAGTAGGAAACAAACTAAAAAAATAAAAGGTAATCTGCCACATGGTCTGACAAGGCTGTCATTTTGATGACTAAATGCATCTTATGAAGGAAATAATTTTTGTAGCTGTTGGCTTTCCTAGAGGGAAAATAAAGCTGTCCACCTTATGTCTTTTAATCAGATGTTTCTTAGTGAACTTTGCTAAGCAAGCTACTCAGAGTCTGGCATTCTCTTTCTAATTAAAAATGGTATCCCCCTGAGTTTAGTGGAAGTCTTGTTAAGATTAAATTTTCAACGGTTGTCTGTTTCTGTTGCTGACTGTATTTTAGAGAGTGTCAGAAAGCTTACCATCTTGGAGCAACTATTTGTAGACAGATTTACAGGGAACAGCTGTAGGTAACAATCAATCATATTTGGTTCAGTGACAGAATTTAATTAGCTGACAACAAAGTGAAACAGGCTATAAAATAAATGAATTGTTATTCGTGTACAAATACATTTCCTTTTCAGGTCTTTATATAACACATAAGAGACAAGTGAAAGATCAGCATATAATGACGAACCATGACTGACTCCAAAATCAGAGGTATAGGTATCACCCCTCCCCTCTGTCTGTTGCCAGGATGTTTGCTTTGCAATTAGTAATATGCAGCTTCTTTCATCACCAAAACAATTTTTGTTTCTTTATGCTCAGTGCTTTGTGTGACATACATGCTTTTTCTATTGGATTTTAACATCAGATGGGTCAGTTGGGTACTGATAAATTCATCCTTGATGAATGCAAGACCTGTCTCTGGATGAAGAGTGCATCAGATATTCTCCCACAGCTGGAATAGTGACTTAAGAAAGACAATTAAAATAGTGAAATATCAATTTCTTGGCATTTTGCTAGCTAGCTGAGTATACACTCCAGTTGGATTCTTTGGACTCTCTAAGCATTGGGAAAAGTGATATTCCCTAGAAAACAGCACTCTGAGTAAAAAATGGCTATGATGGGAAAAATTTATATCCATTGTAGGAAAGGACAGACAAGGGGCTTTACTTATATGTTTTGCCCAGAAGACATCAAGTTGAACTAGGCTTCTCTTGGGGTGGTGTCAGGGAACAATAGGAGTAATTTCTTGCTCTATCCAATGGTTCGGTACTGAGTTCAACTTAGCTTTATCAATTGGTTTTCATGTTCTTATTTTTTACATGTTATAACAATATATTAATCTGTTTCTGCCTTATAGATTGCTTTGAAAGTGGACTTTCTGAACAACTCTTCACAAAATTAGTAAGCTCTGTAGAACAAGAAATTAAATGTTACAGAAGGCATCATATGTTTCAGCAAAGAAAGTTCAGACTCTCTGGCACAATGAACCATTATGCTGTGGCTCCCACCATGGCTTAAAATGTATAAGAAAACCTTAAGTGGTTCAGCCACATCACACTTTTGGTAATTTTTTTGTGTTAACTTGCTGACTAGAGGTAGCATATTTCTGTCTAGAATTCCCTTAATGGAAATATGTGCACTGTGTCGTTCCTCCCATGTCTACAAGCTCATTTCCCAGATGCATTAGCCTTCCTTTCTCACTTCTGTGATACAGTAAAATGCACAATAGCTCTGATCATGTAGGGAAGGTCTAGACATGGCCAGATTGCATATGCTCTAGGAACTATCTTTTCCCAGGTGTATGACAAATCAGTTAAAGGTCTAACATGGATCTTGGAGTATAGACAGTTTTACCAAGTAAATACATACATTTTTGTGGAAGGAGAAAATATGTGGCAAGACAAATATATGCATATATATACACACACACGCGCGATATTAAAAATATACTGGTATTCTGTACTTTCATCAAATTTATTTGTGCTTAACTCTCCAAAAAGTATCATATTTCATGCAGTAGATAGAAATGACACATGGCTCTTGTCTAACTCACTCTCTCAGCATTTCAGATGAAGAAAAAGGAGCATATTTTGCTTGCATTTATCCTGTGCTGCTCCTTGAACAATGTTTATGCTCCTTAGTGGCCTCTTCAGCCTAGCTTTAGAAGGAAGAGCCCTTGGGTCATTTAAAGACAGCAGGAAAATGGACTTTTCAGAGGAGAAGGTTATGTAAAGGTGAGTTAAAAGTCACATTTTGCATTCCTTCTGACTTGCCCCCAGTGATCTGACCAGCCACTAGCACACTATTCAAAGAGCATAGCATCTATAGAAAATGTGCTTTTGTGGAGAAGCACCCCCAGCCTGCAGCTACTTTTCCTTTCTGAAGAACATAATTTTTTTGGTGGTTTTTTAAAATGAAATCATTATTAACCTGAAATGTCTAGGAGAAACTCTTCTGTAACTAATCTCCAAGCTATTGGCAATATACTAAAAGTGAATTTTTCACACTCTTGTTTTTGAATCAGTGCTAAGAGTAATAAGAATAGTTTGCCAGTTTACAACACATTTATTTAAAACTTCCTTTACTCTGAAGTAAAATCTGAAGGGGAAATAGAAATCCAGTAGCTTTTTGTGTGGCTTTTACTACCATCAAGTTCATCAGGAAAGGTTGAAATAGCAGCTAAGCAAATTATTTATCAGGTAAAGTAGTTTGGTAAAAAGAAAATTCCTGATTTTACTGGTGTTTTGCTATCACCTTTAGAACAGATCTGATTTGTTTTGTGGAGCTGAAAGGCAGAAATTTTAGCCTGTCTTTACAAGGCAGTGCAGAAAATGCAGCTCAGGTATTCTATTTTTGGCAGCTTGCTACTTGTGCAAAAGGCCAAGATGATTCTAATATCAAAAGATTATTGCAAATTAACTGAATTTTATTGACCTGCATTGTAGATATATTAGACGTGCAGTTGCAAGATCAGTTACCCTGATTGCACATGCCAATCAGGTAACTGTAGGCTTAAATGCCTATTTATATGCAAGAGCAGTTTATCCAATCTACATAGATAATTACAGATAAAACATACATAAATGAAGTTCACAGTTGTGCCTACAAAAAGAACATGACTTTGTGTACTAACTGTTTAAACATAAGGATTTTTTCCAAAACGCCTCCTGCTTTACTTCATATTTCTTTTTTATCTGTGGAATTATGGAAGTAGATAAAATTATACAAAATGTAAAACAATGCAGATATTCACTTATGCTAAAAATGAAGACTAATATTGAAAATAGATAAAGTACTGAGGAATACTCAAAATGAGATGTAATAATAACTTTATGAACTTTGTTTTTTGAAAAAAAGCATTGCTGTATTTTCTTAACCATACTACAGTTTTTTCTGTACCCTTAAATTCACACAGATGTACATTTTAGAAAAAATACACTGGATAATCATGTAAGTATTAACCATTAATTTAAGAATATAATTTCTCTGTCATTGGAGCATGAGTGCTCCTGTGCATTAAGAATGTTCTTAGAAGTTTTCATTAGCTGCATCAAATCTGATCCTTTTCTGGGTTTAAATCTTTGAGGCATGTATGAACATAAAACTCTATATACAAACTTAAAGTGTCAAGTACGGAAAAAGTGAATTAGTATATTCATATATACTGAAAAGGCAGTATACCATGAGGTTCAGACTTTCCCAATGAAAGCCACGATATTATGTCCCTTCAGCACTCAACCAAATGATATAGGTTCAAGACCAAAGATCAATATTGTCATCTTTATTTGTCTGCAGCTAAAGTACAATTTTTGAAACAAAAATTTGTGACATGATATTGACCTATAGGGAGGGTTTTCTAGATATTGAACATGGTAATGCTACCAGGCTAATTCTAAGAAAATATAAAGGGAACCAGAATAAATGGATTGAACCATAGCTACATAATATTCTTTTTTTCATTATAGAGGTGAAAAATGTTTCAGGAGGCAATCAGAGGTGGACCACTACCTGCCTTGGGAGCCAGCTTACATTATCATTAAGTCTGGAAGAAACTGAAAACAACATATTTGTTTCTCTCTGTTAGAAAAGTGTGCTTCTCCCTACTTGTATCCAGGAATGAGTAAAACATTTCCTCTAACTTTATCCATATAATTAGTCAGATTTAAAATGTCCATTTTAATGATGTGCTTTTCTTGGGGCTTTAATCATATATACAACAATTTTCTCTCTATTATTAGGGTTAAATGTAATGTTCAAATTATACCAGACAGGGAGAAAAGTACCGAATTCCCTTCTTAATCATTGGGGAATTCTCTTTCACTTCACCAGCAGCTGGATTAATAAGCTCATGAGCAAATTTTTTTCTCTGTGCCCACTTTTCATTAAGAGTCCTTGGTGTTTCTGCCCTTGAAAATTCTAGCATATTCTAATTCCATATGACTGAAGAGTGCTGGAGCTGATGCATAGTTTGACAAAGTGTGACTAGAGGATGACCTGGCCGCTACTGGGGGAGTCAGCAGAAAGCAGAGGCAGGGAATTTTGACTACACTGCTTGGAGGAAGTCATCCAGCACAGGCAAAACTGATGGTATCTGGTGGGGATGCCTTCAGGCAGTCACCCCTAAAAGCTCTCAACCTGGCAGCCCTCAACTTCTCGAAGGTCCCTGGCATGGCAGCCTGGAAGACACAGAAGTCCAAACTCAGGCACAGCTGTGAGATCTGACTGCCTGGTTAAGGAAGCCCAGACCTCCTGAGGACCTTTTATCCCAGCCTGCTCACTGCCCAGGGTCAGTGCAAGCATGACTGTGGCCATCTCTGAGTGTGTTCTCCCAATGAATTCTGAACTTTCTTCACTTCTGCTTTAGTAGGTTACTCTCACTGAAAATAGAGAGTATCTTGTACCTGTTTATTCCTTGAGCAACAGTGATAAAGAGATAGAATAAGTAAAGATAAGCACCTAAGGTCTCTAAAACAAGGACAGCAGTTTTTTGGATTGCTAGAATAAATGGGAAAAGGAAAGAAACTTAACCAGTGCTCCCTGAATTACTGCCTAGAGACATTTTTATATTTTCTTCCTTTTTATCACCTTCTAACCTCAGCATCTAGCAACATGATTACTCCAGAATTCCAGTAGTCAACAAGAGTAAGGTAACATATTTTCTCTCCTCCATCATAATTGAGTGATAGGTTGGACATATCACTAGAAGGTCAGCAAGGTTAGGAAGAAAAAAAATAATTTTCCAAAAGTGTTTTGTACTTTGTAACTCAGCAGATTCCCTAATAGCCTAGTTAAAAGAAACTGAAGAAACAAATGGTTGAATTTGGGAATTAAATTGTAAGGCTAAGTCTTATGGTTTTCTGTTCAGATGAAACAATTTGTTCATTATTTCTTAAAAGCTTGTTTTCTACAGGACTGAAAATTACTGAACTGTCCCTCAAACTGCTACAAAAAGCCTTTTTTTAAATTTTTTTTTTAAACAAAAGCTCCCACTATTGAATGGTTTGCAGTATTATGTGGAAGAACTTAAGTGGATGTCTTAATTATTAAATGAAATCTCAAGTGTTGATTTCACAAAGAAATGATCTTGTGTCTTACACTATGCTGAGTTAATTATATTCTAAATCATCACATTCTTTAATAAATGTGCATTTAGTCCATTCCAGGGAAAACCATTTTTGAAAGGCTTTCAGGATAAAGAAATCTATGTTTGATTGACTTAAGAGTAATCATGTAAATCTCAATGGAGCAAACTCAGATATATGTATTGACATCTGGATACTTGTGAGAAGTACTTTGATGTCAGAGACTATATGACTTTTGTGAAATTTCTGGTAGTCACAGATTCCCATGGAGATTTTTTCTTTCAGTAGTCTTCAAGAACTGATATTATATATATTTTTAATTTTTTTTTCCTTGCAATCTTATATATGAATGTTTGTATTAATCAAAGATATGAAAAATAAACTTACTGTAAGATTGTCTGCAAGATTTAGAGGTAGTATTAGCAACAGCTGATAAATTTAGACTTCCTAGGAAATGGTTGCCATTTGTCTTGTATATCTGTGACTGGACAATGGCAAGTGTAAAATTCATCACTTCTGTGTTTTCTGATATTGGTTGAATTAGCATTCACCTAGGAAAAAGTTTGGAGACTTTGAGATAAATTTCAGAAACCTAACAGGTAATCATATTTAGTTTTGCATTGCATTTGAAGGAAAACCAGAAAAAAAGCCTTTTTAAAAAATTAATAATCCATTTTTATTGATTAGAAGAAGAAAGGAAGTGATAGAAAATGCTTGATAATTAGCATACATGTGAATCTTGAAAAGGAGGATCACAGTAAAAAAAACCTCAAAAAAATCCCTCAAAAACACTCCAAGAAAATGACTGTCTACACCAAAAAGGTCAGAAGTAATTACCAATACTCTTTCTTTTCACCTCATTATAAACAATAATACAAATATAATTGTATAATAGTCTATAATAATGAATAGACACTACCAGAAGTAGCAGGCAGGGCAACTTAGTATTTTACATGACAGTTTGGAGGCTGCAGTAGTTATGGATTAGGCTCTTAATTATTTGACATTCTAGGCATGAAGAGGGCCGTAATGCAGTGTTTAATCTGCATATGAAATTATTCAGTAGTTGCTAATGTCACATGAAGCAGGAATGACTTTTGTTCCAGGTTGAATGAGAAGACCAAGGTATATGACTCCAGAGTGCAGAGAAAATTAAAACAAGTTCTACCCTTTATTAACAATCAAATACTTAACAAAATGCACTTTCTAAATAACAGGGTTGTTGACAATATTGCATGATTGAGGCTGTTTGCTTACATTTCAGGAGCACATGACAGATAGAAGGAAAAAAGGCTAGACACAAATGAGACAATTCTGTAAAACTCTCTGAGCCATATTTTTTGAGGTAGTTAAAAAGAGGTCATACGTCCAGTTTTCAAAGATGACCCTGACCCTGTTTCTCACAAAGAAAGGTCATCAAGTTGCACTAGAGGAGGTTTGGATTGGATATGTCAAGCATTGGAACAGGCTGCCCAGGTCAGTGGTTGAGTCACCATCCTTGGAGGTAATTAAGATACATGTAGCAATGACAATTAAGGACATGGTTTAGTGGTGAACTTCAGTGTTAGGCTAATGTTTGGACTCAGTGATCTTAAAGGTCTTTTCCAACCAAAAAGATGCTATAGTTCTATGTCTCTATATGACTCATTCTCGTAACATTAAGCCTCTAAATATGAGATTATTACACCTAAGTGACATAGCCGCAAAATAACATTGAAGCACCTATATATTTGGAGGATCTTAATTCAGGATCCTTTAAGTATATTGTCAGAATTCCAAATGAAATCCTTAAGAAAGCTTTTAAATGACTGCTGAATTGTACGCAGTGCCATGCACGGCTTTTAAATGGTGTTACTCAGCACAGAATCTATATTATCAAGAACAGGGTAAAAGAAGAACAATATGGTTGGAACAGAAAACCCAGAGAATTTGTGGCTTCTCCATTCTTGGAGATATTTAAAAGCTGTCTGGACACTGTCCTGGACAACCTGTTCTAGATGATGCAGCTCATGGAGGAGTGTCCTGGTTTGAGACAAATTCAGAGGAACGTCCAAAATGAATGTCCTCTCATAGATGGTAGATTTTAGACCCCACGCCCCCACCAGGTTCGGAAAGAGTTTTCCTCAGAGGAAAGTGAAAGGAAAAAAACCTATTTATTTAACAGACACAATGCCCAATGGGAAAAGAATAATGCTAAATAATAAAACCTCTCACTGTGGAGAGAATCTGGTAAATTCTCAGAGTCATTTCTTTGGGTGTGGTCTCTCTCTCCTCTTTGGAGCTGGGTTGACGTGGGCCCCCTCCAGGCCTCAGTGGAAAGCTCTCCCACTGAGTTCTGGTGTTCTGAACAGTTTCAGAAGAGAAGAAGAAGAAGCCGAAGTCCCAAGGAAAAAAGTTTAACTCTCCATCTCTCTCTGCTGAAACAGAGCCAAAAGCTGGCTGAAAAGCAGGAAAGGATACTTCCTCTTTGCTTGCCTCGGCAGAAGCACACACAGGAGTAGTGTGACCTTGGAGCACAAACTGCTTTGAAAAGTTCATCTGGCCTTTTTTTTTCTTTCTCTCACACCCAGTTTTAAAGACACAGAAAGGCACAGGAATCATGTCTGGGTGTAGAGCAGGTGATAGGGGATACACATCATAAAGCGACCCCAAGACAAGGCGGCTGGGATGGATGAAAATGTCTCTTCCAGCCCCTTGATTCATTAAATCCCAATATCCATGGATAAAAGACCGTCTAACTAATTAAAGTTAGAAAGTGGTATGTTTATTCAGGCACCGGCAGGCAGCATGGGAGTAGTGTCCTAAAGACATCCCAGCAAAGTACAAGGTTCTTCGTTCTCTATTTATTACACAAAGTTTTACATCTTCTACATATGTATGACCCCAGCACTTCCCATCCTCCGCTTCGTATTAAAATGAGATCATTGGTCTTTCATGCATGCGCAGTTTCTCTCTTGAATTGGGTCGGTGGTCTCAAATTGGTTCAGTGGTCCTGAAAGATGAAGTCAGGAATGTCTTCCTTATAGTGACATTTTTACCTTGTTGCTGTTGGCAGGCCTTCATGACCTCTTCGTGCACCCCAAGATCTCCTACTTTTGATTAGTTATTACGAAACATAGGTGCTGTTCTTAGTTCTATTGGTTTCAATTAGTTTCAATTTGTTTTAATGACAGTTCATTTATTCTGTTTCCCCCTACAATACAAAACTTAAAATATAATGGCAAATAATACATCACTTAGCCCTAGCTTAGGCATCTACTAATCATTAACTTATCTTTTGTTTCTCTACTCTATATCTTAATTAATACAAATTTCTTCCAACTCTTAGCTAAAATTTTATCCCTTTAGAACCTTGACTCACCCTGTCATTCTGTGGTTCTGAGATTCTCTAAGTAAAAACTTGTAAAGAGACAAGAATAGGAAGCACCAATGGCAGGATTTTTGAACACTACTGATATGTGGTAGATATATGCTTGTGTGCCCTTTGTTTGGATATACAATTTCAAGACTGTGTGATGTGTGAATAACTAGCTTGTCAGGTGTGGTAGGTGTGCTATGGGACAGAGTGCACTAGGAGGACTAGGGAAGAAAGTTTTAATTTTGTGTCAGTCAGGATCCTGCTTGTCAGGCAAGGAATAGTGTAGTCAGCTGTGACGGATAGGACCTATTTTCTCTTTATCTATCTGCTCTATACAGTTTTATATTAAACTTTGTTCAATAAAATAATAAGCTGAACAGTAGAAGGCTATAGAAGGCCATTCTCTTGTGGGTGAGGATGACATGAATTCTCTCCTGAGAGATTTAAGTATTAAAGCTTACCTGGGAAAAACCTTTGGACTTGATATGGAGCCAGCATTACCTGGTGCTATAGTGTGACCATGGACACGAGGCATGTCAGGGTTGGGGAGCATTACAATGGCATCAGAAATCTAAATGAAATACTTTAGAAGTTATTCTGTGGTTGTAATGTGACCCCAGTGAGCAACTCTGCACCACATAGCTGCTCGCTCACTCATCCCTGGTGGGATGGGGGAGAAAATCAGATGGGTAAAAGTGAGAAAACTCAAGGATTGAGATGAAGATAGTGTAATATGTAGAACAAAAGCTGTACACAAAAGCAAGGCAAAACAAGGAATCCATTCACAACTTTCTCCAGAAAAGCAAAGCTCCATCTTGCATAATTGTGACTTGGGAAGACAAACTCTAGCTCTGAACATCTCCTCCATTTCTCCTTCTTCACCAGAACTGTGTCCCCTCCCAAATTCTAGTGCACCCCCAGCCTGCTCACTGGTGGGATGATGTGAGAAATAGAAAAGGCTATGATGCTCTGTAAGCACTGTTAAACAATAATTAAAACATTGGTGTGTTATCAACCTTGTTTTCATCACATCTCCAAAACATAACCCCATCCAAGATACTATGAAGAAATTTATCACAGTGAAAACCAGCACATCTACACAACGTATTGCTATCTTTTCTATTTCTATTGCTATTTCTATTGCTATTTTTAAAGTCATCAGAAGTTACTGATTTGAGTAAAGTCTTGTAAAATGCAGCAGGAAAGACAAAATGCAAGATTTGGTTTCAAAGTTTTTTTTTAATTATTTTTAAGTGCTTTATCTGAATTCATTATCTGACTACTAGACATGTTTCTTTCTGTATCTCTGTTTAAAGTTCACTTCTAGCTCATATTGTAATTAAGCATCTCTGCTAAAAGATTTAAAATAGTTTTTATTTTTTTTATATTTACCTCAAGAAAATTATGTAGTCATTGTTCGGAGCAGATGTTCGGACAGAGTCCTATCACATTGTGCAGAGATACTCAGCCATAAGAAAGGGAGGACCACCAACACTGCAAAGAGATTGCACAAGTTAGACAAGGATTCAGATATGTGGGAACATTACAGGATCACTTTTTATGCTTTTAGTTGTACATCTAGAACGCATGGCAGATAGACTTTAAGCATTAAATATAATAAACACCTTAGAAACAAGCAAAAAAAAAAACAAAAGAGAGCAAAAGCCTTCCCTTTTGAGGCTGTCACTTGAAGCCTTTGGTTCAATTAACATTTTGCATGTGTATTTGTTTTTGATTTTCCCCACCAAAATATTGCATACTTTTTAAAAATAATCCTAGGTTATTTTTTCTTGAGTTGTTTTGAGGTTCTGGGTTTTTTTTTTTAGGGGCCACATTACTCATTTTTCTGAGTCTAACTTGAAAGTTCTGCTAGGATGTAACCTTGGATGGCATGTTTTGGAATATTTATTTTAGTTTAAATAGTATTCTCATTAAAATAATGACACTGTTTCTTTGTTGCTGCAAAACATTGTAGGGCACCACAGCAGAGAATGGACCAGGATAACGTTACTTTAGACCTTAAAACTTGCTCTAACAATTGACTTCTACTTTGAAAGAGTGGTGGCATATGATTTCTCTGCTCCAAATAAACCAGAATTTACCTTGGTTTGACATCACATTTAATTAGAAATTTTGCTTTGGCTTATTATTTCTGTAAAAAAAAAAAAAAATAGAGATAGTAGAATGTAATAAAGGAATTCCTGACTTTTCTACTTTTTTTTCATAGGATATTGGTAGCGAGTGTAGTAGCTTAGGTGAAAATAATACAAATAATGAATGAAGGATCTTCATAAATTCCAGAAACAATTTTAAAAGAAAACAATGAAAAATAAACCATGGGGATAAAATTTTAGGTTTTGTAACTGTTTGAAAAAAAAAAGAAAAATGCTATATTTAGTATTTTTGACAGTTTAAGATGTTCATAAGTTCTCCATAAAAAGCTACATGTATTTCTTCATATAGAGTTTCAGTTTTTCATATATGTATTTATTCTTTAGTATAGGAGAAAATGTCACTCTTTAATGTACTTTTTTTACATATTGGGTTCACTAATCACATCTAACCTGTGTACCTTGGCTTATACTTCTTGCTTGCTTTTGTTCTTTTCCTAACCAATGGACAGAGAGATGTCCTCTGTCTTATCTAACCTGTATGCATTTGTCTGTGTGTGATAGTTTCATGCATGTATCAGTCTTCTGACTTATCTTAAAAACTAGACAAGCTATGATTTTCCTTCACCCAAAAGGTCAGAAATAAAAGCAAGCAAACTCTGAAGAATATCTAAAGATGCCACTTTATTCCCTGCTCCTTTATAATATTGAAGTATATTTGAGTCCCAGTCACCAGGTAAGGGGAGATTTTCTAAGTATTGAGCAAGTAAAATATTGAAAATGTTTTTTGGTAGCTGCGCATTGCTCAGTCAGTATCACCCTTCTGCCCTTCTGATAAGCCTCGGGGCAAGAACATGTCTTTCTCCTGTTCCCTTGCTATCTCTACAAATTACTTGGCAGCTTGTGATCACCTAACTGTGAAGTAATATTATACCAGTGTAGGCCTCTGTCAGATACATGTTCAACATATTGCTCTCAACTGGAAAAGCTTTCAGCAATCAGTATATAATAGTACATCATGGATTAGAACACATTCATTTAATACCAGTTTGAGCTATTGCTTCAGCAGTGTCTTTAGGTTTATTTTGAGGCCTGTTCTCAAGAATTTCTTATTACAGCTATTCTGCCATGTTTCTTATGGTAATTGAACACAATATATGTCTTTTGGCATACAAAATACATTGCATAAAGCTGTTCGATACATCTTAAGAAAAAAAAGTTTGAAATAATTCTCATGCAAGCAGTTCCTTCTTTAATATTGATGGCTAGGTGTTTTAAAGCAGATCAATTTAAAAAATAAGCTATTGTTGAAGAATACTGCAGAAGACTGCCTCATGTTGTCACATAGACAAAGAGTAGGTTTTACTTCTTTACAGAGATGATACATGCAAACTAAATATTCAGCTAAATTCTCCCATAATAGCACTGTCCTGGAAATAGTAACTTATCTGAAAAAGTAAACAGGGATTTAAATTCTTATTTTAATTTAATTGCTTTGTTTTTAATACTATCATATACTTCTTTTAAAAGTAAGATTTGAAAATGGTAGGGAAGAATGTCTACAAGGACAAAGATAAACACAAAGGCAGAAATTAAAATTGCAAGGAGAGATCCATGTGCTCAGGAAATGGACTTACACCGATGTAATGCTTTTCAGTATGGTATGAATTAATGTATCAGTCTTTATTCTACTGTTGATATATGCCAAATTAAGTTGCTGTTTCTCTGCATGCTAACTGAAAAGAAGGATTAATTTTATACATCCAACAAAAAGTAAGAAGAAGCACTATTTCCTGTATTAAAACCTATATTGTGTATTTCATTACCAGAAGGAAAACCAGGAAGCAGAACATTAAAATGATCTTCAGATAAAATATATTTTTTCATTTTTATGTATGGAATAATTTTTTTATATTGTTTACTTATTTTTAAGACATTTCTGCTGTTTCCAAGTTATGCATTCCATGCTTGCTATTTCTTCACTGAAATTTAGAAAAAAATTGCTTACAATTAATCCACTTCATGGCATACAAGATAAAAAAGGCATGTATTTTAGTTATTATTTACATACTTATTTTTTATTTAGTTAATTGCCTAAATTTCAGGATAAGTATGGAGATGGAGATCAAAGGTTTAAGACGGAGAGCTTCATTTGACTGGATTGTCATTTTAATGAATATCTTCCAAAGACTGTCTGTGACAGTAGGAAACCCAAAATAAATTGTAGACAAAACCAATTAGCAAAAAAAATCTAAATAGCTAAAATAATGCTGGGTCTTGTCGTGGTTGTGTTACCAAAAGAAAAATTCGAATGCATACTCTATTGAGCATCTCTGGAGCAAGCAGAGATTTTATTCCATGTTTATTGCAGGTTTTAAAGTTGGAGTAGGTTATAATGAATTTCTGAGAAGACAGTACAGCATCCACTTTTAAAGCATTTAATGCATTTTCTTACAATTATACGTAGAGTTTTGAAATCTGATATATTAAAGTTGATCTGGTGCAGTTTTTCCAGTGATCCACCCACTGTTAAAACAATAATTATCAGAAAACATCTGTAAATGAGATGTTTAATTTCAGCTGTGTTGATTATTGAGTCATGAGCAACTTATGAACTGCATTATTATAACACTGTACACTTTTGAACTTGTGTTTCTGCAAAGAAAAATTCTGTATTCTTGAATGTCCCTTTCCCTTTCCTCATATGCTGAACTATAGATTTATGAGGAAAAGGTTCTTGGAATTTGAAAGACAGAAAAGTTCTATCATCAGGTTGGCTGGAGCTTCAACTCAGATATTTTAAGTTTTCTGAAAATGTTCAAATCAGTAACCTTTACAGAAAAGAGGCCTGCGGTGATCTGTCTACCCACTGCTTTTCTGATCCCATATCCCCCCTCCCACTCTCCCCTGCCCTTAGCCCTGGCCGCTCCCTCAGGTTCTCCCTATTGGTTCCTGTACCCCAACTCCACCCATGTACCACCCCTGAGAAATCTCCCTGCACCTGGATCAGGAGGTCTCCCTACCTCTGAGGGTTGCCGGGACAAGATGTGATTAAAAACCCTCTCAAACCCTCATGGGAGACCCTTCTCTGCCTCCTTTGCCATCACTGGTTGTAGCGCTGCTAGTTGCTGGAGCAAGAACTGCGGGGCTGTCCGAAATGGACTACGGGAGGGCGACTGTGGTCGCACTGCCCTAAGAATCTCCACTGAGCTCTCAGGAAAGCTGCAGCCTACGAAACTAAACCTAGCGACTACAACAGAGGCCTATGTCTTCAAATAAATGTTGTGTGTTTGTTATAGACATCTCTGACTTCAGTTCCCACAGTTTTTGATACGGTGAGTTGCTATGTAAGGACTTAAAGAGCACATTTTCCTGTCTCAAACATTGTCAAGGGCACAGAAACAACTTGCCATAAAATAAGCCACTGCAGCAGGAACTTGAGACAAGCACAGAAGGGAGGAATTTGTCAAAACGTGTATTAACCCTCCTAGTTCTGCCTCTAGATTTATAATGATTTAGCTAAATTTTTCAGAGATATTAGTGAGTGAACTTAATAGTCTTAACAAAACAAAAGAAAATGTTACATGGAACATGGTTGAGTCCCCCTTCCTAGAGCAGAAAGAAGGACAGTCATGGACTAAAATGGGACATGGATAGAACACAAAGAAGCCTTTTACTAGCTCCCATGCAACTCTACCTGGAACCGTTTGTGGAACCAAACATGTAATTGATCATTAGACATTATATTACAAAGTGCAACTTCTGTTCCCTCTGTGATGAACCCATGGTGGGATTCTCCTGTCAGGAATGGATTTTTTCAAAGTAAATCAGACTTGTATTGCCATTTGAACATATCTGATGTACTAGTACATTTCCTAGCACGTTGTCTTAAGGGCTTTTAACTTTACCTGTGTTTGCAACTTTGTTAATGTTAAGGGATGTGATTTTAGATATTCAGATCCTGGTTTATCCCCTCAATTCTTAGACTAATCCTGTAGTTGTTCTTCTGATGCTTACTGTTTTATTTTGTTGTTTTGGTAATCGCATTGTACTGGACAGTGAGTTGCTTTATCTGTCTTCTTCTGTCTTCCTTTTTTTCTGTCCTTTCTCCACTACATATGCATCAACCCTGGTGGACAAACCATGAACTGATGAAAAGTCTTTGGAAGACAGTGTTCGATCCACAGAATGGTGTAAGGACTTACAGAGCACAGCTGCTTGTCTCAAACACTGTCAAGGGCACAGAAGGAACTTGCCATAAGATGAGCCACCACAGTGGGCCTGAGATAAACACAGAAGGAAGGAATTTTCAACAGGAAGATGCTAATTCCAGGCCTGGAGGCAAGATCTGGTTAGCACATCCTGGTTAATGCATCTAGAAAAAAATTCCCAGTGTGGCAAACTGTGGGGAAAGAAGCAAGTGCTCATACACTTATCGCCCCAATTTATGGGACAAATGGCTTCTGTGAACATCAATGACCACCAAAGCACCCCCAGTCTAATTTCTGGGGCCTTCCATGAGAGGACTGCACATGATCCATGTCGTTAAAGCTCCCCTCACTCCTCCCCTAGTGGAGGTACTGGGTTTTCTCACCTGAACCTGAATGTATATTAACCCATTGAACTCTTTTTTTCCCAGGGCTTCCCTCACACCTGATGGATCAAGACTGTGACCCATGGACATCTAAATTCCTTGTTGCTGGATCCCTGGGTAGTGATATCTTTCCTCTCCTCTGTCTATTCTTATCCTTTCTTTCTTTTTCTTATATATTTTCTTAAATATCTTCATACTTCTATACTGTTATTTTATTATAGCTAATAACCAGAACAACTACATATCTCCTTTCCATTGCAACCAATTTGTTCTAAAATATATATATACATGTGTGTATATATATATATACACACCCCCTGATTGTGCAGTGTTGTTTCAGTCTAATCTTCCCCAAGGGATATACTAACAAGCTCAATTACCCCACCTCAGTGGCAGGTTGTAAGATGGATGCATATCAATTTTCAAGTGAAATGAGCAGATGAGGCCTCAGCTCCAGATGGAATGAAATCCTAAGGATGGAATTGAATCCAAAGCAGTGATATTCAGAATAAACACTGATCAAGTACCGGATGAAAGGAAGTCACCACTACCATTTTCTCTGATGGACATTTTTCCTGTTCATCAGGGTCATAAAGTCATATTAGTTGATTCCTGCAAGTGAGAAAAGCATAGGAACATCTGATATAGGAATCTTATCAGCAGAAAATGTAACACTGGGGCCAAATAAGGGACTGGAGAGAGCACTGTATGCTTAATTGATTGAACTTTGCAGCTATCCTTCTTTTTTGAGATTTCTAAAAGACCCAGTTTCCTTCTGTTGCAATAATTCAGACATCACACTAGAGATTGTTACTGAAATAAAGATAATGATATGTGCAGCTCTCAAGTGGAGGTTTTATCTACATTTCTTGGAGCAGAAAGTAAAACACGAAGCCATAGGATATGAGGGACAGAGATGATCTGGATGGTTTGTGATGAAGTTGCTGTTTTTTGCAACAATTTTATAATACAGCTGAGGGGCCTCATTTCAGAACTTTATTGAACTATAGACCTGATTAATTATCTAATATCAAACATTTACAGAACAGAATAAAATTAAGAGTAATTTCTTTTAGATAGATTGTCATGGTTTAGGAATGGTATTCTCCAATTTAGTACTCCTACTAAAACCATGTGCCACTCCCATTCCCCCCTCCAATTGGAAGCACAAAAGGCAAAGATTACAGGTTAAGAACAATTTACTGGAAACTGCAACAAGAAAAGAAAACGAAAAGTAACAACAATAATATTAATAACAAAGGTTATAAGAAACAATTCATGTGGAAAAATAAACCCAACAACAGACAATACCAGATGGTTCTCTCCAGCATGTTTTCTCAACTGGACAGAGCCCCTTGTCCCCAGAAGCGTCCCTTTCCCCCCACCCCCAGCAATGATGTGACGTGGTACAGAATAACTTCTGGGTCCTAACCATGACCCCTCCTGACTACTGCAAAAAATTACTGCTGTCATGGCTGGAAACAGCACATTAAGTTTTAAGAATGATCTTCCTGGAAAATCTAAATTACTAGATTTTATTATTACATAATCTTTATTGAAGTGCCATAATTTTATTAAAACGTAAGATTAGATTCTGGTTTTAAAAAGCTGCCTTACCATATAGAAAGTTATCAGGATGGCCTCTAAAAAGAGTGTTTTCCCTTTAACGTTTATTTCTGTGGTAAACATATTTTTCATACTCTGAAAGAAAAAAACTTGTCATTCTGACATTTTTTTAAAGTAAAAAGATGGAACATAGAAATCAGAGTCTTAGTGCTACTGAATCTGCTTATTTTCAAGTCAGAGGTATACCTATTTGTCCTGCTAAATGGATTCATAAATCTGTTTCTACTAACTGTACAGATTATTTCACAGAGTAACATTCCGCAGCTGCTGCCTTGATACCCATTTTTATATTGCTGTAGTCTATCAGCACCTCATATTACTATGCTACTATTATTTTTTTCCTGTAATAATTCAAAATGACATAATGGAGAAAGCAATTATAGGCATGAGAGCTATTTTATTCTACTTTTTCTACTACAGATACATTCCCCTGTGTGCACAACTGTAATAATTAGTTCTGGTTTGTTTTCTCCCTCATCTGGGAGTTAGCAGGAATTTGGCCATAACTAATAAGTGCATGATTAGTTTAGAACCCTTTAAACCATACACTCCTTTCTACTGACAATCCTAATAATATTTCTAGAGGCTCCAGCGGGATTCTAAGAGCTGTATTCATGTTAATATGATCACAAATTACATTCTAGTAATCTGGCATTTATTAAAGAGGATTGCCATTACAAGAATAAATGCAATAGTCTCATACTTGGCAGATTTCAAGAAAAAGTAAGTTACTTGCTTGAAGTCTCCAACTCTTTCCAGTGGCTCACAAGCATTTTCATACAAATCTGAGATCTATTCAATACAGCCAACTCACACTGAACTCAAACGTAATTCCTGTTTCCATGACCATATATAATACATTGGTAATGCAGTACTTGTGCTCGAAGCATGAGCTCTGGCATGCCCCAGGTCAAAGAGAGTCCAACTGTGTTCTTCTGTGCGTCGGCATCAGGAAAAGCTGGCTTCTTTGCAGAGGGAACAAGGCAGGAGCCGAGGGTATCAGCTCACGTTAGCTCGGAGACGAAGAGAGAGGCTGTTCTGGTCTAGCTTCTAACAGGTTTATTGTTAGAGGTTTCGCAACCTGAACAAGCTCAGAAGGGATGGAATGCGATGGGATGCTTCCCCAAGGCTTGTCCTCAGTTTTATAGAGCGTTTGAAATCTGTGGTGAAAGGGGAAAACAACCAATGAGTTACAAGCTGGGGGAGGATACAATGTAACAAGAACCACTGGGAAAAACTGAGAGGTGGGATATGCAACAAAGAACCAATGAACAACCGAGTAAATGGGAATTTTCCCGAACCGGGGGAGGTGACTTGGGCCCGGGCACCGCCCAGGGGGTGCGGCTTAGGCTTCTGAGCCGCCCCTCGACCCACCCTCTGAGACTGCCTCTTCAGAAAACTTGATCCAGGGGATGGGCTGGGATTGATTGGCATCACGCTGCCCCAGCCCCGCAGTGGGTTGGGTCACTGCAACACATTGGTAAAGATTTAGGGATTTGGGGGAATAGTTAAATAAAGGTCTGATTTGATGAGGTCATTCTCAGATCTCTTTCAAGTCAGAAGGAAAGGTTTCATGTATCATTGCTGCCATATGTCTGCATTCAGATTATGTAGCTTAGACCAAGAACCTCCATGGTCTTAGTTGTAGAAAAATACAATGAACTAATGTCCTTGCATTAAAAGGTGTGTAGAATGGAAACATGCATACTAGTCACCTTACAGGCTGAACATGAAGAAAAAAAGAAGCTAAGTGACTTACACAATGTCAAGCAATGAGACTAGAGCAGGAATAGAGGACCACTTAGCCACAAAATCATTTAATGTGTTTTCTGAGAGCAAAAAAAATTTAACATAAGGTATATTTTTAGATACTCCTATTGTGTAAATATAAAATACCATTTAGGTATTATTATTAGCTTGAGTATTAGTAACTTGTGTTATCTAGCTCATATCAAGTGGGCAATTTGTAGTTTTGATTAAATGTCGGGGTCCCTTCCCCCCTGCCATGTAGTCCTGGGAGAGGGGCCCTGGGGGGGGGGGGGGGGGCACGGGGTTTCCCTGCCCCTGGTCAACTTCGTTCCCCATTGGTTGTTCTGTGCTCCCCTGCGCGGGCAAGGACCCTCAGGTCCTGTGACTGTAACAGTTCCTCGGCAGAGCTCCGGCCATGCAGCTGGAGAAATCAACATCTCTCTGAAACATCTATCAAGAATCGGTCCCTATATATATTCTTTCCCATGGGCCTCCTTGTTCGATACATTGTGTTACAGTATCCGCACTGTAACATAATGGTGGATAATGAGAGCAGAACAATCCCCGATCCCTAAGCAACTGATTTGTGTGAGTAAACCCTAGAAACTTTGGATTCCTTTTTCTTGTTTTTGTTTTGCCATTCCATATCTAAACTACGGAGGAACTGTGGAAAGACTCTTGGCTCTCAGAGCTGCATATGGACATTTATCTTAAACTTGAAAAGATTCTTGAACAACGATTTGTAAATTTTAGCTTAATTCAAGCTCAAAAGGAACTGAAACACTTCCTGACATGGTTGTTTAAGAACTTTTTCTATGTTTCTTGGGATTTAATTCTTACCAAAGACTTTTGGAAGACTGTTCGGACACAGTTAATGTCTGAGTCAAAATACATGCTGATGGAAGAATATTTTCATGAATATTATTTAATTGCTGAGACTGTTGAGCAATGTAAGCTGTGTCTTGGTGAATAGAAGCCTGCCTCAGAGTCCGTGTGACCCAGGCCACATGGACCGAGCCCTCTCCGAGCAGCAGTGAGGCAATTCCCACGTGTGGGTGGAGCGACGCGAGCTGCAGTGTCGGCGGCGGAGCGAGGCGCGGTGGGAGCAGCGTGACCCGGCGGAGCCCACCCGGCCCCGCACAGCATGTAGTGGAGCGAGCCCCGTGAATGCCCAACTGAGAGGGGAGGCGTGCGGGTGGTGTCTGGCGATGGCGGCGGTGGAGCGGAGCCGCGCCCAGCCGAAACGCACGCTGGAGCAGGGTGCAAGGGGGTCATTGCTCGGGGGCCCGGCCGAGACATGGGTGCAGCACCAGGCAGCGGCAGCGCAGCTGAGAGCAGAAGCGGCAATGCATGGAGAACTGAGCGGTGCAGCCCGGCCCAGCCCGCGCAGCCCCGAATGCGACCCCAGGAAGAGCGCGCAGGCACAAGCAGCCCCAAAAGTGAAAGAGAAAGCAAAAACGCAGCAAGACAGAAAACAGCAGCCACTCGTAAAAAGGAAAAGATCACCGTAGCTAAGGTTTTAGGAATAGCAAAAAATGGTATAATGTTAAACAAAATCATGGTCTTATAACGAGATGTGACAACCAAGAAGACATATTCGTTCATAGAACTGCTATTGAAAAGAATAACCCTGAAAAATACATCCCAAGCTTGGGAGATGGAGAGGTGGTGGAATTCAAAATTGTACAAGGTAGAAAAGGCTTACAAGCCTACAGAGGTCACTGGGCCTGATGGTGTTTCTGTAAAAGGCAGTATAGATGCTAAAAATTGTAGTCATGTTGGACAGTATCTCCATTGTAAGCCCCCCCTACAGTCTCCCTTTTCTAATCCCACCTTTCCCTTTTACCCTATATCCTATTACCCCCAGTGTATTCCCAATCAGTTTTTCCACCCATGGTTTCCCTCACAAAACCGTGCCTTTGCCAATTGTTTCCCCAAAAATCCCTTTCCAATGCCAAGGGGGGGATGAAAAGGGGGAGGGAAGAAATTAAACCCTCTCCTGCCTCAGTTTCCCCACAAAGCATGCCCAGAGAGTCCTGTCTCCCTTCTGTCAGCCCTAAGATGTTCCACAGAATCTGTTTGGGCATTTAAAGACTCAGGAGGGTGGCTTGTTTTGTTTTGAAACTGTTCTTGTGATGTTTATCCAGTTGTTTTCAATGTTAAGTTTTAAATCTTTTTTGTTAAAAATAAACAGGTGAAATGTCGAGGTTCCTACCCCCCTGCCATGTAGCCCTGGGAGAGGGGCCCTGGGGGGGAGACATGGGGTTTCCCTGCCCCTGGTCAACCTCGTTCCCCATTGGTTGTTTTGTGTTCCCCTGTGCAGGCAAGGACCCTCAGGTCCCGTGACTGTAGCAGTTCCTCGGCAGAGCTCCGGCCATGCGGCTGGAGAAATCAACATCTCTCTGAAACATCTATCAAGAATTGGTCCATATATGTTTCTTTCCCACGGGCCTCCTTGTTTGATACATCGTGTTACAGTATCCGCACTGTAACAATTACCCAATAAATCAACAAAAATATTTTGAATAAATATTAAAAAGTCTGGATTGAATTTTATTTAAAAAATGAGGTGCAGTAAGAACAACCATGTGAATGGGCCTGGTCAGGACAGACTTATGAAAGGCACGTAAAGGGTCTAGAGCACAGGTCTTATGACGAGCAGCTGAGGGAACTGGAGCTGATTAGCCTGGAGAAAAGGATGCTCAGGGGAGACCTTATTGCTCTCAATAACTACCTGAATGGAGATTATGAGTGGAGAGTTGGTCTCTTATCCCAAGTAACAAGTGATAGAGCAAGAGGAAATAGCCTCAAGTTGCAGCAGGGGAGGTTTAGATGGGTATTAGGGAACAGTACTCGACTGAAATTGTTGTCAAGCATTGAAACAGGCTGCCCAGGGAAGTGGCTGAATCACCATTCCTGGAGGTATTTAAAAGACATGTAGATGTGGCACTTAGGGACATGGTTCAATGGTGTACTTGTTAGCTTTACAGTTGGACTTAATGGTCTTAGAGGTCTTTTCCAACCTTTATGAAAATGATTCTTAATGAAAAAGAAATGAGGATTTTATCAAGTAAAAAGTTGAATAACTTGTAAAAGTATTAGTAATTTTTTACAGAAAATATTTTCAGTCTAAATGTAGAAATGCTTTGAAATTATCTTGATTAGATATGCAAAGTAATACTGAATTCCTTTTGTTTTGCCATAGTGCATTGCTATTACACCATACATTACCCTTAATGAGCTATTTGATCAGTCTTTTTGAAGAGGCTAATCTCATCATAATTGGTCTTTCATGTTACTATGCCTTTTTTGGCACATGATCTAAGAAAACTTGACTTCAATTGTAGAATATATTGCTTTTCTGTTCCAGGAATCCTTTCAACCTTTTCTTCTATTTTTTTTTTTTTTCCTAATTCCTTCAGCCCTGTGGAAGAGCAAATAATCAAGAATATGACAGCCCAGGGGGTCATGTTCCATGAGCTAGGCTGACTTGGCAACCAATAAAAAGGATATGTGTCCTCCAGAGTTCAAGCAGAGCCAAGACATTCCTGAGTCCTGCCCTGGCAGATGCTTTTACCGTGGGAGGGCACTGTGCCTTTAGATAATAGAGTACTGGGGAATCATTCTGATTAAAATGAAATTACCTTTTCCTTCTCTTTTCTCATAATTGATCCAATTATTGGGTTTAGAGTGTTGAAAAGAACTAAATATTTAAGGCAGACATAAACTAATTCTTAGGAAAATGTGCTTATCTGGAAAGAACTTGTATTGCCTCATCAGTTCAGAATGTTGGTATCAGCTCTTCTTCAACTACTGTACCACAAAGAAAGAAAATCATATAATTATTCCTCCTTAAACAAAGTTTAAAGACTGTTGAAATTCATCACCGTATTACCATATCTTCTGTAACAATGGAAGAATAATGACATGAGAGCAACTCCTTTTCCTTAGGAAGGATAAGCTAGGTCAGGACCATAAAACAGCAAATTACTTGTCCCAGTAATGTTTTTTTTTCCCCAGTAATGGCTTTTTTCCCCAACAGTTACAGAACTACTCAGATATTCATATAAGAAGAATTCCCCTAATCATTCCCATTCCCAAGAGGAAACTTCCAGCAAAGCAGGAAGGGAAATCATGCTAATGCACAGAACAATTAACAGGAGGACACAATTCCTGTCATCCACTTCCTGTCATGTTTGTTCATACACAAAGTATTCCTGCTTCCTCAAATTAGGGAAAAAAAAAATTGCTTCCTCATTTTTGTAACTTTGATCACCAGGAGAGATGGACTTGGTGCTAAGCAGTGAGCTGGTGAGATTTTCCTGCTAGTTATTTTTCAGCTATTTGTGAAATTATTTTGTAGATGAGAGAATATTATGTACTGCTCCAGCACTGGGCTTTGCCTGATACAATCACGTTACATTTATCCAGTTAGACTATGATTTTCCTTTAGGCTTTGCCACTTCTCTGAGAGTGAGTTTTCATCTACCTGTTAAAACACTTGCACTTTAGCTGCAGGTCTGGTTTCCATTCTTCAGTGATACTTCCAGATTTCACAGGCCTAATTGAACCATATAAACTGTAAGATTTTACTGAGTCATGTGTAAGGCTATTTCACACACAATTCCTCCAGAACCTCTCATAAACAGATGTGTGTTAAATTGCTCAACATTAATATTGTCTGTCCATTACACATAAAGATCTCAGGAAATTAGGTACAAAATACAGATGAGCAAAACCAGTGCTTCTGACACTAGTTTGGTTTTTTTAGAGTAATTCTTGAACAGCCTTGTTTGTTTCAAGTAATCACAGTAATGGTGCTGCAAAACTCCATTCATAAATATTCATTTCTTACCATTTCTCCAGAAGGTATTTTTCCTTCACTTCCTATTTTCCAGTCTTTAGTGATGCCTTGAGAATTACGGAGGGTATAGGTAGGCACTCTGCACCAGAAATTTAAAATAGCGTTGCTATCATTTACTTGCTTAAAATTAGAAAATTGTGGAAGGAGAAAATATCAATGAAAATACAGTTTTTTTCATGCAATACTGATTATTCTAAAATACTCCTAACATGTGAGGAGCTGTTCACTGCTGTGACCTCATTTCAGAGCATCTGTCCTCTGAATTCCTTTTAGCAACTTTTGTCCTGAAGGTTTCCTTCTTGTCCTGTATTTCTTCCCTATAGTTTTAAGAAATGTTGGAAAACAATGGACAATAAAACAGCTATATATATGTATTTGTTTTGAACATAGGCTAATAACTACTTTTAGACAGAAGAAAATCTCTCATGTCCACTGCATAAAATATTTTGGTCTGTTCATTGTAAACAAAAATGGAAAACCTTCATTCTGAGAATCCGAAAAACACCTCAAAACTTGCCTGTAAACAAAGAAACAAACAGAAAAAAACTACAATCCATTGACAAAATCCTTTCAGGAATAATTATTTCAGGTGAAATCAGAATTTAAAAGCTACACTTTGGTGCTATTTACACTTTCATATCTATCCATTAGATACAAAAGGATGGTAAAAAAAAAAATCTGATTCTGAACATCTGATTCTGAAATAAACTTTTCTTCTTGTAATAAAATAATTTGCTTCATGTCCACTAAATTCACTTGCTCATTTTGCCCCAACGAATGTCAGGTTTTTCAGTCCAGATATATAGACAAGAAACATGTTCTAAAGAGCTGTAGCAGACATGAGCTTTCTGATCCTTCTATGTGCAGCAGTACAGTAAAGAAATTCTTAAAAAAAAAATTAATCAAACCAAAAAACTAAAACCCTAAACACTAAAATTCTAGAATTTTTCTGCTTCACAGGTGTAGCGGTGCAGGTGGCTGCAGCTACTCTTTCTCCTGAGGAGAACTCAGACAACCAGCTGTGGTGGTTAGCAGCCCAAGTTTAGCATGTAACTCTCAGTCATGGTGAGAACCCATGATTCCCTTGTTTTGTCTTTTGCATGTTTTCCCCTGATTGGTTAATATTTTGTCTTCTTGTTTTATGTATGAAGTTATGTATATTCATTTTCCTTCTTTAGTATGTATTAGTTCTAGAAAGTTCTTTGTTCCTTGACGCTCCATTGGACCCTTCCCTGAGTCCCTCCTATGTGTTGTTCCTATTGGTTCCCTTCCTGTCAATCCCACCTGCTTGTCTCTATCCTATTGGCTGAGATCCCTTTCCCCACCTATTCTGTACCCAGTATAAGATCCCTGGACCCTCCCACCAATTGGCCTCTTCGTCCCTGTCTTTTCACGGGAATAAGCCTGCATGGAACGCATACGGAGAGTCCCCTCTCTTTACTTCTTTGCCTTCGCCTGCGTGCCTGCCTGACAGCGACAGGAGGATACAACCCCTTTTGGGTGAGGAGCTCTGCTCCTTTTTCATTGTGTGTTGGGCACTGAATGCCGCCTTCCAGAGGGGTTTCAGCGTTGACCTCTGGGCTTCTTTGTGTCGGCACGCGAGGGGTAAAACCCCCTTCTGCCAGCTCCTAGTGGCTGAAAACCCCTCCACACAGGGAATGCATACATCATGCGAGGTTTCTGAGATGAAGCGTTTGTTTCTCAGGCGGCCCCACAGCAGGGGCAGACGGAATGCAGAAAGCCACTCTCCCTGTAGCTGCTGGTTAGCTTCAGCTTCATTTCCTTTGTTTACAGTGTTTTTCAGAGCAGTGTGTTTTTCTAATGAATGGTAGTGCCAGCAAAACAAGCAAAATTATTTCCAGAATTTTGCCAAGATCATCAAAGATGATCTGTAAGATTGTTTCCCTATATTTTACATATGGGACACTTTGGGGTGAACTGCATATTTTGATAGAGAATGCAGTATGTTTAAGGCAGTGACAAATTTGTATCTCTTCTGAGAAGCTGAGACAATGCTGTGCCCTAGACTAAGGTAAAAAAATTGCATTGCGCACGTCTCACCTGACTGATATTCAAGTCTGCATGAAGCTATGAAGACACCACTAATTCTTGTATCCTAAGGTTTTAAAATGAATATAATCATATATGGTTTTTAGAAAGATAGACAATTTTTAGAGAAGACAATAATTTTGTCTTCAGATTTGGCACTTTATTTGAAAAGAAAATATGCAAAAACACACTTCAATATTTCTGTTCAAGCTAATTAATTCTGATGAAAGACATATATCTAAACTCTGTGTGAGATCTTCTTGTCAGATACCCAGGTGCCTTTTTTTTTCTCATTGAGTAAAATCATAATGTCAAAATACAACTTTTTTCCTGGGTAATTGGACCAGTCATTGTGCAATATCTGAAATTTTACACGTATAAGTAGAATGTTGGCAAACTCATGAATGTCTAGAAGGAAGTCAAGCCATCCACATTATCAAAAAATGGATTTATTTAAATGCTCAGTAATAGTCTCAGGAAGAGTTGAGCATATTATTTAATTAAGTAAGCAAAATTGTGGATCACTGGGATCACCTGACAATGAGATAAAACAAAACTAGCTATAAAATCTAATTCTTGTAACACTGTATGAATCATAAATGACAAAGTAAATATCTAATTCTCCCTTATGGCAATGAAAGTATATTGAACAGTCTCCATCCATTACTAATCAAAAATCTAGCTTGTACAGACACTGGTTGATGTCATTGATTGAACACAGCAGAGACAAAAAAAAAGACCCATTGCACTGGCTTTAATTAAACTGAAATCTTGGAATTAATACCTCAGGAATCCGATGCAGAGTTCTGATGTGAAGAAGTTTCACAGATGACAAGCCTGCTTCACCTCTAAAAATAAATGCTGGCAATTAATTGCTATGACAACCACTTCTGTGAGTATTGTTTTCTGTGATGATAAGCACTAATGCTTGATGAATTATGTATCAAATACAGCTTATAGACTACTCTGGGCTTGGTTCTTATGGATGAAGTTACAACACTTACAACTTGATGATACATAAGTGAGGAAGGAACCTCTACTCCATTGAAGAACTGATAGGGAAGTCACTTAAATTAAATCTGCTAGCTTCTCATGTTGGTATTTCCAACCTGTATAAACACACAAAAAGATTTGCTTAAACCATGCTTAGGGTCTAGGCTGGAGAGATATAACAGAACTGTCCTTGAATATCCCTCAGTACAAGCCCATCTAGTATCATTTACTTTAGCTGGGATAATGCTAATGTCATGAAACAAAGCAAATGTTTATGATGATGCAATTCTATATATTGCTTTGCCAATAAATTAGTTATTCTGGAACCCTATTTTAGATGTCATTTGTCTCAGGATTTGAATTACACTGACCCACTGTGGAGGCCCCATATATGGAAAATATTAATCTATTTCAACAACAAGTTGTCAGTTATGCAAGTAGCTACTGTTTTCAGATTTCTAAGCATCTTTATACATGTGCAAAACTTAGGACTTAGAGCAGTATCAAAGATGGAAAAACATGATTAAGAAAGATTAATATAAAAGTTCCCCTGGAATATCTGGTTTTTCCCAAGTTCTCCTTGAATGCCCTTTAGACAGCCAGCATGGCTTAACCTTAATTTGGCAAGGACAATCTCACCTGGCCAACCTAGAGGGCTTCTGTGAGAGTGACTGTATCAGTGGAAAAGGGAAGAGCTACAAATGTCATCTATGTGGACCTCTGAAAAGCCTTTGATATTCCCCACAGAATTCTTTGCTCTAAAGGAGAGATGTCTTCGTTGGAAGGACTGGTTCAGTGTCCAGATGGACGTGTGTGGTGTCCCCCATTCAACTGGGACCAATACTGTTTATCAGTGACACAGACAGTGACATCAAATTCCCCCTCATCAAGTTTGCAGACAATACTAAGCTTACTGTTGCAGGTGACAAACCTGAAGAATAGGGCCATCCAGAGGGCCCACACAAACCTCATAAGGTTCAACAAGGTCAAGTGCAAGATCTTGGGGCAAACTCTGGGGCAACCTCCAACAGGCTGGGGGACAAAAGGATTTATTGGTTCAAGGAAATATCTTGAAGTTGTGCCTGTGGAGGTTTAGATTGGATATTGAGAAACATTTCTTCATGGGAAGGGTTGTCAGGCATTGGAACAGGTTGCTTAGGGCAGTAGTTGAGTCACCAGCAATGGAGGTATGTAGATACAGCAGTTTAGGACACAATTTAGTGGTGGATTTGGCAGTGCTTGATTTATGGTTAGACTCAATGATCTTAAAGATCTTTTCCAACCTAAAATATTCTATGATTCTACTGCCAGTAACCAGACACCTTTCTCTTAAGGTCCATTAAATTTCAAATTTAGCAAAATGTATTCTCTCTTTTATATGGGTGGTATTTGGAAACAATTTCTTTCCATTACCATATGTGTTGGTTTTGCAGATGCTGGGTTTTGGTAGCAGGGGGGCCACAAAGATGGTTTCTGTGAGAAGCTGCTAGAAGCTTCCACTATGGCAGAGCCAATCCCTGATGACTCTGAGAATGGATGTGCCACTGGCCGAGGCTAGGCCAATTAGAGATGATGGTAACACCTCTGTGATAATATATTTAAGAAGAAATCAAAAGAAAGGTAGTGGTGCAGTTTTAATTCCAGCCAGAGAAGAGGAGCAGGTGAGAACATGTGAGGGACACAACATGGCGACACCAAGGTCAGTAGAGAACGAGGGGGAGGAGGTGCTCCAGGCACCGGAGCTGAGATTCCTCTGCAGGCTGTGGTGATGACCATGGTGAAGCAGCTGCGCCCCTGCAGCCTGTGGGGATACATGGGAGATGCAGAGATCCACCTGCAGCCTGTGGGGGAGGTGCCCGTGCCAGAGCAGGTGGATGCCTGGAGGAGGCTGTGAGTCAGTGGGAGGCTCGGTAGAGAGAGAGCCCTTGCTTGCAGGCTGGAGCAGCCTGTCCTTGGAGGACTGCACCCCGTGGAAGAGTGACCCACGCGAAGCAGTTTTGGGAGGACTACTGCTAATGAGATTGGGCCTATGTTGGAGTATTTCACGGAGAACTGCCTCCCATGGGAGGGACCCCACAGTGCAGCAGGGGAAGGACTCCTCTCCCCGCGCAGTGGAAGAAAACCTTGGGGAACAAACAAACCAAATCCTCACCCCCTGTCTCCTTGTGCTGTTAGTGGGAAGGAGGGAGGGGCTGGGGGAAGAAAAGGTGTTTATAACACCTTATTTTGCTTGTCATTTTCCTCCTCTGATTTTGTTAGTAATAAGTTTACTTTGTATTTCTAAGCTGAGCCTGTTTTCCCTTGGAGTGTTTTCTCCCGGTCCTTAACTCATGAACGTGTCATTAATTTTTTCTCTCCTCTATCAAGCTGTAGCAGCAGAGGGTGAGTGAGTGGCTTTCATGAGTGCCTGACGTTTGGCCAGTGTCACACCATGACAGCATATTATTTTACTTTACTGTATTTGCTAGTACTTGCCCTCTGCCATATTGCCTTTATTACTCTGGCAACAATTTGAAGCACAAGGTATCCTCGCTACTTAATTAGGATTAAGAAACTGGAAGATATCAATATTTTTTCTCCAAAATCTTCTATCCAAGGGTTGTTGGAAATTAACATTTTACCTTTTCTAGAGAAATTCTCTTTGTTAAATATGTCCTCAGGGCCAGATCAAAGCAAATATCTGCAAAGAGTTGAAAAATAAAACAAAATCAAAAGTCTATCTCCAGCTTTTTCTGTTAAAATGTTTTTATAAATCTCTCAATGGCCTATTTTCCTCATTTTCAGTGGTGTCTTCACACTTAACTGATACCTTGGTGCTGTTGTAATATTTCTAAAGTGCATGAAAACGTGCATATAGTAGCTAAAGAAATGTTCTCTATGGATTTCAAGAGAGTCTTCTTCATCTAAGTGGAGCACCTGGTAAAATAGAGGAGGGAGAAAGGCAAAAGAACAGGAATGTTTGTGATGTTTCAACCATTAGAAGATGTATTACTTCGAAACCTTCTCGTCCCAGCTACAGCAACATATGAAATGAATATAAGGCTCGGTTTGATTTTTGACTACCTAATATATTAGCAGAAAATATTCTAGGTATTTCTGAAACACATTCTCTGCATTAAGGAATCCTTCTTGTGTCACAGCACCAGCATAATATATTCTTCAAAACTTCTGTCTTTAAACAATGTAGCTGTTTGAGATCATTGGCTTTTGACAAATCTTTTCACATCTGGTACAGTGTATAGGCACATACACATTTGCTTCACTCAAGACAATGTGGCTAGGGAAATATTTTTTCCAGGTTTAGGCAGCAAATAAAAGTTTGGCTTTGCAAAAGTATTTGGGCTATGCTTCCAGACATATATTTAGGTGGCTTTATGCCATGCAAACTCCCTAGCTGTGGTTTACATTTCCTGTTAGCTGTCTGGCTCACTGTAAAGTTTCTCCATTTCAGTATCAAAATTTCATAATGCTTAGCCCTAACTTCGATAAAAAAAATTTCCTTGGAGAGCATCAAAAAGAGGCAGATTGTAAGTTGGTTTTGTTAGCAGAAACATCCACAATCCCAAAAAATAATACCAAGGCTTTGAATTCATTACTGATATGATCATGAGGAAAGAGAAAATGCAATATTATTTCTCAGCTTCATCTCACACTGTCTGGATTAATGTGTCTAAAAGCAACCAAAGATCATGAAAATGTCTTTCTATAAAGTAACAGAAACACGGTCTTTGGGTGCTTCTTCCAGTATGTCTGAAGTAATAAACCTTGATGGTAGGCTAGTATATCATCATTTCATTTTCATGCTTTCAAAAAATTGGCAAATAGAAGTTCCTGGTAGATTCTAAACAGTATGAATACACAAAAATACAGGAAATTAAAGTTCTGTTACTATTTCAACGAAGTGAAATTGCTCCAGTAAAGTACAGTTTAAGTCAGAGTAAGCTTTTCTCTTTTCTTCAAAAACTCTGGAAGACCATGGTCATAATGATTTCTTATAATACTTCATACAGCAACCTGTAGTCTGTACAAAGTCTAAGTACAATGAACTTAACAACAATCCACTTTAGACCCATCTGAGACTCAGCAGTTGTTAATAGGTTTTCTTTATTTTCATGTTTTCCTGTATCTTACACATAAAAATGATAGATGAATTATGCCCAGTTCTTTTCACATTAGACATTACACAACTTCTAGTGAAAGGTTTTGCGAAGCAGTTTGGGCAATGAGGAAGAATTTATGTTTATGTTCATATAAAGTCAAAATTGTTTGCTAGCCAAGGCACTTAGCTTCATTAGGATTTTCTTAACAACAGAGGGTCCTGAACTGATGGGTTTAGAAAACATTTCAATTCTCATTTAAAACTGGAGATTTTAAAGCATGGTATTAGTAATTTAGTAGTATGAAAACACTTTACAAACTCCCACCCACCTCTGCACAAGACTTTTTCCCTTCAAAAAACCTTACACAGACCATTTGTTAAAATAAGGAAGGAGCTTCTAAATGTGAGCACAAAATAGAATTCTTATCTCCTAAAAGAATTCTTTCACTCTGAATTAAGGGATTTCTCCATAATTCATTCAAGTTAAAAATAATGGAGTTGGGTGTAGTTTCTATGTTAGAAAACTAACACATGTACAACATCTTAATTATAAAAAAAAGTTGTGAAAAAATAATGAATTTTACAATTTGCTTTTAATCTAGGCAGTAAATTCAGAGCAAATATATTCCAGTAGGAGACCTATTAGGAATTTCTACCTCTAGTACTTAGAGTAAGCTTTCTGAAGGTTTTTTGACAATTCTTCAGAAATATTTAGAATGGAATGGAATGGAATGGTGTGGAATAGAACAGACTAGACTAGACTAGACTAGAATAGAATAGAATAAATTAGAATAGACTAGACTAGACTAAACTAGAATAGAAAGGCATACCATAGCTCAGTTGGAAGGGACCTACAGCAATCATCTTGTCCTGACTAAAATTAAAGCATATTATTAAGGGTATTGTGTCATTTCCTCCTATCCAATGACAAGTTTTGGATATCAACCACTCTCTAGGAAGCCTGTTCCAGTGTCTGACCACCCTCTCAGTAAACAAATTTTTCCTAATATCCACCCTGAACCTTCTGTGATGCAGCTTAAAATGATTCCGATACATCCTATCAGTGGATACCAGGGCAAAGAGATCAGCAACTCTCTCATCTTCCCTTCTTGGGAAGCTGTAAAAGTCAGCGAGATCAACCCTCACCCTTCTTTTCCTGTGTGAAAAAAATTATTGTCTTCTTTCCTATTATCTTATTGTCTTAGTGTTGTTGGTTATTGCATCATCTTAACTAATCTCTTCCTCTGACTGGTAGGACAGAGGAGAATATCACCAATGCTCCAGATCCTTTTAACATTGCTTCAGGGGACATATAGTGTCTTTTGACAGTCCTAAGTTGCCTTGTCACAGTATCATTGGGACCTACACAGAGTAGTAGGGGTGGGGCTCACCAACCTCAGCAGCCTATTGGTGGCATCACAAAGGTGAGCTCCTAGTTGGCAGAAAAGATCTCAAGAGAAATTGACTGTATGGCAAGTGAGTGCTTCAGTGCCTCTCAATAAGGAATGTTCAGTTACTAATACTTTTTGGGCTTTTCTAGTGGCACTGGTTCTAATGCAGGTTGAAAGATGGACCAACTTTGCATGATTGGTATTTCCAAGATCCTGCCTGTTACATGCATAACTATTGCTAGCCACATTCCATTTCAGTGATTTTTTTTTCTTTTTTCCACCAATGGATCAGTATTGTGAAATCTTTCAGGAAGTTCTTATAGCTAACTTTAGATCTGAAAATGAAATCTTCATTCATATGTCTTCGAATTTAATTTCTTTTTCTAGGACAGTGAGTTAGTTTCAAATAGAAATTGCTGGTCTATAATTCTCCAGAAACCCTCAGGAAATCTTTATGAACCCTTTTTTTTTCCATATGTTGTTCTAATTTTGAGGTGAATTTAAAAGGTATTTTGTACATCATAATTTATACTTCAGTGAGTTCGTGTTCCTGTAGCATTTTTTCAGTGAATATATTCAAGTGGTGGTGCATTACTATTACTTGAATTAGTAGTTTTTAATACCTTCTATTGACACTTCTATCTGAGGAAATTCCTCAGGTTTCTTCTCCTTTCTCTGCTGCAGATACTCCTTACAATTCCCTGTAGTAAACACTGAAATTTTCTTCCTGAGTATGGTTTTTGTTATTTGCGCTACTTTTTATCTCAACTATGCACTGGGTTAGTACTCGCTTGTAGAAAGCTGTTTGCTTTTTATGAGTTGAAACATTTTATTATTAGTTTTAATGTCTTGAGCATTTGCTTCTCAAAATCTCTTAAAGGTTCTTTTCTATTCTACTCATTTTGATATGGTTTCTACTTTGAAGGGTACCTTTTATCCACTAACAGCCTTTTATAGGCTTCTCTCTAATCATACTGAGGAATTAGTTCCTTCTTTATGTGTTTTTTTCAAAAGCCATTATGAATGGCAATCTACATTTACACTGAGCTTTTAATATTGCATCCTTCAGCAAGGTTGCAATGAACAAGCATTTTATTCTTTCAGGTGAGAAGTTTAATTTCTTTCTAATGTACCTCTTCATTTTCAAAGCTCAAAAGTAGAAATTTTGGCCTTCCCAACTACCAGAGAGCTGGGTTTATGTACTTCTCCTTTTTTCTAATGTAAGGTGGCTTTTAGATTCTAACATCTGAACTAGCACTTTTCAGGATTAAATTAGATACTTTTTCCTAAGTGAGTTTCTAAGTAACTACTCCAAGAAGCAATGAGTGTAGCTTTAAAATACTTAATCTTCATCATGTCTTGATGGGTAGTTTTCCTGACTTGTATATTGCCAGTTTGCAGTTCTTACTTTGTTTTTAGTGTTGGCAGGTTTTCTGATCCCTTGTAGTGCTTCATGGTTCTTGTCCTAATCATTCACTCATGCCAGGTCCCTCCAAACACTGGAACTAGGTCAGACATATGCAGAGTGGAACAGTGGATTTACTGTCCTGTTCCAAACTGCTGTATTCAGATGGTCCTTTAAAAGGACCATCAAACAGCACAGATCACATGATTTTCTACTCCTTATATTCCCTATTTCCTCTGTTTCTTTTCTCTGGTTTTTCCTCCTTTGCCACTCTCATCCCTTACCGAATAAGTTCATTACTTTTTATTTTTCCATTAGTTCCAGCTTTGCTACATATGTACACATATTTGATATTTCTGATACTTCTAAATGGGTGACCGTGGCAATGCATAGCAATACTGTTGTGAAAGCAAAACCCACAAATACAGGGATATTGCTTCCCATGGAATTAGAATGAAATTATAGAAACAGTCAAGTAGACCCTGAAGTTTGCAGAAGGAATGGAAAATGCTGGTTTTGTAAGAGACTTTAATCACAAGTGTCATCAGACAGTTTTAAGAGGTTTTAGTGGCCGCATTCTGTCTCAAGGATTGATTAATTATTTTCCTTATTATTTTTACTTTTCTTTCCAGTTTTGTAATTCAGATAACCCCTCATCTTCTCTAATATATTGCCTCTCTGAGAATTTTTAAAGAAGATTAACATAACTTCTTGGATGTATTTGATGTGTGCATTTGGCTCACTTCAGTTCTCTAGTTCCTTGCATTCCCTTGGTTTAGACAGTGATGCACAAAAAGGTAAATACTTCACTTTTAAGTGAAGCCAAAAAATTATTACTGGTTTTTAAGAAGTATTTACTAATCTAACCAAAATACAACAGACAGTTATATTAACCCAGTTAGAATGATGCAAATACTTGCTATCTAATTTATTAATTCTAAATAAATTTCATTAACAAGACTAAAATTGCAAGTTCTTATACAAGAAATATACTATCTAATATCTTCACCTTTTTTATTGGCATTGTGCTCTGAGCTTTTCACTGCTCTTCTGGATCTTGATGTCAAGAGTTCTGTAGGGAGGAGACAATTGCAACAAGTTGTCAGCATCCCAAGCATGCTGTGTACACAGATAAGTTCCTTCCCTTTTGGTAGTAGGAAGAAGACATTAATATTCAAGATTTTTCTCTTCCTCACCTTATGGTTTGCTTAGGATTATTTCTATTGTTTGATTTGCATGTTTCACACCTTCTTTCTTAGAATCAGAATGATAGAATAGTTTGACTTGGAAGAGACCTTTAAAAGTAATCTAGTCCAAACTTCCTGCAACAAGCAGGGACATCTTCAACTAGATCAGGTTGCTCAGAGCCCCATTCAACCTGACCTTGAATGTTTCCCTGCATGGGGCATCTACCACCTTTCTGGGCAATCTATTCACCACTCTCATAGTAAAAACTTTTTTTATACCTAGTCTGATCTACTCTCTTAGTTTAAAACCAGCCTGTCACAATTTTTCTTACCAGCCCCTTTTAAGTATTAAAAGACTGTAATAAGGTCAGTAGAATTTTATAGACTTGTCTTCTCCACTCTGAAAACCCTCACCTTTCTCAGCCTATTCTCATGGGAGAGGTGTTCCAGTGTTCTGATTGTTTTTGTGGTCTTCTTCATTGAAACACCAAGTTATATTGCACTTGGCTACCATTGGCATTTTTTATATATATTAGGTAGAGATTGGGTTTAATTTTTATTGCACCTAAAACTATTTTTGTCCAGCTTCTATATTTGCATTACTGAAAATATATGGCTGCTGATGACTTTGATAAACTTCCAGTATCATCCTCTGCTAACAGTTTCCACTCTCACTGTATGCCTGAATTCCTTTAGTCTTGTCCTTGTCTTAGGGTCCAGCACAAAGGAAAACTACTTGCTATTACTGTCTACATAAAAAATTTTAACAGTGCTTGTTAAAATTAAAAAATATTATACCTCAAGTTAAACATTACACCCAAAATATAAGAATTTTATACTCCAAGTTTAACACAACTAAAGCAAGCTGAAGAACAGCTATATGGTTATTACATAAATACTTTTATAAATAAATATGCTAAAAGAAAGCTGTAACAAAGACAAGATAAGTTCAGAGAAAATGCTTGTGATAGGCCCAGGCCTGATGAATGCAACGCTAGCTGAATACAAGGAGTAGTCTGTTATTGTGAATACCAGTACTTTATTTAATAACTACAGGGACAAAAGGGCTTTGATAAAAGAAAGATCCTTCTGTCTTTTAAATATTTCTATGAGACCTGAGTTTTGTTCTTGCCTGAACTACAGTGCTACCATAGAAAGAAAGACAAAGAAAAGATGGCTCTTTTTTTCTTGATAATGGAAGTCTTACTCCACACAGCATAGCCTCATGGAATATTGTTACAAAGCAATTACTGAGATGACGAGGGGATAATTGACTCTGGGGATAAATTTATTACAAATGCTTCAGGGAAAATATGCTGACTTATCCTATTGTATGACATACACTCTAGTCCATGATGTAGAGAACATAATAAGAATTAAAGCATGTTAATTAAGAATTCAAGTTGAAGCCTCTAATATAGCAAGAAGTTAAAAGAGCAAAAAAAATCTAAAGAAAATAGTTTGTTATGAAGATTGAACAACAATCTTAGTGACACACAGTCAATGTGTTCATCAGTTAGCTTTGAGCAGAGTGAGCAGGGGAGTTTTGAGCAGGGGCTGTCACATTTCACATAAGGCTTCTTAAACTTTTGAATGGAGTTATTGCTCCTAAAAATAAATTATTAAAAATACAAGCCTCAGAAAACATCATATACTGCAATCAAAATACTTCAATATATGTACTAGAATTCATTCCAGGTTTAAATTTGTCCTTTTCATAACTGCCTAATACCATTGAATCATGGTTCTTTTCTGATCAATTAAAATGTTCACATATTTCTTGTCCTGCTTACATTTTAGAATGTGAAATTTCAGTTTATCTGTTAAATTCTTACTAGTCTTTAAAACTGAGACACCTGCACTTGATTTATTGATTCTATTTCCTTTCTCTCTTAAAATACAGCCCAGTTTTAAATATAGTATTTTTGTTGATTTTTTTTTAAGGTATTATTTCTCTTTTGTGTCATATCAGTAATGGAAATATTAAACTAAATCAGTCCCCAAAAATATTTGAGGGTGTCATATATGAAATGGAGTGTTGGCCTTTGCATATTAAGTGTTTCAACTTTTAATTGTTAATTGTTTAATTATTGCTTATTCAAATTACCCATCAACCCAGTTGAGAGTTACTAAGTTCCAAAGTCATTCCCCTGATTAGTTGATCAAAGAGTGTTTTACGTAATTCCTCGTTAAAAATCCCTTTTTAATAAAGTTCCACAAGTTTGTTGCCCTCTTTAGTCCCTAAAAAGTGTAAAAACCCACAATGTCTTAATTCCCATATGTGTCCAAGTTAATTACCCTGTTTTTACGAGTTCTCTGAAATACTTATAACCCAGTCTTAGACCTTTTAACAAGTGTTCTTAACCTTTGTAAATTTTAAGTGAGTTTTGAGCTTTGCCAAAAAGCAGACCTTCTAACTGACAGGGAGCTATTTTTAGAACCTGGCCATTGGCCTGCAACTCAGCACCATGGCAACCTGGAATTTTAATGAAGACTTTCCAGCCTTTAGAGCCGATGACATTTTTCCCCTAGACAACAGTGAGCCATTGGCAGACTGAGATTACCTCACCTCAAGACACCACCAATCATCCAGGACCATGGAGGCTGGACAGTGGGCGGTCATGGGCAGGACCCAGACTCTATAAACTGCTGGACACAAGTCAGGGGGTCTCTTTCACCTCAGATTAGCTGCTGGTGAAGTCTGACGCTGGGAGCACAGGCCTCTACCTCTTTAAAGAGGCAATTTAACCATTCTGACTTTGGGTTAGCTGAAGTCACCTCAGCATTGTAAGGTCTCTGCCTTGGGACTTCTGGGCCAGTTCGGCCAACAAGGTCTCTAATCACTGCAGACCTGGGGGTTTTTTTGACTTTATAATGATTTTGTACTTGCAATTTTTTTTTGCTGATCTTTTAATAAATTGTTCTTAATTATTTTAATTAAGAACCAAGAGTTGTCTCATTCCTCACAGAGGATACCACCTTCCTCTTTGTTCCAAGTTTTGTGGTCAGACATTAGGAGAGAAATATAATGGATACCATAATAGGTTATGTAATCAGTTCTTTGACTTTCCTTTGTTGGGCTACATATCTTTAACAGCATATTAAATTCCTTTCTATTACTTCAGATTGTTTTTCTTTTCAGTGAACAACTATGTGTCACCATTCTTACAGTATCTTGGAATGCTGGTTAACGATACTCTCAGTTTCTAGGGTAGTTCTGCAAACAAAGATTTTATAATCAAGGGAGAAACTGCATCTCATATCTAACTTCCAATAATGTCACAAAAAGATAAAAAAAATATATGAGCATCATATATTTGTGGTTTGTAAATCTGTCTTCAAGCTTGTTGTTCCATAAAACATGTTCCTGATATGAAAACACACTCAACAAATAAATATCTGTCATGTTTGCCATCTGTGCTAAACCCATCAATACACCTCTTTAAGAAAATAAAATCATCTCCTCTCTAAAGCAATTTTACCAAGGGAGAAGGTTAATTCCCTGAAATATCTTTCTGAAAAGAAATAGACAATATTTCTAGTGAGGATTTGGTTGGTTTTGCTTTGTGTTGTTTTGTTGAGAGTTTCATGAGATTGGAGGTTTGGGTTTTATTTGGTTTCTTGTTTGTTTGGGGGTTTGGGGTTTTTTAGGACTGAATTATGAATTCAGCATTCAGTCTTTTGGGTAGCAATCTACATTTTTTACTGTATGGCTTATTTTCATCAAGTCTTTCATTTGTTTTGTTAAATTCTGCACATCAAAGCATCCTGTTTTCAGAGTTGTGGTATATAAAATGAGTTTCTTTGCTGTCACCAAAATGCTGCCCAACATCTTTCCTTCATGCTCTACATGGGCAGTGGTGTAATAGTTACTTGGTCTAACATGCACACTGGGTAAAAATGGATGTGACATTGAAGAAATAGTTAGAAGACTAATATCACAGATGTAAAAAAATGGGCATTTAGATTAGGAAGCCATGCCTCTAATGATCTGATGGACATCCATTTCATGAGGGAAGAAGCAAGTTTGTGTGCTAATAAGCTAGGTAGTGGGTAATGGAGAGGAAAGAACTCCTGACAAAAAATGGAGCTAAAATATCTAGATTATGTCAGATAATAAATGGACTGGAAACAGAACTCTATCAATAGAGTGCACAAAATGGCCCCCATAAAAAAAATAGACTGTGAAATAATGAACTCCGAACACTTTTTTAGCTTTATAGTGAAATCAAAACATAAGAATGTCTATAGCTATAAAATGCTACTGACCTATTTATAAAGCAACTCTGTATTTTTTGTAACAGAGTTGCCTACAAATTTAATTTCCCTGTAATAAACTTTTATTCCTTGACTGTTTGGTTTGGTGTGGGTTTTGTTCATTTCTTTTTTTCTTCTCTTTTGAGGTTGGAGACAGTAAGAGAGCAGCATGATGTGAATACTGTCATAGAAGAGGGATTGAAGGGATGAGGGATAATTGTGCTTGGATAATCTTCCAAAAAAATAAACCCCTCCTTTGATATAAAAGACATCTCTTCCCTAGTTATAGGTCTTCAACAGAAGTTCAACCATTACTCCATAAAAAGAACTGTCCTTGTAGCTGAGCCCATCCATTAGCTTTCTTAGGAAAGGTCATTTAAAACATTCATCTTTTTTCCTTCCTGACTGCACTCAAAGATCCACTACCACAGATCTTTGAATGCTGATCCATCAATCAGTGCCATCCATGATTACTCTTCTCTTTACTTCCTTCTTAAACTTATTTCTCCATTGTTAGCACTATTCCAGAAGATGGGACACTAAACAGTTGAACAACTCACTACATAAAAATGAAATGGGGAAACAGAGAAATCCACAACCAAAACCTCAAAAACCTCTTCAGAGTAGTGCAACCACTGCATCCAAATTAGAACTGAAAAACACCTGACACATAGGGTAAAGGAAAATATCTCACTCATCAATTCAGAAATTTACTAATAGTTTCATTAGATTGCTAATAGTCTATTCAAAATTTATTGCTGTTCAAATTACAATGATGATAGTATTTTTAATCTGAAGTGCTTGTAAATAGTCTCTCCAAGAAAGGATGTCTTGGTCATCATTCACTCATCAAAACTCTCTTTGACAGATTATGTAAAAAATTGCAATAGTATATTTGTCATTGTCACTTAAGAGAATGTAGCTGCTATAAAGCAATTATGTTTAAATTACATGAGACTTGGAAGTCAATAAAAGCAGTAACATTGAATGAAGTATTATGGGAACAACCAGGGTTTCTTACGTATACCAAGAAATTATGATACACATTCTTCTCAGCTTATAGTTAATGCTTCCTCCTGGAAAAGTCAAGTTGGTCTTGAATCTTAACAGTGTCCTCGTATGGTAGGACTGTGCCAGGACTCCTGCTCTGTGTCCAGTTTACTGTTTCACCATCTGTTAAAACATGAAATTTGCTTCAAACATCGTGACAGCCACCAAAAGTAGAAACACTTGTTTAACCAAACAGATCTGAATAGATTTGTTCATCAAGCCTATTACTAGCTTTCAGTATCATGCTAACTCAGAGCCTTATCCTGATTTAAAGTCCAAATTTTCCTCTGTGTTTTTATGACAAAACTCCAAATGGTGGTCTTTCCTACCACTAATGGAAAGGAACAAATTCAAAAATAATTATTTCTTTTAGGATTTTGGGCAGCTGCAGGAGCAGTATCCAAAAGAAGCCTAAAGGAAGATAGCAGTTAAAAATGGACCATAATCAGTCCTACTAATAGAATAGTATCATTTATTTATCTTCAAAAAAATTCTCTTTGAGCAGGGTCTAGGCTGGTAAAACACTTAAATTGGGGGTCTCTTCCAGCTGCACAAAAATTAAGGCTGGAGAGGGAAAAAAAGGAGTGAGCAGTGTTTTCTATAACTCAGTACGTGCATCTTCAATTGAAAATACTGAAGTTCTGATTTTCAGAAAGTGTTTAAAGAAACCTTGTGAAAAGTAGACCTCTTACAGAAATTTCAAATTTCTGAGGGTAATCATTTCCATATGACTGAAACTCTCTGACTGAGAGTCAAGATGCCTGAACTGACTAAATAAGTCCGCATTTACCCAAACCCTCACAGTCCTTGGAACTTCTGTTTTATTTAGGGTTTTTTTGTTGTTGTTTTCTTCTCTTAACCTTATATTCTAACCAAGGAGAGACAGTCTGTTTTTGTTCCATCAGAAAATATTAAAAATTCTCTATATGTATCTATGCCTCCTTAAAAGCACAGGACATAGCAGCCTGCATTTAGACTTTCAGCATTTACAGACCTTTGTCTGATACTCTACATCTTCAGGCAAGTGCACAGCTTGTTTTATGGACCCTGTCAACCTCACTTTATTTCATAGCACTTTTGTCTGTCACAGATTACTTGCAAACAGACTGCCTTAGGAATGTACATTTGTGTCACTTACTTTTAAATATCGTAAGTGGTCTTTCTCTTGTATTAAATTTTGCTGAGGGGAAGTCATAAGTGACCAACAAATTTCTCTCTTGTCTTTGCTCATTGTCAAATATCCTTTGTTTGTAAATAAGAAAGATGTCTGCTTGCTACTTCTCTTAACAAAATACATGACTACATATTGTGATGGCAACCTGACATTCCTAATAAGAATTTATGCACTATATTTATCAGAAAAACAATTTTTTTCCCCTCATGAAGTATGCTTAGAATAATTAAAAGTTCTTTTTCAGATCTTGTTATATGAAGAACAATGTTTTCAAGGCTGTTTATTTGTTATATATTCCTTCCATTCATCACAAAACCTCCTCTTTCATATTTTGCAGTAGTTTTTCTAAGAATAAAAACAGTGTTCAATGGCTGGCTTGTGATGCCATACTTAAACAGTATCTGTTAGTCATAGTAGCACAGCACTTGTAGATAAACTGAAAAATAACACAAGTGGGCTTAGGTTTGTAGTCAACTTTCCCTTAATTTTCAGAGTCTATATATTTTAACTGTATACTTTCAAATCAATATGAGTGAAATGAAGACAAATAATAAAGCTATTTATTAGTATCTTTCTTTATTTTATTCACTTTGTACAGCTCTTGTATTTCCTAGTTTTGGTTTTTGTTAGAGTTTGATTTGGGTTTTGTTGGTTCGGTATTTTTATTTTTGGGTTTCTTTTTTATTTTATTTCCTTCAAAATTGTAATTTTAATCATATTTAATGAGCTTTTAAATTTGTTAGGTGATAATAACCAGAATAATAGCATCAGGAAAAAGCTCTCTGTCAGAAATATAACTGTATGAGGCATATCCTGAAACCTTGGGGATCTGGTTTGCAGTAGATATTTCTTGTTACATCATGCAAACTGAAAAATAAAATCCTATATCTCTCCATGTTTACTTGGTCAGTGTATCTTTGACTTTTCCTGGAGCTAGAAATTACCTAGTATGTAGTCTGTGCATTATAACTATTGAACATGAGCTGTTTAATCCCAGCTCATCCCATTTTAATCATCTGTATAGAGATGTGAATAAACCAGATTCCACTTCAGCACATTGATGCGTGTATTTGTTAATGAAGTCACACAGTGCCATTGCTATTGTAAGAACTGTTATTACCCATATTACATATAGTGTAAGTATGTATCAGAGAAATTCTATTTGAAGTTTATAATAAAATCATCATCATATCATTATAAGCATTGTACAGTAAACACAGAGAAAAATGATTAAGTTATCTAATGTAGCATTTTTTTTGTAGATTGTTAATGACAATATCACTCCACTGCTCTGTGATATCTATCTTGATTTATACAGCATTGGCTATGTACAGCTGACAATTGTTGATGTTCTAAGAAAAAAAAGACTTTCAAAGAAGTAAAACTTGCCTTTATCAACCAATCTCTCATAGCTTCAATGCTAGGAATATATAGAGGAATGAAATATAATCCACTTAGGCAAACACAACAGGAAAAAAACAAAGGCAGACATGGCAATATGACATGTATCTTAATGCTTATCACAGCTTCTGTAATCTGCTGAAAGAATCAAAGAAATCACAGAGTATCCTGAAATACAAAAGTCTCTGACTTTTCCATTTTTCGTCCCACATTTTGCCTGAAGCGCATGTGGATGTGAGGCATAAGAAGAAGATTCATCATAAGTCATAAACTATCTTTTAACTTAAAGTAAACAAAAATATTTTAGTATCAGCTACCAGAAAATATAAATGCCATATAAATGTTAGCCCTGTTATGCTTACGTATTTTCTTCAATATTTTCTCAAGCCAAAATAAATGAAAAATAAAATGAAAATTAAAAAATTATTAAATTGGAGGATTTTAATTTTGTGGGGCTTTAAAATATTTGTTAGAAACATGTATTTACTATCTAAGTAATTAGTATAATAGACTAAGATAGGATATAAGTAAATGTTAACCAAATTTATAAAATTATATGGCAAATATAACTTTTTCAAATTATGTAATCATAATGACTGATTTAGTGAGGGTTGCCATGCTGAACTCATCATTTCCTGGCATTAGTGGTGTCATGTGGAGGTATGGGCCAAATTCTGTTGCTGACACACAAAGGACAACAGTTTTCTGATGTTCAGAGGGAGCTTTCTCTTTTTCAGGTTGTGCCCATTGCTGCTGGTCCTGTAACTGCCCACCACTGAAAAGAGTCTGGGTCCATCGCCTCTGCACCTTCCCTTCAGGTAATTATATATATGTATAAGATCCCCCCACAAGTCTTCTCTTCTATAGGCTGAACAATTCCAGATGTTTCCTCCAGAGATGAAGTTCTGACTTTTACCTGTTTTCACATTTTTTCTGTTAGTATGATTAATTGGAACAAAAGCAGGAGGGCAGAGAAGGTGATAGGGCTGGAACGCATGTCCTGTGACAACGAGCTAAGGACTCAGGTTTAGAGAAAAGAAGGCTGAAGGTAGACCATGTTGCTCTCTACAGCTTCCTGAGGAGGAGAAGGAGAGACAGAGGTGCTGAATTTTTCTTTCTGGGACACATGGTGGTTCAAAGCTTCACCGGATGAGATTTAGACTGGACATTAGGAAACATTTATTTACTGAAAGGATCATGAAACAGTGGAACAGACTTCCTGAGAGAGGTGTTTGATGCCCCAAGCCTGTCAGTGTTAAAAAGGCATTTGGAAAACATGCTTTAACTTTTGCGTAGCCCTGATGTAGTCAAGCAGTTGGATTAGATGATCATTGCACACCCCCCCAGCTGCAAAATCTTCCCTTCCCTTCCCTTCCCTTCCCTTCCCTTCACTTCCCTTCCCTTCCCTTCCCTTCCCTTCCCTTCCCTTCCCTTCCCTTCCCTTCCCTTCCCTTTTCTTTTCGCTTCTTTTTCTTCCTTTTCTTCTTTTCTTTTTTCTTTTCTTTTCTTTTCTTTTCTTTTCTTTTCTTTTCTTTTCTTTTCTTTTCTTTTCTTTTCTTTTCTTTTCTTTTCTTTTCTTTTCTTTTCTTTTCTTTTCTTTTTTTTTTCTTTTTTCTTTTTTCTTTTCTTCTTTCCATTAGTCATAAACCTGACCTCAGTTCTTCAGTACCTGTCTGTTCTCTGACAACTATCTTAACTACCTTCAGAGTCTCCAACTGTTTCATTTCTTAAAAAATTCAGTTGGGTCAAGTGAGTAATTCACTTCTAAATTTAAATCTGTATAATTCCAAATTAAATTTTGCTTGCCTAAGTAGATATAAAATTACCCAGTATCTGGCCTGCTCTCCTAATGGAAAAGGCCAGTAATTAATGTGATCCTTGTTCAATATAACCTCACAATTATAAACTACATCTGTCTTGGGTACCAGTGCTCATCTAATTGTGGTCTTATTAGTGAAATCTTTATTAATTCTAAGGGATTTTGTTTTAGTCCAGGATCAGGTGGTGTCAGTGTTGGCCAGTCCTGGAAGAACTGTAAATTCAGGACACTTGAGGTAGATGAAGTTAGTTTTTGCTCCTTCTCTCGGGAAAGAAAACATTAAAACATTATGAAACATTAAAAAATGTATTCTCTAACAACATTGAATTATTGTACGTTTTAATTTGATTGTCTCCAACTGATTTTTAATTCCACAGAAGAAAGTAAATTGCTCTCAGACTCCAATAATTAATATATTCTTAAAAGTGTCTATAAGATCAGCATGATCTCTGAATATTTTGAGATGTCTTTTAATGCCTGTCACACCATTTGTCTTAAGATTTCATTGGAATTTTAACTGCAAACTAGAAGGTCTGACATATACGTGATGTAATGTCCCTTTTCAAAAGTTTTACATCCAGCCCAAAAATACAAATGTGGTTTTTAAATTCAGAATAACTAAATCCTCTTTAAAAAACATCTGAAAATTTCCTCATGAAAAATATTCTACACGAACTAAGGATTACCATCATACACTTTGTTTGCGAAGGAGGTTCCTAGAAATACATGAAAAACATACGTGAAAGAAGCATGAAATAATGCTTCTTTAGATTAAGAAAAACTGTTTCTTTTTAGTATTACTGTACTCATGTGGTGGCCAGTGAGCCTGTGGTACAAGGGACAAAGAGAGTCCATTGATGGGACAGTCCCTAAGTACAAGAGACCCTCCCCAGGTTAGGGTGACTGAAAAGGCTTCCCCCAGGATGCTCTGTTCTGTTATGTTAAGGTACCCCAGTTCTGTTTCCCCGGTTGGCCTGTTGGCCTCCCCACCCCCTGTTACTCTACATGCCCCTGATCTAGAAGATTCTTCACTCCCTGTTCCCCCACTGGCCCTTGCCCCATTGCCACTCCCTCAGAGCTTCCCCGTTGGCTCCCATACCCTAGCCCTACCTGTGTACCGCCACCATGCCCTCAGATCATTAGTTTCTGGTGCTCCCTCAGCTCCCATATGTAACCCTGGACCCTCCAATGTTCTTTGTCTTAGTCCCTGGAACCCTTCACGCGTGTGGCTGCAATAAACCCCTCCTGTGCAACTCCATTTGAAGACCCTGCCTGCATCTTTGCCGTCAACCCATTTACTGGAGCTACCCGTGTGTGTGTGTGCACGCGTGTGTGAGTGTGTGGTGGTCCTACCGAGTGGCTTCGCCTTGGAGATGCTTTTAGGAAGGTCACGGCACCTCACTATCTGGCACCAGCAAGCCAGAGACTGCAACATACTCATGAGCAATCCTGCACTTCAATTAAGTAATGTCTCTGTAATGTCTCTGTTTCCTGCTCTTTAAAACCTTAAAAAATGCCATGGAAGATCAGTCCAGTCCAGTCATCAACCCAGCACCACTTCTACTGCAACCCCTAAATGAATAAAACAGATCACCCAGTGATGGATCCAAACACCTCTTAAACACATGCAGGGATGGCGACTCCACCACCCTCCTGGGCAATGTTTCAATGCTTGACTACCTAACATGTAAATTAGCATCTTGCCTGTAAACACTTCTTATAGAAAAAACTAAACAAAACAAAACAAACCCCCACCACAAAATGAAGAGCAAATCCAAGCTACAGCAATATCTTGCAGCACAAGTCATAATTAACAAGTCTTGCAGATACATGCACTTGGTGAGTCTCGTTCTTCATTACCAATCAGCATTTCTCAGATGATCAAACAGAAGTTTGGTAGGTATTCTTCTCTCACCAGGTATCGACAGGGATCTGTACAGACTTTCTACTATCAGCCTTTTCAATTATTTTTGCAGAAAAGATAAATAATTTTTAAAAATTACTTCATGGTTTTACCTACCTCAATTGCAATCTTTCCAATGGAGGCAGAATAAAGTAAGTCTAAGTGCAAGAGCTATGTTTCAGTAAGGTTTTAAATGCGAGCCATTAAAACTCATTGACGACAGGATAAAGAAGGAAACTATTTATCACCATACAGTTAGAAGAATCAAACTATTCCTCCTGCATCTTCTCTACACTGCTTTTTGGGAACGTGTTTTTTGCTTAAAATATTTCACTTTATGATGTACAAAAGTGAATTCTGTCAAGTAAATGGAAAAAAAATTTGGTCTGAGAAATGTACTGTGTAATGCACATCAGCAAGTACAAAGCAAAATAAACCAACTCAATAATGCAGATTAAATGGTCAGCTGAAAAAAAGGCAGAAAATAGTTCACTTAGCTTTGTCATATTTTTGATACTCGGCTGTATTCTTGAAATATGTCTTAACCTTCCTTCTGAAAGCTAAATAAAAAATTACAGATTTAGCAAATGCATTTAAGTAACCTGATTAAAAGTTAGCCGGCATAAGACTCTGCATGAAAAAAACAGCAAAGAAAAAAAAGTTTTGGCTGTGATTTCCAGTATCTGTCAGCTGCTTAAAAGCCTGTAAAAAACAACAGAGAAAGGACTTGCTCAGTTTTGCTGTGTGGCTTCTTGGAAAATGGAATGAATCTCAAACGTTGTTATTGACTTAGGCACATTGTCTGCTATTTTAATCTAAAAGAGTGGTGTGCATAATGGCCTAAATGGGTTGTTATTTGCTGCTTGTCAGGCCTCTGGCACTTTGTTGCTTTATGCAACTGGCTACCTATGTGTGCTTTGAAGCTGACCTTGTAATCAGAATGAAAAGTAGATTAAATCTTTCCCACGGATGCTAGGTCATTACAAAAACAGGTGTCAAATTTCATAGACACCAAAGGTGACTAGAAAATAGCACTGTTTACCAAAGAAGGTGTTTAATGTTGTTTGTTTAATATAAAATATGTAAGAACAAGTTGCAACACTGAAAATTTTGGCTAGATATAAGGAAGAGTAAATCATACAAACCTCTCTGCAACGAGATGGCCGTTGTATGTGGAATCTCTATCCTTGTAAATATTTACAATTCAGCTAGGTATGACCCTGGGCAACCTTCACTAACTTCAAAGCTAGTCTTAGTCTAAGAAAACAGACTACATGACTTCCAGCTGTTCTTTTCACCCTATAATATTCCATGAGTCTGACTAAGCTTTCCAAAAAATCAGGTTTTAAATGCTGGACTACCTTTTTTTTTGGATTTTGTATGGCTTTGGTAAGAATTAGATGCATGTTCAGCAATAGCTTTGACTGGAGGTGCCTCTCAAAGCTTTAGATCCCTAAGCAAAAGAAGTCATACTTCAACTAACTTGCATCTTAGTTTATCTAAGGGTCCATTTAAACCCTGGACTGGTCTTTAAGGTCTATAGTCACTAAAAAACCCAAAACCAAAACCAACCAAGCAATTAAAAAACCCCAAAACAACAAAACTAAAAACAAAACAACAACAAAAAAACCCCAAACAAACAAACAAAAAACCCCAAAAAACAAACCCACCTCAAAGTAAATGTAAATAAGTCTCCGCAAAGTGCATGGGGAAATTTTAGTGGTGTTTGCAACAGCCATAGAGCTGTATAGAAAGACAGCCAAGTCAACCAACAGAAGAAACATATACATCATACTTCCTTAGATACATACCAATGATTTGGAATGGGGTAGCTATTTCAGCTATTCCTTCTAAAAGTAAGTTTAAAAAGAGAAGTGCCTATCACTTTTAAAACACAGCATAGTAAAACATGTTAAAATAATTTCTAGGGTGTTGAAGATTTGAAATTAATGTTCTGTCTGCTTAAAGGATTAAATTTTTTTTATTTCTTAGAATATTTCTTTGACCTTTTAGCAGTGGATTTTTGATTCATTATGCCAGAGAGAAAAGAAATATGGCTCTGTAGCCTTATGGACACTGGTTTTGACTGCTTATGCATCTGGTTGCTCAGATGTGGTAGACCTGTGAGGTTCTCTAATTTTAGTATATATAAATACATATATATCTTTATCTGTCTATTTTTATCTATCTATCTATCTATCTATCTATCTTCATAAAATAAAAACCGCAAGGAACATTATTGTGGAAAAGCAAATTTTATTGTTACAGCATCTTACTTGTTCAACATCATTTTCCCTGGCTTGAAACATTTGTGGATCACTGGTTTACTCTTGTGTGATACTTTAACTAGATAAAAGAAGGAGAACAATCCTGTATCAGGAAAGCAGTTATAGCAATGCTTTTAGTCAATTATTAGACAGGAATAGAAAATATGTTAAGGATTATGTTAAAAAAAAAATGTTTTTGAAAAGTAGCATTATGACATGAACGCTTCTTTTGTATACAAAATATTTCTCTAATCCTCTCGCAATACAGAAGGCTATTAGATGATGTCTGTCAGGAATAAACATTTTCAGGTCAGCAGCTCTGTATGTCTTGAATCTGTGTGTCCTAAAAGGCACACAGATCTTAGGATCCTGATCTCTCACTTAAATCCAACAGATTGAAAATCCAACTGTCAGAAATTTATTAATTTATGTCTGTCAAATTCGTCTTCTGATCTGATTGATATCCAGTGTGAGAAATGAGACAACTCTTAGTAAAAAAAAATAATTTATTGAAAACAGAAAAATGGAAAAATTACAGAAATTAGAAAAATATAAAAATTTGGGATCCTATTGCTCGGTAGATGGTATGCCCCAGGAGCGCAGGGATTTGAGATCTTCTGGCTGAGACAGCACTAGACCTCAGGTAGAGAAAAAGACTTGCAGTGCTGGACTGACTTTTAGCTGGTCTAAAAGTCAGGAAAAAAAATTATTAAAGGCTCCTTAATAGGAGTAAGGCTTTTAACGCCCAGCACAGGCATCCACCACAGCTAGCCTGCAGAGAGAGAGAGCAAGACCACCTCTCTGCCTTGTTGTTTTATAGTGTCTTTGCTCCACCCCAGTCCGCCCACAGCCCACCCACAGCCCGCCCCTTCGGTTTAAAGTGATTCGTGCTTTCCCTTTGATAGATCATCTCCGTCCACCAATGGCTCATCGTTGTCACAGGGGTGGTATTAGTTGAGATAAGGGAGCTAAAATGCCTTCATTAAAATTCAGGTTGCCATGGAGCTTGCCTACAGAGTAATGGTTGTGGGGCTGAAAATAGCTGCTGGCTGTTAGAACTGGGGTTTTTGGCCTTGGAACCAAAGTGCAAGTAAAAACACCTAAAAAAAGTATTAAAATACATCCAACACATCTTAAAACACTTGTAAAAGTATACAGTAAACACAGGAAAGATAACTCTTATGGTGTACAGGTGGTTTGAAGTTTGCAAAGGGAGCAAGTTGGTGATTTTTAACTGGGGAATTTTTAACTGGGAAGGGTGCAACTCTCTTAATAAACTACTTTGAACAATTGAAAACACTGATAATGGAACTTGATTTTTGTACATGGGCTGATGGGTTAATTTTAAGATTCAATTTAAAAATATTTAACTCAAAATTAATTAATTAAAGCACTTAATATGCAAAGACTAAGCACAAATAGGGATTTCATGTATGACATCCAGTACATACCAAAATCCTGAGGGAACCCACAAGCTAAGATTTGTTTCACTTTCTTTTATTTCTGATACTAATACTCAGGCAGTTTTAACTCTGAAGGAAGGTTTACAGTCTTCTTTAAAAGATTAGTGAGAAAATGAGCTGTCATGTCCGTTAATACTAGTTAATACCCTTTGGATTTTTCAAAGTCTACTAATCATCATTAAGTAAAAGTCACTTAAAACACTAATCAACATCATAACAAGCATCAGTTTTCAGATAAATCTGCTAGTCTTAGCCCTTCATCTAGTTGTGTACAGTTAGTATTTTCTTTTATCATGAACAGATAATATCCAATACAAATACATCTCTATCTTGATATGAAAATTTTGTAGATCCGAACAATATATACTAACTGATCTAAACCATGTATACTATACTTACTAATGTATCTGAACAATGCACACTAATTATATGTTAAGATCCAAACTCAAAAATCCCCAAATTGAAAACTTCTAGAGGATTTAAATTATGCTACTTCTGCAGGCTGGTCATGTCCCAAAGCTAAGCACATTATTCTTCCAAAGTTCTCTGTCAGAGCAGTCAGGACAATGTGGGTTGGAGATGCTCAGGTCTTAAAAAATGACAGGTTCTGGGGTGAATTAATAGACATTAGGAAATCACCCTATATCTCCACATTTCTTTCACCTACACAGTTTGCACACAGGAGACATAGTGGCTTAGAGTCAAGTAGGTAGCAGGAGGTCTGTGTCTACCGGTCATTGCCAATAAAAAATCATTGCTAAATGAAATATTGTTTCATCTCGGGAGCAGAGGAAGGACAATTCTCTGCAGTGGCACCTCTGACCATAATTCCATATGTTTTCTTATGTGAGATGGGAGTGTCAAATGAAGAAGAGATTATCTAAATTATTTTGTTATCATTACACAGGCTTAGATGCATGTGTTTGTCTCCTTGACATCTTGCAAATAACCATCTGCAGCACTAATGCTGGACACCTTAAGATTCTTTTTACGAAACTATGCACTAAGGAAAAAACTAGTATAAAGAATGGAGTTACTCAGTACAAAATACCAGTGGACTTGGAATTGTCATCTTTCTTATCCAGAGTAGCAAAAGCTCATTTAGTTCTACCCAATAAAGGACTTGGGACATATAAGATCATCTGACACTTTGATTAAAAATGTAATATACTATCCTATACTGAGTTAATACATATTCACAGCAAAACATGTGCCTACAGTAATTTTTTCATCTTCACTCAGATAGCCTGGGGCTGTAGAGCACCTTTTCTAAAGACATGCTATACAGTATCAGTTTAATGAGCTCTTTACTTATCACATTTTTATTCTTGAAACTTGAAATTCAACGAGTCAGTTTTTTCTCACACTGAATTACTATCTACTCATATATTCTGTGCTGCTGATTTAGAAATTATTATCATGCAGAAACTACCTTTGATTTAAAACTATGAAATGGTAACATACCTGGTAAAATACATATAAAGTGAATTAAATTTTTATTTGGAAAACAGAAACCCTCTTGAAACATTTCAACTGCTAACAAATTTGTTTTAATCGTTTTCCTTTTTACTGATTTTTGCTTATTATTCTTTGCTGTTTTACACCCTATCTCAACATTTTTTAATTCTTTTTCTGACATACAGAAATCTTATACTGATTCCTCAAAAGCGTTTCATTGCAACAACCTTTTGAAATATTGGCTCCATTCGTGTCTCCATCAGACTCAGACTACTGCATCTGGAAATGCTGGAGTTGGAACAAATCACCTTTTTTAAAATACATTTTTCTTCGCTTGCTTCAACAGCAATGGAAAGGCTAATAGTGGGAAAGAGGTGTGATGGAGGAGAGTAGGGGACCATTCTTCCTAGTATTGCTCTTGTGTGCTGGTTTTGTTTATTTATATTTTATATTTTGCATTTTATCTTTATCTTTTTTATGGTTTAGTTTTATTATCCCTAAAGAAAATGCATTCTATCTCAGGCTGAAAGTTTACAAGAGATCAATAAGAAAAGCAAGACAGGAGTTTGCATAATCATAGAGTTCTGGCAAGATGAGGGAACTTTATTCTTTACTTCTTCAAGCAGCCATTGGAAGTCAGAGATTGTGGTTTATAATCGGATGGAAAATTAGTAATAACAATTATCATTATTAATACTATTGATAATAGTGTTAATAATAACAAACAAAAAAACCAAAACCCAGAGATGCGAGTGAAAGGAGCAGGGTATTTTACTTAACTTCAAATGCTTCTAGATTGATCTCTTATTTCAGCACTAATCAATTCAAAATGTGTGTCTGACGCTGTGAGAAAATTATATGCTTTGCCTTAACTGATAGGCAAGTTTTTTATGAAGTGTGCTTGGTAAAGTTTTTAATAAATTTAAACTTGATAAAACCCAACTTCCGTTGGAATAACCACAACCACTTCAAAATGAAACATACTTTTGACAGCACAGACCCTATTGATTAACACAATCATCAGAAATAATGAAAACTCATCTTCCAGACTGTTACTAAAGACGAAGAGAGGAGAGCTTAAAACCTTTACCTATGGTGAACCCTTTTCTGTGATTTAGCTTGAGCTGTTTGTTTCTTTTGAAATGTCTTAAAGCTCAAGTCAAGAGCACAAGAACATACTGGTATGAGCTGAAGAGAAGGCAGCCCATGGCTGGTTACAAATAATTGTTCCTGGGGTAGGAAACTGTTTAAAACCCTTAGTGAGGAACTGCTCAGTTATTTTAATTCTCCTTTTTAGCTACCTCTTTTACTGTTGCTGTTACTGGGTTTTTTATGCTTGAATTACTCAGCTTATAATAAACTATCCTTTGTTTTTCTTGTTCGGCCAAACAATTTACCTGATACCATATAAAAATTCGTTCCACATGGAAGCAGTTGGAAAAAAGACAGACAGGCATGTATCACTATATAGTCAGATCATTAATTTGAACTTCATGATGTTCTAACTATATCTCTTACACTACCCTTAAACCGCTATAGAAATTATATTACCCTTGGCTCCTAGAGAAGAGACTAGATGATCATGGGAATTTAGGCATAGAAATCCATAAAGATCAGATAGTAGGACTATTCCTCACTGTAACAGACAGTTGTGGAGCAGCTGTAGCCAGTATCCTTACAAATTAAGTATTTAGGGACTTATTCTAAGTTGTGACTTCAAGCAAGACTGCTTTATATTTTTATGAGAAAGTGTTTTAATTTACATTCATGTAAGTGGTGCTCTTTTATTGTGCATTTTACTGCCATTTAAGTAACTTTGGGCCTTAAAATATGTTAGAATGTTAAACTAAATGCTCAAAAATAGATGTATGGAATATGCTGTTAAGGTGCATGTTTTGAGAGGCAGTCTTAAGAGTGTCAAGTTCCCTGCAAAAGTTATTGTTAAAAATACAATAAAAATAGATTCATAGAAGACTTGCATTTTTTTCCTTATCATATTTATGGTGGAAACACTGAACATTTCAAATTCTATGAAAGGGGAATGCATCTAGCTATATGATACCTGGCTAAACTGAATGTTTGTTTCTGAAACTATAGTTCCCTTTTACTATCCTCATTATTAAAATGTAATTTGAGAAGTGCACAAATGCTAGAAAGTTATGGCTAATGACCGTGGATGAAATATGAATTCAAAATTTTTGTTGGACATTTAAATAAGGTATTTTATATAATGAATTTATAGTGGTGGTATTTTTAGTTAATCATAAATTTGATGATAATGAGCATAAATCCTGTGAGAATTTTAAAAGGGTGCTTTTGTTATGCTTCTGAATAATTGCAGCATTAATATTTTATTTAGAGCTATTTGAAGTTCACTCTTGTCATTGCTAGCAATTATTAAAGATTTTCAACTATATAATTGAAGTGAAATACTAACTCATCAGTAACTATAAAGATAGTCCCAGCATGAAAACAGCTTGTGTGGCATTTCATGATTTACTTAATAGTACCGTTATACCAGCATAGCATTGTAAATTATGTTCTCAATGTTCTTATTAGCATTTGAAATCACTTCTGTTTATCATTGCTGAATTTTTCTGATACTTTTCTTTTTTGTAATGACAGCATAAAGCTATTGCAATTTTTCTTTTTATATATTATAAACTTTTCTTTAAACATTTGTTTAGATTTAATTCTTCAGTGCATTTCTATGTCAGGGTAAGGTACACTTATTTCTAGAAATTCAGAACCAATCCATAAGCATACAGAATACTTTTAGGAGATTTATAGGGATGTTGGGGTTTCGTAGTTTTGTGTTGGTTTGGTTTTTTTTTTCTTCTGTGTGTGTTTTTAATAAATTGTAACAATGCTGAATTTCAAAGTTGCAATTTGACATTTGAAAGAAGGGGTTTCTCCCTGTTATCTCTCCCTCCTGTCTCTCTTTTTAAGATAAAAATCTTAACTGTGGATGGGAAAAGTTGAACTTACTTGTTTTCAGATAGTTCCTGATAGAAAATCACAAATAAGTTGGCCATGATGTCATGCAGACTAAGCAGCCTCTGCCCTGGAAATGAGCAGTATCATTTCTTCATTCAGAGAATGAAAATTTTGCACAAGAAAAGGTGGAAGGAGTTTTGTCTCCTCTGCACTGTTAATCTGTTAGAATGGGAATCAGATTTCTGAGATGGGCTGAGCTGGGTGCAGGCAGTGTATCAAGGTGGAAGACTGTCAGAAATCCTGAGTCAAGGCAGACTGGAGAAGCACACGCTGAGCTACCCAAGGCTGAACAAAAATAATGATCTGAAGGGATTGCTGTTACTGACAGAGAACCTGATGGAAATCCACAGTACTCTCTTAACTGAATGAAAAAAAAATCATGAACAAGTTTTTTCACTCTTTCCTCAGTGAGTTCTTTTTATATGTTAATCTCTCTGCCTCTGTTCACCATCTATGGAATTAGGATAGTAATTTGTAATGATGTATAATTACACTTATTAAATTTATGAATTAATTTATCATTATTTCTTTAACAATGAACACTGTAGACTTCAAACATATACCGTGGTACTGCAAGATTTACCAGAATTATTTGGAACAAGTTGAACTCATATGCTCTTCTATGCTCACAATTTTTCTGCATACCCAGTAACTCAGAAGTAGTGGATAGAGGAAGGTCTAATTCTTTTAATATCATTCTATTGAAGTCAGTACTTTAGAAGATGTGGCTTTGATCCCTTAGTGCTTTCTGGTCAGGGAGATCTCTGCAGCAACAGCAACTGCCTACCTAGAATAGGTAGAACTATAGAATAACATATAAAATAAGCTCTAGAATAATACATCAGATGATTGAAACCTGTTGAACAGCACACTGAACTTTACACTGAAGAGCAGAAGCTCTGAAAATGATTTAGATGACAAGATGGACAATAAAGAAACCATAAGGACTCTGTTTAATGCTATAACAGAGTGATAATTTATATCTTGTTTAGTTGAATCAATACGAGAATAGTGAGAGGGTTGATAAATGTGAAGACTAATATTAAGGTTTTTAGTTTTAATATCTCCAGCAAAAATGCTGAAGATTTGAGATTTGAGGACAGCAAAAGTGATGGTGCAATAACTAATAAATACGGTTCTACTGGTTGGTACATATAAACATGGTATAGCTAATAAATAAAAGTTCAAGACAAGAACTGGAAAAATGCCCTTAAGATAACATTGCTATGTTTAATTTATTAAAAAGATTATATTACAGTATAAACCAGTTTATATCCTGGGTATGATGACCTCTGATCAGTTTGGGTCAGCTGTCCTTGCTATGCTTGGTCCTCCTTGGTTTCTTGTGCAGCTCCTCACTGGCAGAGTGTGCAACACTGAAAAGTCCTCAGAGTAAGGACTGCTTCATAACAATCAAAACTTCAGTGTGTTTGTCAATATTATTCTCATTCTAAATCCAAAACAAAGCACAGTACCAGCTACTCAGAAGAAAAACCAACTCTACCCCAGCTGAAAACAGACAGTATACAATATTGACTTACCTGAAAAAATGACCTTGGAATTGTTGCACTAAGGTGTCCATTTCTTAATAATGTCACAATAAGATGAAACATTTTCTGAAGCTTAAGCTTTACTCTAACACAGTTTGTAACAGTAATATAAGATTATTAAAGTAAGTTATTGTAAGTTGTGTTATTCAGGAAGTCAAACTGGATTTTATAAAGTTCTTTATACTGTATAAACTAACTTACGAGTAAAGTGATGTGAATTTCAACTGACTATATATTTTGTATTATATCTTTCCTAGAATAGTGGTTCATAGTAACGCTAGCTTTTAAGACATAGGACTTACTTTCATTTCTTCTTCCTATTGGAAAATGCTTGAAGAGTTTTCTGTTCTGATTAGAAGTATTTCATCTTATACTTGAAAATATTATTTTTGTGGTTTCAGAAGGATCCCAACATTTCCATATAAGATATATTTATATAGAAAGTAGAAAGTTCCTTGATTTTACTAGTTATCCTAAGTCAAGGGACAGAGTGTAAGGCAAGCAGATGCATCTGTTTATCCCATATCCTGTGTATCTTCTTGCCTTATCTTTTGTTCAGTAGTATGGGTATGGAAACCATGATCATGAATTTCAGTGAGACTACATTTATGAAACCATCTTATACATTTTGAAGTTACCAAAACACAGGTATTTCACCCTTTCTTGTGGTTTTTCTTTAGAGAAGTTCAACATTCTTTTAAAAAAACCAACAAAATCCCCAAAAAAACCAGGAAAACCCCCACAAAACCAACAAAGAAATCAACTTTAGACTTCACTTGTTTTTGAGTTTTTCAGTTAAGCTGGGGACACTATGTTTTTTTCAACACAACTTTTTCTGTTGAGTTCTACAGGAAGCTGTCTTACTTCTCACAAGATGTTTGAAACCATGCTATTTCTTTTGAGGAATTTTTTGTTTATTCCTTAACAACTTTTATTTCTGTCATTAAAAATGTGTGCACTAAACTCGATTCACAAATCTCTTAACTTTTATTTTTCTTAGTACTCTTTATTCTTCTAAAGATCAGTCTACTTTTCTGCAGTGCTGCACAGGATATCACATCACCCCTAGAGCCTGTTATAGTGACAACTTTTCATGATACTGTTCCCTAATCTACAGTTATGATTTCCATATGTTATTCTTAGAGTATTTTATTTTGTTCTTTATTCTTTGAATAAGGTGAGTTCATGTTTCAATACAAAATTTGCTATATGTTTACTCTGTTCTCATGAGTAATTATGATTCTGTCAATCTTTGAGCTATCTGGAAATGTAATCAACATTGAACTGATACTTCAAGAGCACAGATTAAAGTGCTAACAGGTTTGGTTGTAGTATCAATCAGTTTGGACTTTCCCTAGAAAGAGTTATTCAAACATGATTCCCCTCTGAGAATTATGCTTTTAAATGTATCAGTCCAATAAGGCTTATTTCAAGTAATGTCTTCTGGTATTTACAGAATCCCAGAATGGATGATATTTGAAAACACTTTCGGAGACTGTATAGTCCAAACTCTCCTGCTTAAAAGTGGGGCAACTAGAGCACCTTACTCAGTGTCAAGAATGACAGCACTCTTGATGTTAATTAAAAATTAACACCTGTTTTATTAAAAGAATAATTTAAAAAAATAATTAAAGTTAAAATAATCCAGTCTGGGAAAATCCACAAGTAAAAATCCCAAGTAAAAATCCTAAAACCTGGGTCCACAGCGATTAGAGACCTTTAGGCCTAACTGGCACAAGGCCCCAGTGCAGGAAGCCTGCAACACTGGGTTAATTTTGGCTACTCCAAAGTTAGATAATTAAAATGGTCCCTCTGGGGGATAGAGGCCTGAGTCACCAGCATTCCGTTTCACCCACAGCTAATCCCAGGCAAATGCAAGCTCCGCGCCTGTGCACTGATTTTATAATGTCCATGCTCCGCCCAGGTCCGCCCACAGTCCAGCCCCATGGTCTGGTGCGATTGGTGGAGTCTTGAAGTGAGGTCATTTGAACCAGCCAATGGGATAGCTTCTTGTCTCGGGTGCTTGAAAGGCGGGAAAATGTCCTCATTGACATTCATGTTGCCATGGAGCTGAGCTGCAGGTTAAGGGACAGGAGACTGAAAACAGCTCTTGACAGCTAGAAGTCTGCTTCTTGGAGCTGGGCTTAGAAACTTGCGGAACTTAAGGACAACTAACAAAAGCATTAAGCTGCACTACAAATACTTCAAGGAACTTTTAAAACAGAACAATCAACAGTCATTTTAAGGAACTTTTAAAACTGAACCATAAACACTTTAAGAATCTTTTAAAATATACTCATTAACTTGGATAACTTGGGTATATGCAGGAAACAAGATATTTAGAAGTTTAAGGCTTAAGGAAGGGATTAAACTTGGGAATATTTTATCAACAGGGATTTTTAACTAGGAACTGTGTGATTAAATGGTTCTGAGAATTTAACTTTATATCTTTAACTACTTTGATGGGCATTTAAAGTATGTAAATACTAATTTGGTAATTAAAACACTTAATATGCAAAATGCAAAACTAGGACATTTAACATCTTATGCAAAATCAGGGCACTTAACATACGAAGGCCAATTTGGTGGATTTAATATATAACAGTCAGGGCCATGTATAATCAGGTTTTGAACATCACCAAGTTGAGAGGAGACTCGATAACTTGCACAACCTCTTGCCAACCTCTTCCAAGGTTTTATTATCACAACTTCTTCTTTTGTCCAATGCCTTGATCATCTTCACAACCCTACTTTTCTTAAAAAATAATAGGTTTTTGAAATCAAAATGTCAAAATTGTGACATTGAATTGTGAGCTGACCAATGTTCCAATCGTGTCTTTGCCAGAAAAAAGGAGCCAAGTTTTAGAAGAAATATTATCTAGAAAGCCATTCTAATTATTATTCTTTTTTTTAATACCTTATTTGATTCTATATCAGGATTTCTATTAATATACTGGAAATAAAGTATTAAGCTAATTAGTTTTAGAATTACTTGAATCATCTTATCTATCCTTTCTGAATACTTGCATAATTTTAATTTCTTTTGAATTTTTCATTTAGTCCCAGGTTACTCATCTTTGCATTCACCCTCTGAATGCCTCCTTTTTGTCTTTAAATAGATGCTACTTGTTCATCCACGTAGGCTTGGTATTTTTGACTGATTTCTTCCTCGTTGTGATGGACTGCTCTTGAACCCTCTTCACTTTAGGACCTTATTCCCTGGGACTATGCTAAAAAGGTCCTTGAAGTGACCAAAGCCTGCTTTCCTGAAGTCCAACACTGTGATCTTGCTTTTTGCTGTGCTTCCTCCTCTCAGGATCCTTAATTCCATCATCCCATGGTCACAGGAGCCAAGTCTGCCTTCCACCTTTATGTGCCCAGTAAGTGTCTTCTTGTCTGTGAGTACAAGGTCCAGCAAAATACTTCTCTTTTGGCTCCTTTCTCATCTGAGTCAAGAAGTTGTCATCAAAGTTCTCCAGGAACCTCATGGAGGCTTGCTTGTGCCCTGCTGTGTTTTCCCTCCAGCAGGTTTCAGGTTGGCTGAAGTCCCCCATGAGGGCCAAGGCCTGTGAGTGTGAGGCTGTTGCCAACTCTCTGCGGAGGGCCTGCTCCGCTTGATATTCCTGGGCGGGTGATCCATAGGAGACACCCACAAACTCACCCAGACCATCTTGTCTATCCTCACCCATAACACATGGAAAGAGGATGGAGTTTGGAGCTCTGGCGGTATCATTACATTCTGGATTGAGAAATGGTTGCATCTTTCATAAAAATCAAACAAAGAATGAAGAGCAATTAGAGATCTCTGGGGAAAAGAGCTTTTATATTTTTGCATATGAAAACTGTTCCTTCCTGTAGAAAATTAATCATTTCCATGAATATAATGCTTTAAAAAGTGCTAATTCTGTCCAAAGCAGCAAATTACTAATATTAGTCTAAATAAGTAGTCATTCTATGTGTTATTTTAGGAATATCAAAGGCATGATTTGTGTAAGTAAACATAAGATGCTTCTAATTAGCTACATTAAAAAATCAATACTTTAATGCTGTTAATAAATTTCCCTAATTAATATGTAGAATAATTATTGATAAGGCAGGATGACACATATAACTACAGATAATATTTCCTCTTTTTCTTGTATTTACTTCTTCCACAAAGGGAGTTCATAATACACTTACATGGAAACTGATATGGCTCAAACCTCATCTGACAGATTTCAGTGAATTATACCACTGATAGCTGTTCAAACATGTTCAAATATTATATAAAGGTAATAGAGGTTAAAACAGACATTAAAATATTTTACATGTAATTGATTTTTGAGGTTATATTGAATGTAATATATATATATCATATCGTTTGGAGTAACAGATTTTAGTACTGAAATAAAATAAAATTAGAGTATAGAACAGCTAACAGCAGACTAATTTTAAATATAGAATTATGATTTTGTTCTTATTTAATATTCACCATCATGTATCAAGATAATTCAATAATTTAGATTCTCCAAATAAATTAATAGCTACAGATATTTATACATATAGTCATGATACTCTGCTAATTTCAACAGAAGTCGTAACTACTTATTTAAAAGATCTCCATTTAAGTATTTTGCATAAGCCCAGCCATATATTGTGAAACAGTAAGAACCCATACATTCAAACCAGAGACAACCCCACATGAAATGAAAATACTTTTATTTCTGGATTTATAAAACCCAAACATTATTGAACAAATTAAAAAAATGTATATCAGCTTTTCAAAAATAATTTGCTTAATATATAAAGTTCCTTATTTTTTAAGTTTGCTATTATTTCATTAACATCCACTAAACATCTTTGAACAATCCTTTGTATTTAACATTTAAAGTTAATTGCCATTCTGTACTAAAATTAAGATGCAGAATCAATTATACTGTATCATCTGATGACTGAATGAACTTAAGAATCAAGCTGTTATGAATAATTTTTTTTTTTCACACTGTCTCTAGTAACCCTGCAATCAAGGTCTTGATGATCATGAACACAGTTGGAGTAAATTAATTGCTTCCAAAAGCAGACTGAATATATCTTTAATTTTTCATCGGCTATGATTTATATGGAAAATCATTCTATAACTTAGGGTCTGAAATATTCTGAAATTTCTTCTCAAGGAGACGATGCTATCTGTAGCTAAATCAGCCATCACACTGTTGAGCTATAGAGTACTGTGAACTGTCTTGTACTGCATAGTTAATAGTATAGGACACAACTTCAAAGGACTTTTCTTTCTCTGTCAGGCTTGATGCTGTGACCACTTCTCTGGGGACCCTGTTCCAGTGACCAGTCACCTTTTGGGTGAAGAACTTTTCTTTAATGTCCAACCTAAACCTTCCCTGACACAACTTCAGGCCATTCCCTTGGATCTTGTCATGGATCACCACAGAGAGATCAGTGTCTTCCCCTCCTCTTCCCCTCACAAGGAAGTTGTAGACTGCAATGAGGTCTCTTCTCAGTCTCCTCCAGGCTGAACAGACCAGATGACCTCAGCCGCTCCTCATACAGCTTCCCCTAAAGGCCCTTCACCATCTTTGTGGCCCTCCCTTGGACATTCTCTAATAGTTTACACTAGTGACAGGTCACCTTTCTTATATTGTGGTGACCAAAACTGCCCCCAGCACCTGAGGTGAGGCTGCCCCAGTGCAGAGCAGAGCAGGACAATCCTCTCCCTTGCCTGGCTTGCAATGCTGTGCCTGATGCCCCCCAGGACAAGGTTGGCCCCCCTGGCTGCCACGGCACTGCTGACTCCTGTTCAACTTGCCACTGACCAGGACCCCCAGGTCCCTTTCCACAGCACTGTTTTCCAGCATCTCATTCCTGAGTCTGTCTGTACATCCAGGGTTGCCCCATTCCAGGTACAGAATCTGGCACTTTCCCTATTGAACTTCACATTGTTTGGGATTTTCCAGGCCTCTGATTTGTCAAGATCTCTCTGCAGGGCTTCCATGGCTTCAAGAGAATCAACAGCTTCTTCCAGTTTTGTATCATCAGTGAACTTGCTCAGTATCCCTTTCAGTCCTGTGTCCAAGTCATTTGTGAAAATGTTGAAGAGCACAGGACCTAAGATAGAGTCCTGTGAAACCCCACTCGTTAAAAGTTGATACCATATACTGAATGTTCATCACCTTGGAAGAAAACCTGTTTCCACTATATTACAATATGCAGTATAACTTTCCCTTCTAGTTACAAACTTATATTCAGATATCAGCAATGAGAGATTCTAGCACCCGCATTCTTTTCATTTATCTGGTGCTGTGGTTCCCACCAGTGCTCTCATTCCTTTCTTAGATGACATGGAGTGGTCTTAACCTTTCTTTGAGGTCCCATGGCTGTTCTTGAATTAGCACAGATTCATTATTTTCCAGAAAACCTCTGCAAACATAATTTATTTCACTTCTGAGTATACTTCACTATTTACTCTTCTACTGGATATTTTGCCTGAAATGCTCACACAAGAAGAATCCTCATATCCTGTGAAGCAAGAGAAACCAGATTGTTGCTTTCATGACAAAAAACCCCTCAAGGAACAAGGAGGCAAAAATGTGTGTGACAATAAGAAATGGCACTAGCAAAACAAGAATCAACTTGGACAGGTAACATATTTCTATTCTGGTAAGTAGGTACTTAGACCTGTCAAATGTTAGCTTTGTGGCTTAGTGGCTGCTGTAATAGATAATGGCTTAGTGTCTCTAAAATCAGAAAGGTGTTTTTACTAATGCAAATAGATGGAAAGAAGAGCTTGGTAAATAGATAGGAAGTTAAGAAGTTAATCTAGCCTGCCCAAAAATTGAGGTTTCTCTGATAAAAAAATTTAAAAATAAAAGGTATGCTTTTTCAGGAAGATTAAAGTAGTTTTAGAAAATCTTTTAGCATATTATAAACATTATTTATAAATGAGCTATTTATGACTCTCTATGTTAGTTGAGTAATTACTGCTGAAATGTAGATTTTGTTGTTTTGTTCTAAACTAAATGAAAGAGATTAGAAGCCTGATAGTTGATCTGAAGTCTGTTGGGAAGTTGGAGTAATGGGTGTAATTGTGTGGGTTTTCTCCCTTTCTTTTAATAAGGTGTGCAGATAGAAAATAATCCAGACTAGTACTAATATTTCTGATTAAGAGTACGCCTAGCTTACCCATTAAGAAATAACTTTAAAAATTTCTACTAACCACTCTATGGGGGAAGAAGAATTTCATTTTTTATTTATCAAAATAAAAAAATTAAAGAAGGAAGTCCCTTGTCCTAACATCCTGGCTTATACAAGATGTGGTATAAGTATTGTGACCACTTGTATTGAAAGTCATTCAACTGAGCTGTCAAGTTAATTCTAGCAGTTCAGAATCTGGTTATATAGTAGTATTTCACCTGGGTGAGCCATTCTAGATGAGTATTAAGACAATATAAGCAAGAAAAATATTCTTGAGGGAGACTAAAATTTAAATACCTTAAGTGTAAATAAGCAAAAGTTTAGACAGATAATGGTATAGGATGGAACCAGTAGAAAATATGTGTATATAAAAAATATATGTGTAATACTATATATATGTATATATGTAATATATGTGTAATATGTATATATACTATATGTTCATTTGTACAAAAAGAGACAAATAAAATGCATATTACTTACTATCTTTACCAAAAAGTAAAAATATTTTAGTTTAGTACAAAGAAAGAATTATTAAGTGCATAGGAAAATGACATTCAATCTTTGATAGAAATGGGGAGAAATATGTATTTTTCATTTAAAACAGTAAATGAAGAAAACTGTTTCCATCTTTTTCAGACAGCATCTTGACAGCTGTTGAGCAACATAGGTACCTGTAACCTATGAGCCAGAGGCATCCCCTCAAGATGATTACATCAAGCTGAGTCACTTCTCTGGTATAGACAGGAGAAAAAATAATAACCAAAAAAACCCAAAAAAACCAGAATCTTAAAAGAGCTAGTGACCAATAATAATACAGTCTTCTACGTGTGCTATTTATTATCAGCATTATATACATTTCCACCTGATTTTGAATGGAGGGAGAGAATATAGCTTCCTGTAAACAAGAAATGAAAATTTTGCTTCATCCATCTGCCCTGGATTTACTTTCCTTGTAATATGTTTCTAACATGCATATGCAGTTCTGAAACCAATTATTGAGATTATCTCAAGTGATCTTTTTGCAATTCTTTACACTACAGAGGGTTAGAGCTTGTGGAGATTGTTTGACATTTGAAATGGTCTTTTAGTAACTGCTTAAGAGGTGTCAATACAGACAATATTTTACTACCGGTATGGAGTTTAAAGAAAATGTCATTACTAGAACACCAAGTTCAATGCTAATATATGTCAGGAAAAATTCATAACTAGAGATTATCTTCTGTATAAAAAGTGTTTTATTTCAGTCCAATTTAGGATTGAAAATGTGGCTTCTTTCTTGGACAGATGGATTTAAACTAACATAAAATACACAAAGATAGGATCCTTACTTTATTTGTAATCCAAATCTGGTTAACCAGATGTCAGAAGAAAAATTGTGTGATGACTTCATAAACTATTCACACCAAAAGCAATCTTTGGAAATAGAGGCTGCCATTTTGTAACTAATAATTTGAAATTACTTGCTAGACTCTGGAAAATGTTACAAATGTAGAGAATAGCATCAAAATGAAAGTTGGTTTTCTCCTTTTTCTTTCCTGGTTTTGTGGGAATATGGGTCAGTGCATATGTTTTGCTGTAGAGCAGTATATTGTTACTCATTTTATGAGTTTGAAGCATTTCATTGCATCAAAATCTTGTATTCATTACCTACAGAGATGCTATCCACTGTTAATCATTCATGTTATAGCAAACAGGAAGAGCTAAGTCTATCACCCATCCATCTAGGCTTCATTTATTGGAGGTTGGATTAGATGACCTTTAAAGGTCCCTTCCAATGAAACCATACTACGTATTACCGCAGGCCTGGTTCCTACGGTATATCACCGTGTCCCGCAGCCATAGGGAGGAAGAGGAGAGAGGATCCAACAGGCAGGAATTGTGCAGCAAGATTGATTTATTTAATTATTTTACAAACTCTTTTATAGACTTTTTTCTTCATAGTCTAATTGGACAAAGGACCAGCCACCCCTTGGGGGTGATTGGCTAAAATCCTAAAACATCCATTATCAAAATATTTTTCTACTATACCATAAACAAGACTTTTCAAGGTTGCAGGTGGCTTGGTTGTTTACATTCCCTGCTACCTCTTCTGTGAGAGAGAAAAGTCTCTCACGGACTTAGAAAAATAACAAGAAAATCCTCACTAACAGCATTTTTGTACCTACAACTATGATTTAGTTTTATCACATTTTTTTATGGAAACTCTCTTCAATTAATGTAGAGATGCTATACACAGTACCTTTTTTCAGAATAATCGATGTTCTGTGGGTGTGTAGATGATTTTTTCTAAAGGCATTATTTACTCCTGAAGAGCAGAAAACTTAGTAAATTCACAGATGAACTTTTAACATACAGCAGCTACTGGGGGGAAGAACACTCCAAAATGTATGTTATGTACAAAAGGTCAGAGTCTAACTTATCCCCAAAGTGACATGTAATGAAAAATTACCATTGGTGACTACATTGAGGAAGACAAAAAGGTTAGCCATCACAAATGCTATGTTTAATACAGAAATATAGCCTATTCTTTCCTTCTTCTTTCTTAAATGTGATCTGGTTTGCATTAATGAACACGGGATTTCATAAAGTTTCACACAGTACTCCATGACATTTAGATATTATTAGGAGTGAAATCCTACTTAAAAACTTTTTCCCTTTGTATTTTTGTTGTGCAAATATTGGGAACATGGTCACTTGCAATTATTGCAATAAAAGTTTCAAATATACACTGCAACAACATTTAAAAGATAAACTTGGAAAATAGAAATACACTTTACAGTAATGGTGTTCATACTAAAGGAATATTTTTGGGAAACGGCACATTTTTCTGCAGATAGGTTTCATTCTGGTAACAACTACAAGAAGATACTTGTGAAAACTGAATATATGCAGGTAACCAATATGGCCAAAAACCACATATGAAGTGCTTAAAGAGTAGATTTATTCCATCATCACAATGGCAAAATGGGCTGCTAAGCTTATTCCCTCTTATCAAGGGCAAAAAGTGCATGCTTATTCCCTTCTCTAACATATCATAGGAGTTGGCACATGTGCATTCCTTCACAAGACTGTTTTTACAACGCTCAAGCTTTGTATCTCTCTTTCACCTCCCAACTGGGAAGCCTAGGCCTGTGAAGAATGTTTTTTAGGTCTTTTTTACAACATCCTGTTATCTTCTGCAGAAATTCCATTCCCCAACGCAGACAGAAAACAACCCAAGGTAACCACAACATGAAAATTCCCACACCGAATATTCTTAGTATCTTCCAGCTGCAAGGCCATCTTTGAATGAAAACAACTCTTATTCTTTTTTTTCTCAGTCAATCTTCCATTTTCAACCCCTTTCTCCCTGCATTACCCTGTGCAATAATGTATCTTGCACCATGCTTTAGAAGACAGGTTGTAGAGATAATTTATTTTGTAAGCAAATTTTGAGAAATGGAAATTTTGAAGCAGACTAACCAGTAAAAAAATAGTCAGGGACAAATAAATAAAGGTCAAGATACTCAGAAGTGATGAATAAAGAAAGTATGGTGCAATCTTTCTCAATATTAGCCCCTTGTTAAATTGTCTCAGGAATGATGCACATAGATTGAGATACTCTAGAAACCTAGTTACTTTGAAATGCTATTAATTATTCTAACCTGTTATTCTAGGATGTTCCTCTAAGAACCTGAGCAGACACATGGGGAAAGACTGATGCAAAGGATTCATTTAGTATGCATGATACGGTTTCAAAGCTGATATATTATGGCAATTTGATGTGATAGGCTTGAGGGCTTTTTTAAAAGGCTGTGTTACATTTTAGTAAAAAAACCCCACATAATATAAATTCCTTACTATTTTCAATACCTACCTACAGAATGAAGAATCAAGCAAGTAGCTTAACCAAAGTGAATTTTGCACATATCTTTATTTTTTGTTTCCAATTATGAAAACAGACTGTCTCATTCAGCCCAATTATCACATTTTTAACTAAAGGCACTTTATCAAATAGACAACATTACCATGAAAAATAGATCTCTTCAAGTTTCACTATAATATAAGTTAAATTAAGGATGAAAATATTTATGCTTAACAGGAAGCAAAAAAACCCTAAAATCATATAAAACGCTACATTTATGTTTGAATGACTGTTGTTTTTTACTAATGGATCAGTTTTATTTTACTGTCGGTCTGCAGCATTGCTAGTGCTCATGTATACCATCGCTAAATGCTAACATTATAATTTGTCAAGCACTCAGAATAAGCAATTCATGCCCTTTTTAAAGACATGTTTAATTATTATAGTAGACAATAGAATAATCAAAATAGGTATTTTTGTATTTGATTTCAGTAGAAGGATTTTTTAAATATCACAATTGCCTCAACATTTACACTCTCAAGAATACTGAAAAAACTTCAAATATGTTATATATTTTAAAGAATTCACAGTATCAGACACAGAAAAAACATATGCAACCACATCTAGGTAGCATCTCGAGTAGTACTTATGAGCTTCACTTCTTGAAACACGGATGCCTTACCTAGTGAGATAAAAAAACTCCTCTAACTCATCTAATACTCTTGAACATGTATGAGTTGGTGTCTCTATTGACCAGAGGACAAAATCAACTCTGTGCTTTTATTAACTCATCAGAACAGTTGCTATTTTCAAGGTGCATGCATATGCAGACCTCACTACAAGTAAGAGAAAAATGTGGTAATAGAGCAGTTCTCAAAGGGAAAAAGAATAACCACCTGTTATTTATGAAACTTTGAACCATAGTTGACATACTGTCATGGCTTAACCCCTGCCAGCATCCAAGCACCATGCAGCTGCTTGCTCACTCCTCCACCAGCAGGACTGGAGACAAAATTGGAAGGATAAAAACCAGAAAGCTCATGAGTTGAGATAAAGACAGCTGATAGGAAAAGCAAAAGCACACAAGCAAGGCAAAGCCAGAAATAATTCACCTCTTCCCATGGACAGGCAGATGTTCAAACATCTGCGGGAGAGCAGGGCTCCATCATGCATTACGGTGACTTGGGAAGACAAACGCCATCGCTCCAAATGTCCCTCTCTTCCTCCTTCCTGACCCCACTTTATATACTGAGCATGATCTCATATGGTCTGGAATATTCCTTTGGTTAGTGTAGGTCACATGACATGGTTGTGTCTCCTCTCAATTTCTCATGCACTCCCAGTCTCCTCGTCAGTGTGGCAGTACAAAAAGCACAAAGGGCCTTGGCTCTGTGTAAGCCCTGCTCAGCAGTAACAAAAACATTTCTATATTATCACCACTGTGTTCAGCACAAATCCATAACACAGCCCCCTACCAGCCACTGTGAAGAAAATTAACTCTACCCAGCCAAAACCAGCACGTGTAGTCAAATAATCAGTATTATTAATTATTTTGTAAATGAAACAATTTCAGAAGGTAACAGAAATAATAGATGTTTCTTTCATTGTGCATAACCTTACATTACAGAAACATGGTGCTGATCAGCACTATGATGGTATGACAGTGAATAATAAGAAAGTGATCATATTTCTTGAAGTGACAGACAGGGTCCTCCCATTTCTGCTCCACTGACAGATTCCAGATGAAATTGTATCACATAAAGATGTGAACTCTCAAGACATTTTGTTCTATAAAGATAGTTATTATACATTGGAATTTAACACTTAATATTTCTGAAATATAGTCCATTTTGAATATTGTAAAATATGGTAAATAAAGGAAAGATAAAATAAAATTGAAAAATGTAAACAAGATATAATAAAATACGAACATGTTTAACACTTTACATCTATTTGCCTTGAGTATTGTGTCTGTGTGCCATTTTCTTTCTTGAAAACATCTCTCTTTAAAGATGTTAAAGCTCATAAAAAAAGCAGTTGAAAAGGTACCTCATTCCTGAAGAGATTCTGAATTAACTAGAATTTACTTATGCTCTTTTTGGCAAGAAGATGGCATTGTTCTTGTTCTTTTTTTTTTTTTTTTTAACTCCAAACAAGCTATAAGCATTTGTTGTGTAGCACAAAATACCTTGCAGATTTTACTCATAGCAATAGTACTACCGTTTTCTAGACACTCTTAAATTCAGTCAGGCAATAAAGATTAAAATATTAAATCATGAACTCTAATTAAAGCAACAAATTTCCCCAGTAATATATTAAGGAATGTCCTCAGTAGAGCTTAATTAACACAATATAAAAAAAACTTAGCTTAGTAAACAGCATGTGAAAGATACTTCGGAATGAATGAAAGATGTCAAATCCTGTGTTCAATTTTGGGCCCCTCACTACAAGAAAGACAATGACTGGAACATGTCCAAAGAAGGGCAACAAAGATTATTAAAGACCTGGAGCACAAGACTTATGAGGAACAGCTGAAGGATCTTGGGTTGGTTAGCCTGGAAAAAAGGAAGCTCAGGGGAGACCACATTGTGCTCTGTAAATACCTGAAAGGAGCTTGTAGCTGGGTGGGGGTCGGCATCTTCTCCAAGGTTACGAGTGACAGGACAAGAGGAAATGGACTCAAGCTGTCCCAGAAATGGTTTAGACTGCATACTAGGAAAAAACCCTTAACTGAAAAGCTTTTGAGGCATTGGAACAAGTTGTCCAGGGAAGTGGTTAAGTCATCATTCCTGGAAGTATTTAAAGGATATGTAAATGTGGCACTTAGGGACATGTTTTAGCAGTGACTTGGCAGTGTTAGATTTACCTTGGGCCCAGTGATTTGAAAGGTTTTTTCCCATCTAAATAATTCTATGATTCTACCAAAAAAAGAAAAAAAAAAAATTCCAGGCAGAATTTTGTAGATTAATGAGTACAGGGTCAAATAATTTTTTCAGCAAAAATATCTTCAGATCTCAAGGATACTGATAAATATTTATTTTGAAAGTTGTTAACTTGTCAGTTCTTGATGAAAAATTCCACATTTCCAATAATATTGCACTTGAAGAAATATTTTTTTTTCTTTAGAGATTTGAAAAAACTTGAACACCTCTCAACTGGTTCAAATTATTAATTTAAAAATGCATGTAATAGCTGTAAGCATTTTTTCTTGTAGGAATGGAAAGGCCACACAATTTACTAATTATTCCTGAACCAAAGCTATTCCTAAGACATCTAATAAAATGAAGTTAAAAAAAAATATGAAGTATTAGTCTTAAAAGGCACCAAAGGTGGTAAAATGTTAAATTTTTATCAGAAAAGTTCAGAAGATTCTTATAACAAATATGATACGTCGCAATATGTTATCATGATTATCATGTCATGATTAAATGCATTTAAGCAATATAGTCGTCCTGGAAATATTTAATTTATCTAGACTGTTGTGAACAAAATCTTTCAGAAGTAAGTATTTTATATGTATATTACTTTCAATGGCTGTGATGCAATAGAAGGTTAGGTAAAGCTCTACTGTCCTGAGATTTGTAGCTCAGCTTCGGGAAAATAAAAAGTCATAACTGAGCTTCTGATAACAGCACAGAGATACATTCAGTTGCGTGAGGTATTTCTTTAGCCATATTCACTACAAACCCTTCCTACTCTGTAGCACTGACTCAGAGGCAAGTACTCAGTTATATTTTCATTTTATGTTTGGTTTGCTCCCCCCCCCATTTTATTTATTCTCCTTCTCTCTCTACAGTTCATTATTACTGTAAAGTTATTAAAGTGGCATAAACCTGACAAGTGCTGCTGCTATTTTTATGTGCCATGTCCATAATCACAGATAAACTATGACTGCAAACTGTGAGACTTTAGTTTCTTGTACAAAAATATATACACAGATGAAGTTTCAAACTATAAACTTTAGGTGGAAAATTGCAATATGTTTCTATCATCCTGAGGGTATTTTTTGTACCTCTTGTACTATTAATTTGTATGGTTTTAAAGACAAAATTAACTGGATCCTATTAAAAGATTGGATTTCACAAACTCACATATCTCTATGAGTTCTTGTGATTCTGATATTGCAGAGCAAAGGATTGAGATCATAATCACAACAGATTGTGAATAACGAAATTTTAATGCTACCCCTTATATTTATAATCCATAAAAAAAGAAGACATTTCAATCAAATTTTAAGGCTGCTGGAATTTACCTATCAGGACAATTATGTATTTGTCTTTTGATAAGAGCTGTCTCTGCTGTGTTTATTTTTTTGTTGCATGTTCCTCAATCATCGGTTGTGGGACTGAATGTATACTGCCATGTGGATATTGCACTTGAGGACATGGTTTAGTGGTGAACAGTGGTGGCGCTAAGTTGGTGGTTTGACTTGGTGACCTTAGAAGTGTTTTCCAACCTTAATGATTCTATGCTTCAATGATTCTATGCTTTTATGATTCTTTAAAACCTAACTTTTTCAGTTCTTTGAATTTGAGTTCTTAACTCTATCACCTTTGTAATATGAATGAAAAAAATGGTATTCTACTTCCCTTCCCTTCCCATCCCTTCCCTCTCTTTCTCTTCTCGGCACGAGTGGGAAAACGAGAAAGGGTAAATGTCCTGCTTTAAGAATGAAGAGTAAAAACCCAACTAAAACCAGTTGCTACCACCTTGTTAATTTATCTTGTGCTAATAGTGAGAACTGGTGAATAAGGATGGGCTTCTGTATCTGTTCTGAATTTTATGTAAAGTTAACTATCAACATTCTCTACAAAAACTGTTCTCATTTTGCTTCTTGCTTTTCCCAGTTTTAAGAACATGGACAAAATTTTATAGAAAATTTTATAAAAATTAGAAATTAAATTTTCACGTTTTCCATCCAGAGGCATAGTGTAGGATTAAGCTTTCTAGATTTTCCTAAAATATTGGTATTATACTTACTCAGGTTTGATTAGAAAGTATAATGTTGTTTATTAAATGTTTTACTTCCCTATTACCACAGTTTGTTTCTATTTTTATATTAGTCTCTAGTATAGTAACAGCAGTACTAAATTTAGCAGTTTATATCTTCTTATCACAGAAAAAAAGTAAAACCTTAAACATTAAACATGTAATTATTTCTATTGGAGACATAGTAAAACTGACTTTATTATGGTTGGGCTTTTTAGTAAGTAAATGACTAAAGGAATTCTGTTAAACCAGAGAGGGCAGATATGGAAATTCATTTCATGACTGAGATATCTTAGTAATTATGCAATTTATTTTAAAATGGAATAAGCACAAATGAATTGAACTTCATAATGTTTTTTGTCTGGACCTATACCATTAAATGAGACACATATAAAAAAAATAAAAGCAAAATATTTATGTGCTGCTTGCAAAGCAATTGAAACACTCAAATTTATGATACTTAAAGCAGATGAAACACTTAAGAGAAATAATGCCCCAGCTGATGTGCCTAAAGGCATCTGCTAACTTAATTGTAAAATTTCATTATATAAGACAAAAGAGCTGTACCTAGCCATGATGCATTTGAAATGTTGGTTTATTTTTTTCCTTAGGTCCCAGGATAATGATTTTCCAGTTACGGTGAATGCTTCTGTGTAAATAGACTCTTCCTTCAGGAAAAAAAGAAATGGCTAATAAACAAGCTTGGCATTTTCAAAGGCAATTAGTACAGCTTGAAATTAGATATGCAAATTAGCAATGCTCCAATAAATTGGTGGTTGGTACACATATTTTTCTCTTTAGATATACGATAAGCACGATCCAAACTGCAAAAGGAATGAATTTATGTTTCATTTTACTTTGAACCAGTCTAGAGATTTTAGCATTCTGCTCATGGTAAGTGGCAGAGTTGATTATGGTAATTTGAGGGGTTTTTCTTGTTTATGAGGCAATAACCATAGTCTAGAGCAATAAATTTTAAGGCCAAAGGTGCTTATTAGTCTCTATACAACTTTTAATGTACCAAATATTACTCTCAAATTACATTTACACTATAATGTTGGTTAATATGCATGTTATTGTTTCTGTTGTTGTTATTGTTATCTTTGCTATGGTTTTTGGTGTTATTAACATGTAGAGCACTTTTTTAGACATGTTAGTAACTGAATTAAGAATAGGAGGAAAAGCTGAGGGACCCCTTCTGTTACATTATTCTAGAAAATAATTGGGCTGATCAGGCTTCTTACCCAGATTCAGGCATTTGTTGGTTGGTCAGAGAACAAGAACTTTTAAGTAAGAATATCACCGAAAATTAGGGATAGAGAAAATGTCTTGGAATTGTGTATTTTTCTCCACCCCTATAACTTAAAATACTGTTATAAAAGTTAGGTTATGAACTGAGTTGTTAAAAGTTCAGTGGACAACTCTGACCCACACTATTTTAGTCTAAAATTTATATCTAAATTCTACACTCACTGATTCATTTTAGTAAGGAACTATTAAAGATTCATAGATGGTCCTGAAACTTCAAAGGAGAAAGAACTGATCAGGAATACTGGGTAGCTTTGGTTGAAAAAAGAGACAGTTGTTGCAGTGGAGCATTGTTACAATCTGGTTTAGGCCCAGAAAAGCAAAGCAAGCTAAGTCTCTGAGCATAAACCGGAAAGAACTTAAAAGGTTCAAAATATTCCCAGAAACGAGATTAAAACCAAACGAGGTTAGATGTTGTTGCCAAAAAATGGATGTATTTTATGTAATAGTAAAAGAGGCAAAGAGAAGGGAAGAGAAGAGAAGAGAAAGAGAGAAAGAAAAAGAAGTGTGTGTGGGGGCTGGGGGAACAGGGAGAGGTGACAGGGGTTAGGTGGAAGCATGTCACCCATCTGAGGGTCCCAATGATGTCTCGTTGCTCCCCTCCATCCGGTCTGCTGGTGGTGAGGGTCCCCTGTCACCGCTGTGGCCACACCGGTACATGCTGCCACACGCCATGTCACCCCACCACACCACATGCCGCCACACCACACGCCACCACACCACATGCCAACGAGTACAGAACTCCGTGGATTAATATACACTTCGGGTGAGGTGGGAACACCCATGTGTTTTTCTTGCAGGGGCTAGCTTGACACACTGTCCCTTGCAACACTGAGGGTGTGTTGCATCATCTCAGGGGCTCTGGTGCAGGGTCTGGGGGCCCCTGTGATGGGCCATGTCACCCCCTTCTGCTGTGGATAAGCTTCCCCCCGCCCTGGTGAAGACCCCTCAGCTGGGCTCCTCTGCACAGTGGAGGATGGGCAGTCACTGCACCTCTGACCACAGGTTTTTCCAAGATACCCAGAGCCTCTCTTCCCCCTGCCCTTTAGTGGAGGGTTTGTGTGAGCCTGGCAGCTGATAGTGCTGGGGCGGAGGTCTCTCCACTTTGGAGGTGTTAAGCTTGTGTTTTGTGAATGTCCCCAGCCCTGAGTTGTTACTTTATCTTATCTTCATCAGCGAGCAGTGTAAGCCCTCAGTCAGGGCCCCATTCAGGGTGCGGCAGTCTTCTCTGCAGCTTTCGTAATACAGTTTTAAAAGTCCTTTAAGAAAATGTTTAAGTCATAAAATATAATTCAGTCTCTGACAAGCATGGAAAGGAACAAGTGATTTTAGGGCAAATATATCTACAGCAGCTGGAGAATTTAAGTAACTTTAGATTAGTATTGTTATGTATTTCCAAGCATTCATCCAAGATGCTTCAATGTTTTGTGTAATTTTCTTAAGTATAATTTAAAACGATTAAAATAATGACATTTGGTTTGAAAAGTTCTATTGTGATAATATGATCCAGTCTTCTATAGAGCATAGGGCAAAAATTCACATTGAGTAGTTTCATCACCAAATACATTCAATGAGGACATTCCATACCTGCATGATCATCTTTGAAAGGTCATGGCAATCAGAAGAGATACCTGACGACTGGAAGAACGCAAATGTTACCCTGGTCTTCAAAAGGGGAAATAAGGACCAAGGAACTACTGGCCAGTCAGTCTCACTTCAATCCCTGGAAAGGTGATGGAGCACCTCATTGGGGAGGCCATTTCTATGGTGATCAGGAATAGCCAGCATGAGTTAAACATAAATTATGTTTCACCAACCTTATTATCTTCTACAATGAAACAATTACCAGGATGTACAAGAGGAGAACAATGTCTATTGTCCTCAGGAAGACTGTGAACACTGTCACAAAATCCTCATAGGCAAATTCAGGAAGTGTGGACTGGATCAGTAGGCAATGAGGTCGATGGAGATCTGGCTGAACATCAGATCCTGAAGGGTCGTAATCAGTGGTAGGGTGTCTAGTTTAGAGGCCTGTCACTAGTGGCATTCCCCGAAGTTCCATACTGGGCCCAGTATTGTTTAAGTTATTCACCAATGACTCGGATAGAGGGGCAGATGCCTCCTCAGGATGACAACCTCTGATGACAGAAAGTTGGGAGGAGTGGCCAACGCGCCAGAGTGTTGTGAACCCTTCAGAAGGATCTTGACAGATTGGAGAGATGGCAGAGAACTCTCTGAAATTCAACAAAGGCAAGTGCAGGATCCTGCACCTGGGGAGGAACAACCCCATGGACCAGCACAGGCTGGGGGCTGACCTGCTGGGGGCTGACTGCTGGGAAGCAGCTCTGCAGAGAAGGACCTGGGGGTCCTGGTAGACAACTGTTCACAAGCCCAGCGGTGTGCCCATGTGGCCAAGAAGGTCAAAGGAATCCTGGGGTGCATTAGGAAGAGCATTGCTGGAAGATCAAGGGATGGGATTCTGCCTGTCTGCTCAGCCCTGGTGAGGCATGTCTGGAGTGCTGTGTCCAGTTCTGGGCTCCTCAGTACAAGAGAGAACTGGAACTCCCAGAGTGGGCCACAAAGATGATTAAGGGACTGGAGCATCTTCCTTACAAAGACAGGCTGAGGAAACTGTGCCTGTTGAGTCTTGAGAGATGACTGAGAGGGGACCTCATCAATGTGCATCAGTATCTGAAGGGAGGGTGTCAAGAGGAAGTACCAGGCTCTTCTCAGTGGTGCCAAGCAAAAGGACAAGAGGCAAAAGGACAAGAGGCAATGGACAGAAACTGATGGACAGGAAGTTCCACCTGAACATGAGGAAGAAGTTCTTTACTGCACAGGTGGCTGACCACTGGACCCAGAGACGTGGAGTCTTCTTCACTGGAGATATTCAAGAACTATTTGGATGCAATCCTGTGCCATGTGCTCTAGGATGACTATCTGAGCAGGGAGGTTGACCCACTGGTCAACCTTACACACTCTGGTTCTGGGATGCTTGAAGTGATAGAAAATACACCAGATTTTCTAAGAAGTTGTTTCACTAGGTAATGACTCACATTAAGATTTGCAACATGTCCAATCTTAATGCATAGATTGTTTTCATTGGAAATAAAAAGCCTGCCTTTTGCCATTTAGAACTATCAAAAAAATTCAGGACTGCTTTAATTTATGCTGATCCGCTCCATTTGCCATGACAAAGTTTCCCTTAATATTAATATGACACTGTAGCTATAATGTTAGAAGCAACCCAAGCAGAGCACAAAGGTTTTCCATCCCTGGAATTTAGTGATATTCTCTGGTTCTAAAATACTGTAATTCTTTGATGGTTTTTCTTCTCTTGATGTTTTGCATCTAGTGTGAAGACAATTTATATTAACAAAATATGATTCCTATCTTCAAGAAATGAAATGGTGGGGGGAGATGGTCAGTGAACTAAAAGTTGGTCAGCCTCACATCAGTGCCAGGGGAGGTGGTGGAGTAAATCTTCCTGGAGACCATTTCTAAACACATTAAACACAAGAAGGTGATCAAGAATTACGAAGGTGAATTTGAATGAACCATATAACTCACTAGAATGGGATGCCTGACTTGGTGGATGAAGGTGATGCCTTAGATTTTAGGTTTTATATTTTACAGATCCTGTACTGCCTAGTATGTAACTCTGAAACTTCATATAACCTACAGTTACCTACTGTTCTCACATTTTGGTTAGACATAACAAACCCTCTCTGGGCCTGAACTCAAGGACGCGTTGTTGTCCCAGGCCCTGAAATATTTAAACTGAGCCTCTGGCCACGGGGAGCAAACTTGGGGTAATTACATCATTACCTGAAATTATAATTGGAGAATTAACCCTGATATGCAAATAGACAAAACTTATAAAAGTGTGAAAAACCCGTGACCCAGCGTCCATCTTGGGTGGAGCCCCTGAGAGGCTTTTGACTCCCACGGTGTATCTTTGAAGTCCCTTCAAATAAATACCTGCTTTTATTCTCTTAATCTTGTGTAGCCTCTGTTTTCAGGTAGCCACTTCAAGGTGTCAAAGGGAGAACAGTGGATGGCTTTTGGTCAGCTCAAGATGAATAACATAAAATTTAGCTGTTGCATGCTAGAGGCATGTGAATAGCACATGAAAAGAATTCCTTAATAAATCTCCCAGATTTCCAGAACAGAAGCAACTTTTTGTTGAAAATGAATCAGCAGAGCTTAGTCTATTGGTCTAGCAATATTTCTAAATAATGAAAAGAATTAGAGTAATGGACAAGCTATTTTACCCAAAAATTACTTAAATCCACATAACTGACTATGACTATGATATATATGTGTTGAGACTTGTTTAAAAAACAGTAGCAATTCCTGCTACTTACACATGATCCATATGTGCTAAAGAAAGAAAAGTTTATATGGCCAGCTCTGCCATCTACCATGTAGCCACTGCAATGGATCCTTTATCTAATTGCCATACAAAATTTAGTGATAAAGCATAGTAGTATTTATTTAAGTGATATGACTCAATTAAAAAAACATGTAAACCAGATTCTTGTCATATTTCTTTGAGTGTGGTTTTGCCCAGCATTTTTTTGAGTGCTTTGTTTAGAGATTCTAGCCCTATGTACCTCAACTGACTGAACTCAAGTGATTTTCTTGAGATATTTTCTCAGACATAGATGTTTCTAGTTGGAATTCTATTAGCACTCAGGCTCAGTTTTCCATTTCCTAACTGCATTTCTTTACTTTTTTTCCTTACATAAATATCATTAATACCATGATTAATTCTACATCATTCTTTATTTTTCTTGACTGATGCAAATATTATCAACATTTTCAGTAAAAAAGACCTTTTTAGTTACTCTTTAGTTAACCTTTTCAGTTATTCTTTTATATCAGAAATATAGTTAGGCTTAGTTAATTGAGTTAAAATCCCAGGATTAATTGGTCATATTTGATTTTCCAATGCTCTTTGCTACTCTGTTAGCATGCGGTTTTAGCCATTCAGTGGTGTAGGTGAAATGCCTTCTTAACTTTAGTATTTCATAGTGATTTGTGGATATAAATAATGAAAAATTCACACTATTAGAGAAAAAAATGAAATGGAGGTTTGTTGGTGATAAAATAACTACAGGGAGGTTATAGTTATTTGTGCTCAAAATATCTCAGAGAAAATGCAGCTCTGTTGTTGGAAACTTGTAGGTGCAAAATTACATATTTTATGTGTGCCAGAAAAAGAAAGGAAGGTACCACTGAAAGAGGGTGGGTTTTTTTTTTTTCATTTTGAAAGCATCTGGTGAAATCATTTTAATATAGGACATATGAAGAGAGGTTTTATAAGTGATCTGTAACAGATAACTGCAATATCAACAGCTTCAAGAATATAAGATTGGTCAGAAGGTTTTCATCAGTTTCTACTATGACAATATCAAAGTACTGGAATTTGAATGACTGGATTCTCCTCATTATTGAGATACACACTACACATCTCAGGCTTTGTTTTCCAGTTATGGTGTGTTTTACATTAGGTCCTGGTTGTCTTAAAATAACAGAAGTATTCCTCTGTAAACTGAAATGAAAGATCAAATCCTAGCAGAATAACCACAAAAAGACACTGCCACTGAGGAATATCAATGGATTGTAAAGTATTTAAAGTGTTTATACAACCATGAACTTGTGATGTGAAGTAGCTTTTTTTTTGTGTGTGTATATTTGCTTTTGGTTTTGATTTTCTTTTAATAGGTGTAGGTTGATTTATATGGAGTATCTAAGGGATGGGGGTTTTATCAGCAGTTCTAGAATAGCCGTAAGTTAGTTAGAAAAGACATGCATTGAGAAATGATCAGAAATACATGAGAATGGATATGATATCTATCTGCTTCTTTATGTAAGCAATTTCTCCATTTTTATTTTCGGGGATTTTTGTTTGAGTGGTTGGTTGGTTGGTTTGGTTTTTTAATCTCTAGACATCTATGGCTGCACTCCTGTCTAGGTGAAAATGAATAATGCATTACTTCATGCCTCCCAGGCCATGAAAAAGATCCCTTTCCATAACATGATTTTCTACACTATTTTCATGAAATCTTTTAATTGTAGCAGTACTTTGAGTTGTTTTGTCAAACAGACTATTTTATTTTGTTCTGTTGGAGGTTTTAGTTGAATTTATTTTTCTTAATAGCTTGGAGGAAAAGAACAGTTCTGACACTAATTACGCTGAAGCTTGTCCCAGTTGCATGCATCTTTTGAGTGAGACAGATATGATTTATTCTAAAAACATGGGAGATCAACCACATGTAAGAACAAATTGCTTTAAATGATTTAATGCAAATGAATGTTTAGAGTAACAGCAATTTGAATCAAACTGCCTGACAACAAAGCCACCATAGCAACAATGCACAGCTGGAGACATCTCCCCTAGTCTGTTGACCTCTCATCTTTGGTTAGGTTTTATTGTCAATTGATGTTGTTTTATTTCGTGTATTCTAGCAACAACTACGTGGCTTGAAGTCATGGACTGAAGATCCTTGCTCTTATGTGTGGTACAAACAGATAAAAATATTTCTTCTGCCCAAAAAGAAAGCAATCATAGAAAATCAAATAGTAATGCAACCAGAAAAGCATCCACACCATTGAGACTAAGACAATCTGTTCACTTCTAAAAACTTAGAGATTATTTAATCTTTCTAAACCCTTTCTAAAGCTTTGTAGGTTATCTTATTCTGTGTGGAACATACATTGATTTATCACTGCAAACTCTGAATAGAGTTCCTACTGAAAAAATTAATTATCAACAATTCAGAATGTTTAAAAAGAAGTGTAATCTAAACCTACATGACTATGGATTAAAAATAAATGCAGTAAATGTCATCATATACTTACTTTGAACATAAACATTTAATGGTACATTTCATGTTGCCTACATGTCCTCTTAAAGAACATAACATTGTAGAAGTTATAAATATAATGGTATATTAAGGTATACCAATGTTTTTCGAGATAGTACTATGTTGGGGTCTCCCCCCCTGACATGGAGCCCTGGGAGATGGGCCCTGGGGGGAGACACAGGGTTTCCCTGCCCCTGCTCAGTCTCATTTCCCATTGGTTGGTTTGTGTTCTCCGGTGTGGCCAAGGACCCTCGGGTCCCGTGACTGCAGAGTTCCTGAGCACAGGCCCGGCCATGCGGCTGGAGAAATAAACATCTCTAAACATCTACCATGAATCTGTCCATGTATACTTCTTTTCCACGGGACTCCTGGTTTGATATATGCTTGTTACAGTAATCCCCGCTGTAACAGTACTACATCAAACATAATATTGAAAACAAAGAAAATTCAACACTTTAATGTTACATAATATCCTACCTATGTTTACTGAAAAAATTTTGGAAAAATAAAAAGATCAATACAGAGATATACAGATGCAAATATAACAAATATTGCATTGTTAACAGGTCTCACAAGAACCAGGGGGGAAAAAACTGTCTGATTAACCCTCATACTCATAGACAAAAGATAATATTGAAAACTTTTGAAAACTGCAACTTTTTTTAGCCATAGTGTCATATTTTCTGGCAATGATGCTACTGAATCTGTATGTCTCTCACAAGTATCCTATTTGGTAACTGTAGTTCCCCACCAATTACAGAAGCCTGTACATCACTTTCAGCTTATTCTATCTCCTTCTTTCTTTCCTTGTTATTCTTTTTTCTTATCTTCCTGAATTTTCTATGTCCTACTCTTTCTTCGCTTTTTTTTTTTCCTTGGCTTTTGATGCCATTTAAGTTTGCTAATGTTCAAGTTCTGGTTCTCATGTTCATGCAAACTTTGAAAATTTTCAAGTAGATTTGGACTAGCAACTCTGTGAAAGGCAAAAGATTATATTTTGCCTTCTTGTTCAGAAACTCTTTGTTGATATTCTTACAGATCTTTTTTCTGTGTAAAGTCCATTTTTACTAGACATCATCAAGCTCGCTGGAGAGTTTTATCATTCTCTAAACACAAGGAAGCTGCAATCAGTGTTATGTACCATAAAACCCTAGAGTACAGTTCTCAGTTGATATTTCTTTCCCATATCTATTAATTGGTATTTGTCACTTATGTGGTTTCTTCAATTATGGAAGCTATGTTGTGCTTAATCACAAAGATGCCATTTATGTAGCTCTGTAACCATATTCAACTGACCAGCTTAAAAATATCAAAGGTAAATGACACAGAGCCCAGTTTATAGGACCAAAGGAGAAAAAAAATATCAAACCTCAGAATGAAGATCATTTTAAAACAAGTAATGATTCCTGGGTGAAATTCTGCCACTGCTAGCATCTGAGGAAAAATCTTGCAGATTGACTTGAAAAATTTTACTTGTGACTATTTATATAAAATTCAGGGAGAAGATGGGTGTCTCTACACAGAGTAGCTTTGCATGCATAAGAAAACATTAGATTATCTAAATGCCCTCTAGTCTTCTACCAAAACAAGAATTTACAAACTCACTAGTTGATACACTGACGAAAACTAAACTGCTTTTTTAATTTTCCAGAAGAACTTCAGGGGGCTAATGTAAAAATTTCACTCAGGTGTAAGCATGTGCTCGAGCATAAGATATACAACTTAGTGATTTTGCAAGTTAGAAAATTCTTTTGTTAGACTAGAACAAGTGTTTCTCTTTGTGCAGTGAATTCAAAGTCTCTTTCTGGGAAACAAGTAAGAGCAATCTCTTAACAGACTATTAGCCTCTGAGATTTTTCTGTATGATTTTCACTATCTGCAGTCATTTCTTTCTTGTACAATTACCAACAAGGAAAAGATGTCCAAAACCTGCTGGTCAGGCTGATATTTTAATTATTTTGTAATGCTTTTAAATTGGAGCTCCAGCAATCAGCTGCTGATGGGGTTTACTTTTTTGAAACAAGTCATGACTTTAGCCAGTCCTCAGAGATACAGAAAATTATCTGCTCTAGTAGCCATTTGAATTCCAAGTTTCTGTTCCTACCTTTTTTTCAGTTGATGAAAACTTGTCACTGCACCCTGAGTGTCATATTTGCTCTCTAAAATCATCCTGAAACTTATTTACTATGATGAACACTTTCAAGCCAAAATATGTACCAAGCAATATATCTGTAAGGGTATGGTTTATATCTTGGTTACAGTTATTCACAATAAAGGCAAACCCAATAAATTTTAAAAGCCCTGAAATATAAACCATAACGTAAAGTGTATTTTTAAGAAAATATAGCTCTAGGGCTTGGTGCCCTAGAGCTTAGTGCAGTAACAGTTGGGACTTTAAAGAAATGGTACAGCACAGACATGAAGAGGTTCAACCAGCTCTGTTCTGTGTGAGTGCATGTGTTTGCATATGTGAATTCTGTTTCTCTATGCAATTTGCTCTTTTTCCTCAAGCTGAACTGCCCAGCAAGTCAATACTGTTCGGAGTCTGAAAAAGCTGGGGTCAGGATTAAAGGCTGGACAAACAGAGCCCAAGAGACATGGGCTGGGTACTCTGGGAAGATATGACTGACACAGGCTAGTCAGGATTTAAGAGACCAGCAGATGTGCATGTGTTAGTAGATCAAGGGAGTCTAGGGGATGAGGGAAGTGATAATGGGGGAACTCTTGACATGATAAAGTGAAGAAAAGGAAGAAGATCTGGCTGAGTTGTTCACAGCTGGGAGTTCTGATGGGGTTTATGGGGGTGCTGGGAAGATCATTGTTCTCTGTGTCAATTCATACATCTGTACCTCTGCACTGTGTGCATGTCTATCTACATTTTTGGACATGCTTAGGCTTGCTGCCATGGGATCATCCAAAGTGGAACCACAGCAAACAGACTGGGGATAAGAGCTCCCCTAAGTCTCAGATTTGGCCTGATATTAACAACTTTGATAAGTACTGACAGATTACTTATTAAAAACATAATCCTTTAATTTAAATGTAACTGCGATTAAAGAATTAGCAAGAAAATAGGTAAAATATTAATGAGAATTTCCGTTTCTGAAAAGATAAAGAAATTTAATCTCAATTTTGGGAGTTAGTGAAAATTTTAAGTCAGTGCTATACTACTAATTAGACACTAATGTCTAGCGCAAGTATTGACTTGTAACCACCGACTGCCCTTGGTTTTGATTGTGATCTGGCTACCTTCAGAAAAGTTTTATTTCATCCAATGTCTTTAAAACAAGGGACAATGAAACTTTAAAGCTTCAAACGTAGAGGATTTGCACCTGAATAACTCATTTTGATGTGTTGAAGCAGATAGAGGATGTGTAGGGCTTTTAGTGATATTTATTTTCTCATAATACTGGTCTTTGACCATCAGTAACAGCAAATCATAAATAATATCCTCAAGCTTGGATTCAGACAGTTTAACCTCTTTCTGTTTTCTAAACAAGATTGTAAAAATTGCTTAAGAGACCGAGCAAATGTATAGATACAGTATATTTTAGCAACATTACTATCACATATGACATTATAGTCAGCTATGTAGAATAGAAAAAAAATGTAGAAGATCTAAGCTATAATCACAGGCAGATGATGTTTGAAATAGAGGATTTTGTAAATCACTCCCTAAGGTTTCTAATATAGGTTTTAAGCCATAAAATTTGTTCCTACCTTAACAAGCTATTGACTAATTATATATAGCATATATTCTGTGCCTTCTTAGACTTTTTTTTTGGCAGTGTTTTCTCATAAGATGGGTGTTTCATTTTCCTAGTCATCCTGCCTGTCTTTCTCTCCACTTGTTCCAGTTCAGTTTGTCTTCATCACAACAAAGAACCAGAGCTGTGTACAGAATTTCAAATGAATTCTCAGTGGTCCCATTTATAAAACAGGTAGTACTCATTGGTTCTTGATGTAAGTATTTGTCTTGGAATATTCTGGCTTAATAACTCCCTTTCATCAAAAAGCTTCCCCACAACTCAATTATTTCCAATTAATGAACATGAGAGCTTGTAGCATTTTTAATAGAACCTAGGACTGTAAATTTGCATTTCTAATACAAATTTTTGTCCTGTTTTTATTCTCTCATCCTCCAGATTTTCCTCTTCTGTGATATCCTGTTTCTCTGTATTGATGTCTCAACTCAGTGCTGTCAGCAGACTTCATCACTACACTACCAACTTTTGTGCCATGGTGACTAATTGGACTAATAATAAAAACAATATTAGTAACACCTTTATCCAAAAATACAAATGGCTATTTATATTACATTATTAATATTCAGAATAAAACAGCAACAAGTGGAATGGAATTAAACGTTGATTACCCCTATAGGACTGATAGTAGCTATATATCAGATGGTTTTCTTGAATTAATAGTTTTAATTAAACAACTATTAATTTCAAGTAAATACACCTGGATTTTAAACTAATAACATTATTTAAAATTAAAATATAAAAATGCGAATGACCTATTTTCTTGACTTTATGCTTAAAGAAGCCTATAACAAACCTTTAAGTTAATAAATCTTCAGGGTAATTCCATGGGAAGACTAAAACTACAGAGAGCTCCTTCAGTCTTTATATATAAAGATGGTAGTGGAAGCTAACCAGAGCCTAGCTGATGCATCTTTCACAGAAGTCCGTCAGTTTTGTTTGTTAGGTAAAAGATTTATGCTGAAGATTATCCTAAACCAGAAAACCCTAAAAACATATTTCAGTTTTCAAAATAAAGCTGCTTAAAATTTACATAAGAAAGCTGGAATTATGTAAAAAAATTAAAAACTCTTCAAAAAATATATACCTTCTAACAGAGATGGAATAAAATATCAGGTTTAGCAAGATTGTAATTTTTTTTACTGTACACCATTTGTGTGACTGATTAAAATTGAATTCTTTTTTCATTTTCATAACCTGCATTGTTGTTTCAAAAAATGTAACTGTACTTTTTGTAACTAATTACAATATATACAACTCTTAGGAGAAATGTATGTTAGGAAGCAAAAAGTAATAGGAATAAGCTATATCAATAGAGTTCTAGTTCTAATCTACATCATTGATGAAGTGTTATTTTGCCAGTGTTCAGATTATTAATGCTTGTAAATTGTCTTAACATCCAGTACTGAAAAAGAAAGTGCATGTATAGGTGCAATATTTTACAAAATAGTATTTTTGACTGTACCTTCTTCCCTCCTCATATAGTATGATGCTATGGGCATACTCTATCTACACAAAGGTTTGGGGGGTTTATAAGTGGACAGAGAAAATCTAGAAATTTGGCTTTTTATTTTCGTATGCACATGCTTGTTTCTACTTCCCCACAGCTCCATCAAGGAGCAGCAGAGCAAAGTGGCTCTGCAAACCCAGGAAACTGAGGAGTGGGACTCACAATAGGACAGAGAGGGAAGGCTTGAGGCCAGCAAGGCGCTGTCCTGTGTGGCTGAACAAGGTGAGCAGGGCAGCTCTGGAGGCATCAACTGGGGCAGACTGGAGTCCAGTTTCAGTGACACACCCTTTATGCAGGGCAGGTTCAGGCTCAAGACAGAAAGGAATGTCTGGTGGCCAGGTCAGAGATATGAGACCACTTTCAAGGCAAAGCTGCCAAATTAGTCAGAGAAGATTTTGAATTTTAAAGCAAGTCCCAAGCAGAAGAGGCACTGAACTTTGCTGAGCATCACAAAGACTGCCTCTTGAACCTGCCTGAGGTGGCCATCAGCCCACACCACCAAAGCCCCTCCTGAGGAGAAACACTCACAGCCCTGGCAAATGATCAGTTTTGCAAAGGAAGATTCTACAAAACTTGTGAACCATATTTCAACAAACTAAATCCTTTTGCAAAGTTAATCCATTACTCTAATTTCATGAGAAATCTGAACACGTTTAAATGCATTTCTAAGTAAAATGTATTCATTTCAAATAAATTAAAACCTCCTAATCTAAACCACCGCAATAGCACAATATACCAAAAATTAGAAGAGAATATATTTATCTTTCTACAGATTTATCCTGAGTTCCTGTGTAGCATCAACATTTCTATAGGTAATGAGAAAACAGACTAGTTTTTATTTTTGATGGCGTTACCAAAAGAAAAACCATTAATGTTTACACAGAAGTTGTTACACAGGTTTTAAAAGGACTCTGAATCTCCTCTCTTTCTTTGAGAAAGCCAAAGCACTAGATTGCTGTAGGTCAGTGATTAAGAAAGTAACAAGATAATTGGTCTTTCCTCTCTTGCAAAGGAAGTGGCCTTTCCTATTCCACATCATTCTGCATCAATGGCTAGTATGCTTCCATAAAATGATTAGCACTGATATGCAAATCACTAGCATGAAGCAGAAAATACAGAATTTTTTTAATCTCACTTTGCCCGTAAGCATCTTCATCATTGATGTGTCATACCCTAATAGCTTCTGGACTATTTCTTGTTATCTTTCTGACTTATTTTCTGGATGCAAAATCAAAAATCTCGAAGAACTTAAGGAGGATGGAAGAAAGTCTGGCTCAACTCTCTTTGGTAGCAATAAAAATGAAAACTTAATTATAAGATTTCAATAGGTTTAAGAAAGGTGTGCTACAACATGAATAAGAATCTACAGTATAATCTAAACTAGAAAAAAGTCACTGCTTACAAAGCACGTACAGTACTCGCAAAGAAAAGAATGTAAGAAAAGAAACCTTTATTTTCCAGACCTTATGTTATTGAATTTAGCATATCAGTCTAGTCTTCTTTAAGAAGCTAATCCAAATTCATTGAAACTTCAAAATTAAAGACAATGAAGCATGTTAAACGAATGTTATCATGCTCAATATACTGAATCCTAGAAAATAATTACTTGTCTTGCTGAAAAGACAGATGCAGGCAATGCAACACTTCAGTGTTGAAAGAGACTGTCTTTCATAAACTATATAAAAATGTAAACGCCAGTTTCTTGCTCTATAGTAGATAATACCCAGTTTTACATCACAGCTTCTGGCTTCAAATTATAAACTAGTGTCAGTGAAAACAGCATGTACAACATTATCATTCTGCTTAGAGGCTATTCATTGTCCCATGCATTCAGTGGTACTGGGAAAGTAAAATGATATAATGTGCATGCCAACCGATGGCTAGATTTCTATCTAACCTCATTGCAAAACATTTTTTGTGTTTGTATGAATGTAAATAATATCAGAGAATATTGTAATAAAGGAATGTTACACCTGACCTTTTAGCAATATGGATTTTTATTCAATTACTGTTGAGTAGCCTATGATTGTGGTTTCTCGATATATTAGCAAAAGTTATTCCAAAATTTGTTAAACTATCCAAATACAAAGTTATTTGAGTACATACTCAAAATCACAAAAATAATGTATCAACAAGTTAAAAAAAATACAGGAAAACAATATATGATAGTACTCATAACTTTTTGTAGTAAGGATTTATTACCAAGAGAGACAGAATAAGTAATAATTTGTATAAAGATTTTACAAAGTCACTCATTCCAGAGAATGATGTGTAATATACATATTCAACAACTGCATCACACTCAGCACAGGGAGCGCAATATGGAATACTGTGTTAGTGTATTAAAAAACACTTGCTCTTAAAACAATTTTCATGACTCAATTTTTTTCTTTTTAGTTATTCTTCCGATTTCCATGTAGAATTTCTATATACAATTATTATCAGTTATAATAATTTAATTACACCATGTCACAATGGTTCCCCAAATAAAAGTCATGCTTCCTTTAGCTAGACTGTCATAACAGTACAATACGCTGTTATCATAAGGGAGCAAATTTACAAGAAAAACTGTGGGATAGGTGTTGCAATGGGGATACTTGCAACACGTGTATCAGACAACAAGGCCTGTGGAAAAGAAATATATATGGACCGATACTTGGTAGATATTTTCAGAGATGTTTATTTTCCCAGCCACATGGCTGAGGATGCCAAGGAAAACTGCGGCAATCATGGGACCCGAGGGTCCTTGCCTGCGCAGGGGAACACAAAACAACCAATGGGGAACAAGGTTGACCAGGGAGCAGGGAAACCCTGTGTCTCCCCCCTAGGGCCCCTCTCCCAGGACCACATGGCAGGGGGGAGGAACCCCAACACTTCACCCATTTATTTTTAACAAAAGAGATTTAAAACTTAACATTGAAAACAACTGGATAAACATCACAAGAACAGTTTCAAAACAAAACAAGCCACCCTCCTGTCTTTAAATGTCCAAACGGATTTTTTCTTTGGAACATCTTAAGGCTGACAGAAGGGAGATGGGACTCTCTGAGTATGCTTTGTGGGGAAACTGAGGCAGGAGAGGGTTTCTTCCATTTGTACCTGTTGGAACTCTAAACAACAATAGTTAATTTCTCTCTCTCTCCATTGTCATCCCCCACTTGGCACTGGAAAGGGATTTTTGGGGAAACAATTGGTAAAGGCATGGTTTTGTGAGGGAAACCATGGGTGGAAAAACTGATTGGGAATACATTGGGGGTAATAGGATATAGGGTAAAAGGGAAAGGTGGGATTAGGAAAGAGAGACTGTAGGGGGGCTTATAATGGAGATATTGTCTAACATGACTACAATTTTTAGCATCTATACTGCCTTTTACAGAAACACCATCAGGCCCAGTGACCTCTGTAGGCTTGTAAGCCGTTTCTACCTTGTACAATTTTGAATTCCACCACCTCTCCATCTCCCAAGCTTGGGATGTATTTTTCAGGGTTATTCTTTTCAATAGCAGTTCTATGAACGAATATGTCTTCTTGGTTGTCACATCTCGTTATAAGACCATGATTTTGTTTAACATTATACCATTTTTACTATTCCTAAAAACCTTAGCTACTATGATCTTTTCATTTTTCCGAGTGGCTGCTGTTTTCTGTCTTGCTGTGTTTTTGCTTTCTCTTTCACTTTCGCTTGCTCCCCTGTTGGAACTGCCAGGGCTGCTGGGGCCGTCAGGGCTGCTCGTGCCTGCACGCTCTTCCTGGGGTCGCATTCGGGGCTGTGTGGGCTCTGCTGGGATGTGATGCTCAGCTCCCCACGTGCCACCGCTGCTGGCGCCTCTGGTTGCAGCTGCGCTGCCACTGCCTGGTGCTGCGCCCACGTCTTGGCCAGGCCCCCGAGTGGCGGCCCTCCCGCGCCCTGCTCCAGCGTGTGTTTCGGCTAGGCACGGCTCCTCTCCACCGCCATTGCCACCAACCACCACCCACATGCCTCCCCTCTTGGCCGGGTGTTCATGGGGCTCGCTCCACACGCACTGCATGGGGCCAGGTGGGCACCGCCGGGTCGCACCGCTCCCGCCGCGCCTCGCTCTGCTGCTGACACTGCAACTCGCATCGTTCCGCCCGTGCACAGGAATTGCCTCGCTGCTGCTCACAGAGCGCTGGGCGCACGTGGCCTGGGTCTCACAGACCCTGAGGCACGCTTCCCTTCGCAAGGACACAGCTGACATTGTTCAACAGTCTCGGTAATTAAATGATATTCACGAAAATATTCTTCCATCGGCATATATTTTGACTCAGAAATTAACTGTGTCCAAACAGTCTTCCAAAAGTCTTTGGTAAGAATCAAGTCCCAAGAGACGTAGAAAAAGTTCTTAAACAACCACGCCAGGAAGTGTTTCAGTTCCTTTTGAGCTTGAATTAAGCTAAAATTTACAAACCGTTGTTCAATAATCTTTTCAAGTTTAAGATAAATGTCCATATGCAGCTCTGAGAGCCAAGAGTCTTTCCACGATTCCTCCACAGCTTACAGATGGAACAGCAAAACAAAAACAAGAAAAAGGAATCCAGAGTTTACTCATAAATCTATCGCTGTCCTTACGGATTAGTGTCTTGCCAGCATTCTCCACCACCAAATATTGCAATGGGGATACTTGCAACACGTGTATCAGACAACAAGGCCTGTGGAAAAGAAATATATGGACCGATACTTGGTAGATATTTTCAGAGATGTTTATTTTCCCAGCCACATGGCTGATGAGGATGCCGAGGAAAACTGCGGCAATCACGGGACCTGAGGGTCCTTGCCTGCGCAGGGGAACACAAAACAACCAATGGGGAACAAGGTTGACCAGGGAGCAGGGAAACCCTGTGTCTCCCCCCCAGGGCCCCTCTCCCAGGACCACATGGCAGGGGGGAGGAACCCCAACAGATAGGGACTAATTTTCTAGGCAGTAAATTTTTGCCTGGGCCGATTTTGGCTGCTTCACAGTTAAGTTTCTTCATTCTACATAGTATGGGGCTATGTTCTGGACTTTTTCTGGAAATAGTGTTGCTAACACAGGTATGGTCTGGTTATTTCTGAGCAGTGTTTGAACAGCGTCAAGGTCTTTTTTGCTTCTCACCCCACTCCACCAGCGAGGAGCCTGGGGATGCAAAAGGAGTTGCAAGGAGACACAGCCAGGACAGCTGACCCCAACAAACCGAAGGGACAATCCAGACCCATATGGTGTTGTGCTTAGCATATAAAGCTGGAAGAAGGAGGAAGGGGGAGACATTCAGGGTGATGGCTTTTGTCTTCCCAAGTCATCATTCTGCATGATGGAGCCCTGCTTTCTGGGGGGTGGCTGAATACCTGCTTTCCCATGGGGAGCGGTGAATTAATTCCTTGGTTTACTTTGCTTTATGCTTGACTTTTCCTTTACCTATTAGCTCTCTTTATCTCAACCACCATGGTTTAAACCCATCCAGTGACTAAACCATTGCAGCCACTCTCCCACTTTCCACCCACATCCCTGGTGAGACAGAGAGGAGGATAAGAAAAAGGTAAAACCCATGAACAATAAACACAATTTAATAATAAGAATAAGCAGAATAAAAATGAAAAAATCTAAAAGAAGAAAAAAAAAGAGAGAAACAAAACACAGGAAAAAAAAGTGATACACTGTACAATTGCTCACCACCTGCTGGCCAAAGCCCAGCCTTTCCCCAAGCACTGATCAGGCCCTCCTGGCCAGATCCTGCTAATTTATAGATTGAGTATGGCGTCACATGGTATGGAATATCAATAGTCCAGTTTGGGTCAGCTGTTCTGGCCATACTGCAGCCCAGCTTCTGGTGTAACTCCCCACTGGTATAGAATGGGAAAGTGAAAAGTCTTTGACTCAGTGCAAGCACTGCTCAACAACAACTAAAACATCAGTCTATTAGTAGCATCATTCTTTTACTAAACCAAAAAACCAGCACTGTAGCTGCTACTAGAAAAAAACCCAACTATTGCAGACAAAACCAGGACATCAACTCACAAGTCTTTTTCACTTTTATTCTTAAAATTCTTTCCCCCATCCTATCCATGGAAAGTGAATGAGTAGCTGTTTTGTGCTTTGGTACTGACTGAAGTTAATCCATGACACTGCTTTACAATAGTTGCATATGATTAAAGTTATTAGACTTAATTTGTCATTGACTTCATTTAGAATTTTTATGAGGCATTACATTGCATTCCTTAAGTTAAAAGACATCACGAATAAATAAATTTCTTTTTAAAAATATTTGTCACTGCAGTCTTGTCTAAAATGTTATTTGCAGCTAGGAAAAAAGATTACATTTGTTATGATCCAATTAGTGAGAGGTGCATCTTCCTGAGTTAGGGTAACATTTTAGTGTTCCTTAGTGAAGTTGCCCATGAATAATATTGTTATACGGTCAGTCACTTTTGCAGGCCTTTTTCACACTTAAAATACCAAAAGGCAATCAGCATTATTTTCCTGAAACTGTATGATTTGAATGCTTCCAGGATGGTTTGCAAAACAACACTCAAGTGACACAACTTAGATTGCTAAGGATTATGAACAACTTTTTCATATGCTGAAGTTAATAATGTGGATTCTATTTAAAAATAAATGTGAGGTAGAGAGATAGAAAGAAATAGAAAAGAGATGGTTCAGGAAAGGAGAGAGAGAGAGAGAGAAGCAGAAGATAGTCAGCACCCATGGATCCAATGGGATCCCTTTGGTCTTCCTTTGCTTTGGGCTTCTAGGTGGTGAGGGTCCCAGAGTTCTTCTTCTGGGGGTACCACTTTTATATAGTCCAAGTTCCAGATATGCAGAGAGGCTCTTCTCAGGCTGTTCCAAGTTTATGTAGAGGCTGTTCCCATAACTTGGGGTGATCTTTGTTTGACTGATGATATATGTATAAGCAGTTGCCTCCTTTCCCAGTTTGCCACAGTGGTAATTTTTGTCTGGATGCATTAACCATTATGTGCTAACCAAATCTGCCTCACCAGGCTTGATTAGTACCTTTGTGTTGTAAATTTCTCCTGTCTGTGTTTATCTCAAGCTCCTGCTGTGGTGGTTTATCTTATGGCAATTTCCTTCTTTGGCCTTGACAGTGTTTTGAGAGAGGCAACAGTATTCTTTAAGTCCTTACGGCATTGAAAAGTTCCAAATATTACGTTATAGTGTAATAAAAAAATGAGTTACCATTGAGAAAGGAGGCAGAGGATGATTGTAGTCACAGGAAATGGATTAACATCTTGGACAATTAGACAATTTATTAAAATACAGTCAGAGCTATGAAATTGGTTGATGTCCCAAAGATTTGAATTATAGTCTCCTAAGCAGAAAATCAGTAATCAATCAACTTCTATCTGGCCATCACATTTAAAATTTGAAAACTATTTAAGATTTTTCAGACATTTGCTCATTAAGTGATTATGGGTAAAGTAACACCCTGAACACTTTTAAACAAATCTAGCTCAGAAGGTAAATTTCACATTTCAATAGACTAAAAAAATATAATTTAAGGGGGTTTTGTATCTGAATTCCTTCATATTCAGTCCAGTTTAGCTTGCTTGGAAGAGATGAAATTATGCTAAAAATAATACGCATCTTTCCAGCAATTCATTTTGTGCTCATAATTTGTTCTGACTACTGACTCCAGGCAAGCAGAAATAAATGTTTATAGTGTGAGAGTGATTATGAGATAAGGATTTATTCAGATCCTTGATCGTATAGCAGTACTATAAAATACTGCAGTCCCATTATTATCCAAATAGTGAAAAAAATACCTGGGAACATCTTAGATTTGATGGATTAGGCATTTTATATGGATACAATCCTGCAATAGATTTGCTAGTAGAGCAGAGCACTTATCAGCATTTGAGTTTAAGCGGAAGAGGGGAACATAGAGAAAAATCATAAATTGGATATTTTGCTGAGGCAAAATATCCTGCAGAGTCCATGACCATAGTTTACCTGGTTTGTCAGCCGTTGCGAAATATGTTATACCAGGCTCTTGTGACACATTGAAGGCACATGTTCACATCTTCGCCTAGTGAAATTGCCTATAAAATTTCAGTTTTCCTACAGAAGTTGCCTGTGAAAACTAGTGTTACATGGTCAATCAGTTTTGCAGGCTTTTTTCATCCTTAAAATGCCAAAAGGCATTCCATATAATTTTCCTGGAACGATATGATTTGAATGCTATCCAGGATGATCTGCAAAAGGACACTCAAGTGACACAACTTACATTGCTAAGGATTATGAAAGAGTTTTCGTGATGCAGAAGGTAACAAGACAAAGGTGGCACTGTTCATTCATTTATGTTTAGCAGGCTGGAAAATTTCTATGTTGCCACTCATGAGTCCTGGAGAAGACGAATTAGATTTATCACTTAAAGGAGACATTGATGTCTCTGATTACTACTCAGATAGGTGGATATCGTGAATGAAAAACTGGGTAAGAACTGGCAATCCAGAAAGCCAACCATATCCTGGGTTGTATCAAAAGCAGTGTGGCCAGCAGGTCGAGGGAGGTGATGCTCCCCCTCACTCCTCTCACATTAAATCCCACAAGGAGTACTGGGTCCAGAAAGGTGGCTTATAAGAAAGGTCCCTTCCAATCCAAACTGTTCTATGATACTATGATTTTATGATTCTCTGTTTATGAATGAACTAAGCAATAAATTTATTTAAATGATGTGATCATTAATAATGAGAAGGGAAACTTTGGGGATATAAAAGCTATCTATTATTACATTATTCATGTGAACATCAATTCAGTTTTCAGTGTCAATTAATAAAGCAAATAATAAGTTATTTGAAAAGAACAGGATATATAATTATTATAAATCCACAATTTGCCTCCCAATTAATACATTCTACAGCACTGTTGAAAGTAATGGAAAGGCTTACAAAGAAGCATGGCATCAGATTTTCTGATGTTCATTTTAACTACCTTGTCCTATCAAATGTTATAGTTCTTTAGAAATCACCTATAGGACACGTGACAGTGTTTAGCAGACATATGAAAATATAACACAAGCCTGGGAATCTATTACCTATTAATTGCCCAATTTCTTTTTGGTGATCATCTTCAGCTTAGTAACCAACATGTTATCAACAGAAAAATAAGATAGAGAAAAATGTAGGCAAGGAGATCAAGAGTCCAAGGTCCTGGTAAGCAACAGATTAAAAAGACAAGTGAATAAGTGACTTCTTAAGCTTCAAGGGAGATATTACTTGTTAACTAGATATTCACTGAGACCAAAGTTAGACTAAAGCTATGTCTTTTGGGGAACCTCAGATGAATCGCATTAACTGGAAATTGGTAAGGCCATTCTAATATGGCCTTTAGGCAAATGCTTTACCTATCAAAGTATTTATGATCAGGTCTACAGCCTAGATTTCAGAGTACGATTGCAGGGCACAGACACTGTGTATTTTAACAGATACGAATTTTCCATACTAGATGATGACTGGGAAGTGTTGTTCTGTGTTTATACTTTCCATGTTGTGTAGAGAGGAACAGATACTGAAGAGAATAATAAGAACAGTAAAATTACTGTCAGTAAAAAGAACAAAAGAGTAATGATTATTCAGGGAGCTTCATCTTTGAGTTATAATATAGCTACAGAATAAAAGAGCAACAAACTCCAGAGACCCACTGGCATCCACGTATTCATCTTGCAAAAGGGCAGTGGGGTTAAACCATCTAGAAGTTGTCTCTTCAATTACTTTAAAAAGCTAAAAGAACGATGATCTTTTTCTAAGGCCTTGTTACACTGGATAGTCCCTGCAGGTAAAAAAAGATAATCAGACTGACAAAATTCAGTGAATGGACAGTTAGTTCTTTTTACTGCACAAGCCAACAGCCTGGAGACAAGGGAGGAATGTCAAGTCCCAGTTTATTATTGCTTCACTGGGCTTGTTAACTGTTGCTTTTGTTGGGGTCCCTCCCCTGCCATGTAGCCCTGGGAGAGGGGCCCTGAGGGCACAGACACGGGGCTTCCCTGCCCCTGCTCAGCCTCGTTCCCATTGGTTGGTTTGTGTTCCCTGCGCAGGCAGAAGGACCCTTGGTCCCGTGACTGGAACAGTTCCTTGGCAGAGCTCCGGCCATGTGGCTGGAGAAATAAACATCTCTGAAACATCTAGCAAGAATCTGTCTGTCCATATATATTTCCTTTCCACGGGGCTCCTGGTTTGATATATGCGTGTTGCAGGATCCCCACTGCAACAAATGGTGGCGAATTGAGAGCAGAACGATCCCCGATCCCTAAGCGACTGATTTGTGTGAGTAAACCCTGGAAACTTTGGATTCCTCTTCTTGGTTTTGCTTTGCTATTCCGTATCTAAACTATGGAGGAACCGTGGGAAGACTCTTGGCTCTCCGAGCCGCATATGGACATTTATCTTAAACTTAAAACGATTCTTGAACAACGATTTGTAAATTTTAGCTTGATTCAAGCTCAGAAAGAACTGAAACACTTCCTGGCATGGTTGTTTAAGAACTTTTTCTATGTTTCTTGGGATTTAATTCTTACCAAGGGCTTTTGGAAAACCGTTTGGACACAGTTAATATTTGAGTCAAAATATATGCCGATGGAAGAATATTTTCGTGAATATTATTTAGTTACCGAGACTGCTGAGCAATGTCAGCTGTGTCCTGGCGAAGGGAAGCCTGGCTCAGGGACCGTGCGGCCCAGGCCACGTGCACCGAGCGCTCTGTGAGCAGCAGCGAGGCAGTTCCCGCGCGCGGGCGGAGCCACGCGAGCCGCAGTGTCGGTGGTGGAGCGAGGCGCGGCGGGACCCGGCGGTGCCCGCCCGGCCCTGCGCAGCGCGTGGTGGAGCGAGCCCCGTGAACGCCCGACTGAGAGGGGAGGCGCGCGGGCGGCGGCGGGCGGCAATGGCAGTGGAACGGAGCCGCGCCCAGCCGAGACGCGCGCTGGAGCAGGGCGCGGGGGGGTCATCGCTCGGGGGCCCGGCCGAGATGTGAGTGCAGCGCCAGGCATTGGCAGCGAAGCTGCGACCAGAGGAGGCGACGCGCGGAGAACTGAGCGGCGCGGCCCGGCCCGGCCCGCGCAGCCCCAAACGCGACCCCGGGAAGAGCGCGCAGGCATGAGCAGCCCCGACAATTCCAACACGGGAGCGACAGAAGGAGAGAGCAAAGACGCAGCGAGACAGAAAACAGCAGCCACTCGGAAAAAGATCATAGTAACTAAGACCTTAGGGATAGTAAAATGGTATAATGTTAAGCAAAATTATGGTTTTATAACAAGGTGTGACAACCAGCAAGACATATTCGTGCATAGAACTGCTATTAAAAAGAATAACCCTGAAAAATGCATCCCAAGCTTGGGAGATGGAGAGGTGGTGGAATTTAATATTGTACTAGGGAGAAAAGGGTTACAAGCATCGCAGGTCACTGGGCCTGATGGTGTTTCTGTAAAAGGCAGTATATATGCAAAAAATCGTAGTCATGTTAGACAATATCTCCATTGTAAGCCCCCCCTACAGTTTCCCTTTCCTAATCCCACCTTTCCCTTTTACCCTATGTCCTATTACCCCCAGTGTATTCCCAATCCGTTTTTTCATCCATGGTTTCCCTCACAAAACCATGCTTTTGCCAGTTGTTTCCCCAAAAATCCCTTTCCAATGCCGAGTGGGGGATGAAAAGGGGGAGGGAAGAAGTTAAACCCTCTCCTGCCTCAGTTTCCCCACAAAGCATGCTCAGAGAATTCTGTCTCCCTTCTGTCAGCCCTAAGATGTTCCAGAGAATCTGTTTGGACATTTAAAGACTCAGGAGGGTGGCTTGTTTTGTTTTGAAACTGTTCTTGTTATGTTTATCCAGTTGTTTTCATTCTCCTTTTATTAAAATAAAACGGGTGAGGTGTTGGGGTCCCTCCCCTGCCATGTAGCCCTGGGAGAGGGGCCCTGAGGGCACAGACACGGGGCTTCCCTGCCCCTGCTCAGCCTCGTTCCCATTGGTTGGTTTGTGTTCCCTGCGCGGGCAGAAGGACCCTTGGTCCCGTGACTGGAACAGTTCCTCCGCTGAGCTCCGGCCATGCGGCTGGAGAAATAAACATCTCTGAAACATCTAGCAAGAATCTGTCTGTCCATATATATTTCCTTTCCACGGGACTCCTGGTTTGATATATGCGTGTTGCAGGATCCCCACTGCAACAGCTTTTTCCAGTTGCATAACATGGATGATATTTTGGATGTCACTTGAATCTATTCCTGCATGATCAGCTCCTCCTTAAATGCTTGTTTTAAGCAGTAGAGCAAATTTTAATCACACTTACCACAGTGTAAATCAAGAGTAACTCCAGTCCAGGCACTGGAGTGTCATATTGTGAAGCTAAACTCAGTTCAGAAAGAAACTCACTGAATAAATGGTGTGAACTTGCTGAAGTGTCTTTTCTGGCACAGAGGTACATGTCAAATTATCCCTTATACAGCTATCCAACATCGCTATAGCATGCAAATAACAAAGCTATTCTTTCCTGTGTTCCTGACTCACCCAGTCATTCTCCTGCTCCCAGATTTTCTACTATGTCTGGGTCCCTTTTAAGGAATATACATGCTGAAAAAGTTCTCTAAAAATATCCCCAAGAGTTTTAATGCCAGGATGAGAAATGCATGGGTTGTTAAACTCAAAATCTTTTTTATGGGCAAAGAAAAAGGTCACTTTATGTACATATAAAGCAGATAGTGTTGTTATAACTGAAATCTAGTATTTGTTGGCCAGATAATTTTTACAGAATAATAAAAAATACTAATACAATTAAAATTGTTAAATACACATTTCTCAGCTATTACTACTTCTCCTGGTGTTATGTTTATCCTCCCCCTGCTCCTATGTCCTAAGTTTTTTTCTGGTGTTGGCGTGTGTGATGGAGTGTTACTGGGAATTTTTCATATCTGAAGTACATTGCCAAGACAGAAAGATGTGATGTTTTTGTTGATAGTTTCTTCTAGACAGTTTTTTCTCTACACTACCCAAGGAGTCATTTTCATGTTTGGTAGCATGATCTTTCTTCAGCGTCTTGTATCTCCAGACTACCTCCAAATTGGCTGTATGTGCTGGTATGTTAGTACAAGTCGTCTGTTTTCCTTGGTACCCTCAGAATCAGTTTCTGTAACCGCTCATGGATAAGTTGTTTACAGCCAAGGGTGGTCTAGTGAAAAGCCTATGTCCCATGCCTATACTCCTCTATGCTGCATCCTGTTTCCACACTTTTCAATGAGTGTGTGGTGGCCGGTGAACATACATTACAAGGGACAGAGAGTTTTCAGTAAGACAAGTCCCTAGTATCACAAGAACCACTTCGTGTTAGGGTGACCAGAAAGGCTTCTCCCAGGATGCTTGTTCTGTTATGTTAATCTATCCCAGTTTGGATTCCCCAGCTGGCTGCTAACCTCTACCCCCCCGTCACTCCCCCAGAGCTTCCCCATTGGTCCCTGTTCCCTAGTCCTGCCTTTTCCCCATTCCTGGATAAAACTGTGAGTTTCGGGATCATGTTTGTATTTGCCTCTGCAACCTTTGACGCTGTAGAAGCAATAAATGCTCCTGCCGGAACGCACACAAATACCCTTCTCAACTCTTTGCTACTGACTGTAACACTGAACCCACCCGTGCTTCTGTGGGTGCACGTGGGACCCCACAGAGCCGAGCAGGGACAATATTAGGAGTGTGCTTTCTTATCAGGCCTGTATTTCTCTACCCTACATCACTTCTACAGTGGAATGAATAGCATCAGTAGACAAGGGAAGTGCAAATGATGTCTGTCTTGATAATGGTGGTCTGCAACATTCTTACATCTACAGTGAAGAGATATGGATTTGAAGAATGAACTATTCGATGGAGAAGGAATTGGCTGTATGGATACACTCAATGGCTCAATGTCCAAATGGAAAACACTCAGTGGTGTTTCTCAAGTCTCCATAATGGGTCCAACAATATTTCTTAGTTCATCACATAGATGATGGGATTGACGGCATGCTCAGCAAGTTTGCAGGTGACACCAAGCTGAGTAGTTCAGTTGATATTCTTGAGCAGAGGGATAGCATCCAGCTGGACCTGAACAAGCTTAAGGAGTGGGAAATAGGGACCTCATGAAGTTCAACAAGGCCAAGTGCAAGATCCTACATCTGGGTGGGGGAAACCAATCCCCGGTATCAATACAGACAGGACAGTGAATATGTTGAGAGCAGCCTTAGGAAGGAGGACTTTGGGGATACTGATGAATTCACTTAGAGCAAGCCTGGCCAACCCTAGTCCTTATTCTTGCAATCTTGGTATATCATTCATAGACTGCTTCTAGCAATACTATACTGTATGATTAAGCTATAGACTAACACACAGAATGTTGCAGTGAACCATGGCCAAAGCCAGGTTCAGCCAGACCAGGGGACTGAAAGGTCCAGTGGTTTGATGCTTCTACAGCCCAAAGCCTTAACAGAACACCCAAAAAGCTGTGAAAAAATGCATAAATCTGTGCCTTACCAGTGGCTGCAGCTCTCCCTTCCCCATATTTCTCATATGTGGCCGCTTTTCCACAGAGATCTAGGTTATTCGGCAGATAATTGGTCTCCGTTATTCCTCCCCACCTACCCCTTCCCCATTTGCTGTAATCCCTTCTCCCCACCCCTGTAACACACCGTAGTTGAAGTATCATTGGTTACTGTGTGTTTTCCACGCCCATTCTGTTGAGGTACAAAACTGTCCTGCCAGGCACGTGGCTGGGTCTCTCTCTGTGGATTTTTGCTCCAAATAAACCCTCTTCCCCCAAGAGAGTCCCTCTGCTTTATCCTACCTCCTTCGCGTGCCCTAGGCATCAGAGAGTGAGGCGAACCCAAGCTGGTGATTCGCCCGTTCCCCCGCGCCGCGATTGGACTCCATTTGTCCCCGCTCAGGGCAGGCAAAAGATTTCTCGGTGCCAGGACATTGCACTATCCCAGTAGGTATCTTAGCAACAGAACTTGCAGTTACTCCTGTGGCTTATACTTTGTTTTTTGGAATGACATCAGCAGCTAATATATGTTGTAATTGGATGTGTCTGTACCACCTTATAAAACAAGCTACTCATCTTTTTTTTTTTCCATTATTTGCTTTCTTTATAAAGGTTACCTTTCTTATATTTATTTTCAACTTGGAACAGTATAGTCTCTCTACTTGTCAGACAGAATAATACAGAATCCATATGTTATTGTCTACATTCACTCTCACGTAAAGAACACAAAACCATTACAAAATAGAGAGATAAGATTATTGGCCTCAGCTCAAAACGTATGAGAAGAATTATGGATAACATATTGAAAGAAATGCAGCTTCTAAAGTACCTATAGGTAGTGAAAATTCTTTATAAAGGGCTAAGTCCTGACATCTGTTTTTCTGCTGTACTCTATTCTAATTGATGCCATTTGTCCTACTGTGCTCTTTGCTGACTGCCTACTACATCATGAGGAATGTCAGGTGACATAAAATAAGTTTAAAAACACAATGGAAATCAAATAACTGATTTGGCTTCTTAAATTTTTCATAGCATAAATTGCAGCTTTGCTCTTTTTGGTCCTGAAAAAACTTCATCAAATTATGCTCTGAAATGTGAATATTCACAAAAAATTATCAATCAGAATAATTAATATTGTTGATCATATAATCACATATATGTGTTGGCTCTTTAAACAACTTTGCAAGTATGGTATTAAGTAATTGCAACTAAATATTTCTGCCTTATGGAGAAAGAAATGAATTATTAACCTGGTATTTTCAATAGTTTGATAGTGGATAAGTTCCCTTGGATCTTTTGGACATGCAATGCATTCATGATGATTTTAATTTTTTCCAACATCTTCTATAAACAAAGTCTTAGGAAGATGGTTCTTAAAAGTAAAAGAAAATTAAGCTGAAATTGTAAAAATATTATTTCATTAGAAGCCAATGTCCTTATATGACTTCGAAACCATGAGGTAGCTACCTAAACAACGTAGAGGGAAGAGCTAAACACATCATCATTCTAGTCATATACTCCCATATTCATATTTCAGTCCTTCTTCTAATTACATATACCTGCACCAAATTTTGAAATAATTACTAACTCTCTTTTTCTTCAAGATACTACAAGATGGATTTTACAGAGCAGTTAGACCCTGAGTAAGTATTTTGTTTACTCTGCCCCTGCAGGAACTCTGAGCCAGTTTTCATATCTCCTCATAGATTCTTTATTCATTGTAATGTTATAAAGCACTCTTCTATCATCTCATTAACATGGAAGCAGTTACATTTCCATGTCATAATTAAAGACAGAGAGGCAAAGAATATCTGGTATTCCACTAGGCTGTCCAGAGAGTCATGGGAGTAGGAGGCAGAGACTTGCTTCAAGTAGTTTATAGTCTTACGTTATTTTACAATGACTTTTTAATGTTAGAATATGTAAGATGACTTTCACGCACAGAAATAGAATTTCTGTGCAAGGGCCTGTGATGTGCTTCAAGCAGTGTTATAGAAGACGGTATTTTTCTTACCTAGATTTGAAACTGAAGCAATTGCATCCTCTGGAATTACACTGCAAAATTTTAGAGCAGCCACATTCATATTTTTTGCAGCATCCAGTACCACCAACATTCTCTGATGGGTTGGACAGAGGACCACCTCAATTTGTGATGCAAATACACCCTAGTTAATATCAAAGCATGATGTTGCTTAAAACTGCTAATGTAGAGAATTTTATGTCCCAACTAAGTTTAAATAAATGACATTTTACATGATATTGCATTCTACATGCTTCTTTGGTCTATATCTTAGATCTAAACCTTTTTTAAAGGAAACTTTCTTAAAGATTCAGATACCAACAAATAAACTGGGCTAACCTGATGTACCTGACTTCTTATTTGGTTCTCAGTGATAGTAGCTAACTTGTTTAGAAAATAAACTATCTACTGGCTTCTGCCCTAGAATATATTATACTCCCTCTTGCTCTGCATATCTCCAATATATGTATGCAGAGCCACACATATTGGGACAGACAAATTTTTTGATGTCTGAGAGAAGGGAATAAGCATGACTAAGAGAGAAACAGTGCTTCTAATTGTATGCAAAATCCACTGATGTCAATGAAAATCTGGTTGTTGACTTCTAAATCTTTGAAGCAGGTTCTCTGATGACTTCACCTAGTTTCATTAATATGCATCTTATATTCTTAGTATTTTTTTATCCAGATTTTAGTATAAAAAGTCTATCTTGTAAAACACTCACGGTAATGTAATGGATCAGCTAAATTTACATTGATTGTGCCTATGGTCATTTTTTGTCTTGTTGAAAATTTACTGTTTGCAAAAGAATGTATTGCAAAATATAATGGTTTGTTAATGGATCATCAAGTCAAACTCCTAGCATGGTGCAGGAAAACTCAAAAATCGCATCATGTGACCAAGAGTGTTGTCCAAATGCTTCTTGAACTCAGACAGGCTTGGTGCTATGACCACTTCCCTGGGGAGCCTGATCCAGAGCTCAACAACTCTTTGGGTGAAAAACATTTTCCTGATATCTAAACTAAACCTCCCCTGATTCAGCTTCATGGCATTTCCTCAAGTCCAATCACTGGTCATGAGAGTGAAGAGGTCGGTAGCCTCTGCTTCCCCTCCTGAGCATGCTGAAGATCTCAATGAAATCTCCCCTCAGTCTCCTCCAGCCTGAACGGACCAAGTGTTCTCAGTTGTCCCTCATGCGTCTTCTCCTCCAGACCCTTCACCATTTCTGTTGCCCTCCTTTGGATATTTTCTAATAGCTTCATGCCTGTTTTATATTGTGGCACCCAAAACTGCCCCCAGCACTCGAGGTGAGGCCACCCCAGTGCAGAGCAGAGCAGAGCAGAGCAGGGCAATCCCTCCCTTGCCCGGCTGGCGATGTTGTGCCTGATGCCCCCCAGGACAAGCCTGGCCCTCCTGGCTGCCAGGGCCCTGCTGACTCACGTAAAATGTGCCATCGATGAGGACCCCCAGGTCCCCTTCTGCAGTGCTTCTCTCCAGATTCTTGTTCCCCACTCTACACACAGAACCAGGGTTGTCCTCTCCCAGGTGCACTTGACCTTGTTAAAGTGCTTAAAAAATATTTTAAGAAGCTGTACAGCTCTGACTCCAAGAAGGGCACTGAATTTTCTGCTCTCCTAATTCTTGAACAGAGGGTCTAAACACTGGGTCACTGGGACACTATAAAAAGTGTCTCTTTTTCCTCCTCTACAATGAGCTGCATTTACAAGCAAATACAATATTGAATACATCTCTGAAATGTTCTGAATCTTCTGGCATGCTGTATATTTCTTCTAATAACATCTTAAAAAACTGGATTCTGAGACAATGCCATTTTCCTCTGCTTAGCTGTTTATTACTGTTTTCTGAAACTCAGACTGCATGTACATAGCCTGTATCTGCTGAGATATATATGCGCTAAAGAAGATCAGATGTCTAGAAGCAGGGAACAGTGACGTGTATAGATAATTTCAGTGCAAGGACCTACTGAGCAGAGGGAGTGCTCAGCTTTTATTATATTTAAGGCCTGAACAAGTCTTTTTCTGTATCTGTGCGCTTAATGATTAACACTAAAAGTATCTTTTATTTTATTGTCTGAAGGCTTGAAGACCCAATGTTGAGGAAAAGTATTTTGCATTATTAGGCAGCATGTATCTATATCCATACTTGTAAATTCAATATACCTGACACTATTTTCTGACTATGAGGCTGGCTATTCTGGAATGGTTTTCTTTTTCATTGTAGCATCATATTCTTAAATTTGCTATGAGCCCCTCATCTTTTTACTCTTAAGCATAAGGGAGATAAAAACAGCAGGACAATATTGATGCTGGTAATGAACATCCTGTTAAGCAGCTGGACCAGACCATGAAAACTGAGTCTTTTTTAGGAGGTCTTTCCTTAGAGAATTTTATTTTCCTCTTATCATATCCAGAAGAAAGAAACTTATGCCGGTCTAGATTAAAAAAAAAAAAAGTTGTATTCTGTGACTATAAGTATTCATTTTCTTTCATGACCAAAAATATCTTTCAACTTGAAGTGTGCTTTTGACCGCTTCTTATATAACACGGAATGGTAAATATAAAGGCTTTATATGCTGCATCTACAACTGAAAATTACATTCACCTTAGACTATTCTCTTTTACTGGAGAACATCCATTGTCTAAATTACCTCATCTTATTTCTCTGAATAGCATTTTATCATGTCAAAACTGCCTTTTGGAAATTATCTCTAACTCCAATTTGGATTTGCAAAACCTTTCTCAGATAAGCCCCAAGTGAGGCTCATAGGTTACTACTGGTTAAAGTGCAAATTTCTAGTCCGTATTGTAAGTGGGAAAATTCTCCCAACTTAAAGACATCAAGCTCCAGTGTCTGGAAGTATTTCTTGTCTTCATTATTTTATCACCTTTGGAAGAACAGTCAGCTCAGGAGAACTATCATGAGTCAGAACTAAGAAGGGTGTCATGAGGTTATGCAGGGAAACAATTAAAATGGCCAAAACTCAACTAGAACTTAATCTGATTAAAGCTGTGAAAAAACAACAAAATGCTTTTAGAAATATGTCAGCAACAAAAGCAGTGCTAAGGACAATCTCCACGCTTCACATGTTGAGGGGAGGAATCATAGTGACAAGGGATGAGAAAAAGTCTGACATACTTAATGTCTTCTTTGCCTCAGTCTTTAACAGTGCAAGTTGTCCTCAGGTTGCCCAGCCCCGTGAGCTGAAATCCAGGGAGCAGAATGAAACCCCAATAGAACAAGGAGGAAACAATCAGAGATTTGCTACACCACTTAGACATGCAGAAGTCTATAGGACTGGGTGAGATACACCCAAGAATACTGAGAGAGCTGATGGAACTGCTCACTGGGCCACTTTCAATCATTTACTAGCAGTCCTGGCTGACTGAGGAGGTCCCAGCTGACTGTAAATTAGAAAATATGATACCCATCTGCAAGACAGTCCAGCAGGAGGATCTGGGGAACTACAGGCCTATCAGCCTGACCTCAGTTCCAGGGAAGATCCTGGAGCAGATCATCTTGAGTGCCATCACATAGGTTGTACAAGACAAACCAGGGGATCAGACCCAGAAAGTATGGGTTTATGAAGGAGAGGTCCTGCTTGACCTGCCTGATCTACTTCTAGGAGAAAATGATCCACTTGGTGGAGGAGGGAAAGGTTGTGGATGTTGGCTACCTAGATTTTAGTAAAGTCGTTGACCCTGTCTCCCACAGCATTCTTCTAGAATGTCTGGTTGCTCATGGCTAGGACAGGTACAATGTTCATTTTGTAAAAAAATTGTCTGGATGATGGGGCCCAGAAAGTGGTGGTGAATGGAGTTAAATCCAGTTAGTGGCTGTCACAAGTTCCCCAAGGCTCAGTATCGGGGCAAGTCCTGTTTAATATCTCTCCTCCTGGATGAGAGGATTAAATGCATCTTCAGTAAGTTTGCAGATGACACCAAATTGAGCAGGAGTCTTGACCTGCTGGAGAGTAGAAAGGTTCTGACCTGGAGAGGCTGGATTTATAGGCCAAGGCTAATTGTATGAGGTTCAACAAGGCAAAGTGCTCGATCCTGCACTTGGGTCACAATAGTGAGTGCTACAGGCTGAGGGAAGAATGTCTGGAAAGCTTCCCAGCAGAGAGAGACCTGGGCGTGCTGGTTGACAGTGACTGAACATGAGCCACTGAGTGCCCAGGTGGCCAAGAAGGCTAATGACATCCTGGCCTGTATCAAAAATAGAGTGGTCAGCAGTATGAAGGCAGACATCATCCCCCTGTACTCAGGACTGGTGAGGCTTCACCTCAAATTTGTGTTCTGAGCTCCTCAGTACACACAAGATGTTGAGGGGCTGGAGAGTGTCCGGAGAAGGGCAATGAAGCTGGTGAAGGGACTGGAGCACAGGTCTCATAAAGAGCACCTGAGAGAGCTGGGTTTGTTTAGCCTGGAGTAAAGGAGGGTTGGGAGGATCTTCTCTCTCTTACAACTGCCTGAAAGGAAGTTAAAGCTTGGTGGGTGTCAGTCTCTTTTCCCAAGTAACAAGCATTAGGATGAGAAGAAATGGCCTCACTTGTTTCAGGACAAGTTTAGATTGGATATTAGGAAAAATTTCTTCACCAAAATGGTGGTCAGGCATTGGAACAAGATGCTGAGGTGTATGGTGGAATCACCATCCCTGGAAGTGTTCAAAATATATTTAGATGTGGCACTTGGAGACATGGTTCATTGGTGAAGGTGGCAATGGTATTTTACTGGTGTGACTCGATGATCTGTGATCTTGGAGATATTTTCCAGTTGTAACAATTTTATGCTTCTATTTTTAATTTAGTATATTTTTAGAAATGTAGGCAGTTCTCTAGACTTCAGAGGAAGCTAGGAATATAGCATTTCAACAAATAACTTGGCTGTCTTCTCTTATAGGTTTTCAAAAACTTATTCACAAAATTCCAAACACAAATATAAAGTTTTTTATGGCTGCTTTTCCCAGCATTATGTGCAAAATATGTCTCAAATTCAAGTTTAATATAGAGTTCCAAAACGATATTCGACTAACTATAAGGGTTTATATATAATGTCCTGGCTCTAACCACTCAATTTAAGATTCAGTAACAAAGGAACACTGTGTTCTTCCAAATAATAGGTACTATCAAGATTCACATACTAAACAATTGTATTTTTGCAGGCAAAAAGACAGAGGTCTTGTAGAAAATATACATTTATGATCTCATTAATATGGCATTGCAAAGAATATATGTAAGCAAATTAAGGAATTAAATAAGTGAAAAAAATGAAAGCAGTAACAACTTTTTCATTTTCTAAGTTTTGAGGGCTTAATTTGTAAAGTTAAGAACTTAAAGAATAGAATTTTGATGTTTAAAGTCATCATAGGTATATGTGCATATACATGCATGTGCTTTTAGATATATTAGTTGATGTTACATTTTCAGATTTAAGTGAATAATATACTTTGATCAAGGGAAATTTGTGTATACTTAGATAAACAATTCACTTACATCATAAAAACCAAACATCAAGGTATACAGTAAACAAACTCTAGTTTAATACAAAATTCTCTGCTAAAAATTCTCTGTTTAAATGTCAGGAACTAACAAATGAGGCCAGCAAACGATAATTGAGTCAATTAACGTACTGTGACAAGTTGGGGAAAATGAAGCATTTTCATGCTATATGGATGAAAGTGCTACCTCTTGTAAAGCTGCTAACAGAAGATTTGTAGAACATACCAATATGAGGCTTTTATCATCTGCCTCATTCGCATTTTGAAGCCAGTGCATGAGAGACATTAGCATTTCCTTTGCATTCTGTTTAACGTTTTCTTTTTCTGTAGCAGTTTGTTAAGGCACCAGTGATGACAGATTAGGACACACAGTTATAGAAACCTATTAGCAGAAAAAAATAATAAAAATAATGGATGCCCTAAAAAGTGGGATAATTCCTGTTTTTCAGAAAAGTAACCTATATTTGTTTAAAAAATATTGTTATAGATGAATCAGTATTTGTAAAAGACAGCACTTTTTCCTAGAGTTTTTTTTTGTGAGTAATTTGTGAAAATACATTCAAAATGTCTAATTTTAGATTAGAGAGTGAGATCTTCAGACAATACCTAGTAAGCTTTTGTGAAAAGATCCTTGAGGGCACAGCTTAAGTCATGATTTTACATGATAGCTTTAATAGCTTCAGTTTTAACTTGAAAATAAAAGAATTATACTTAAAGTAAGAAAAATTCTCATGTCTTTAACTTTTCCATTTAAATTAACACCTCTGATAATTTCTAAACAAGAACATACATTAATGTCATAAGTGGGATCAAACTAGACAATTTCAATTTTTACCATGAATTGAATCATTGCCTCAGGATGGAAGTTTATTTCTGAATTATTGTGCATTAGTTTTGTGAAATCAGACTACGTTTTATTTCAAAGGTGCATGAGAATATTTAAGTAATAAACTAGATTTCATCAGAGTATTTAACAGTAAACAGGTTTATGGGAAAAGTAATGTGAATTTCCAATTCATTCTTTTTCCACTGTCTGATAGAGGCACAGATGGCTTGTTCATGAAATCCAAATTTTAAAATGTGAAAGAATAAATGAATAAGATATGAAATTTTTGAAAAACAAGAAAAAAAAAGCCAGATAAGGCTAAAAGTATGTGTGTATGTATGCATGTGTGAGTATATATATATATATACACATATATGAAAACTATAAAATAATATATATGAAATTAAAAAATAAGCTTTATATGTTTATGCATATATATTAAGCACAAAGTAAGAGATGTAGCCAGGTACTAATACATTCATTTATTGCATTTTTACACCTTTTGGCTTTAGGAAATCTAGGCAAGCTGGAAAAAAGCTGTCATTATAAAAGTGAGATGAAAAGGAGTTTTGAATGAGGAAATACAATACAGAAGAAATGCAGTTATGGAGGACATGACAGACATAATCATTCATATGAGAGAAGGAGGCAGAAAATCAGCATTCCTATGAAAGAATGATGGAAGGACACAGTGCAATTATACTTTTTCTTTTATGTAAGTAACAAAATAGTGTTAACAAAAGCCTAAGGAAGTATAAAGAAAAGTTCACCAAAAATAGTGGAGATGAAGAGGTCCAGTACTGGGTCATGCATTGACCTTGATGACTTCATAAATAATCCGTGTTTTCCTTGTATGCTGAGCCAAATACATGTCATCTGGAATGTAAAATATAGAACAATAGATATTTGAGAAGAAAATTAATAAATTACTGTATAACAAGATTTCACTGGCAATTCTAGAAGGGTGGGAGATGCAGCTTTTTTTAATAAACTGTTAGAATCATGTGAAGGTTTGGTATTATTGGTGTTGGGATGCTTTAGCTACCTGGTATGGTACTGTGAGAGGTAGAACAGCATGACATGTAGGGTAGGATTTTGCCTTCCCAATTCTGAGTGCATGAGTGGTTAGTGCTTATCAGCTGAACTGGCTCTGGGGGGAAAAAAGCCCTACACTAGATCACATCACTGACAACATTAAAATTGTCTTTTTCGTTTCTTCACAGACTATAAATGTAACCTAGATGACTGATGAAGCTGTAGTAGCTATTGACAAAGAGGCAATGTTTAGTGAACTGAATCCCAGCAAAATTATTTTAATATATAGTTAAATGTAACACCTCCAGAACAAGTTGTCCTACATATCATTCAAAAAATTGGAATATTGAGAATATGTTCATAATTCTTGTGTTAAGAAGAAAAAAAAGAAAAAAATAGTGTATGAAAAACTTAAATACTTTTGTTTCTATTATATTATTTTATTAGAACTATGGAAATATAAATATTTTGTATTTTAATGTTACATCATTTTACTGGTTGAACTCATAAACTCTGAAAGCCTGTAAAACATCCTAAGAACTAGGTCAGAAAGTGCTAAAGAAGTTTTACAATATTAGGGGTTTTTTAATGATTGGGTATTGAAAATACATGTATAAACAGTCCTACTCCAGGAAAACTTGGGCATATTTTTAAAAAAGTCAGGTTGGCTAAATATGGATATTTTTTCATGAACCTCAAACACAGAAGAGATTATGTAGAAAAATTGAAGCCTAAGACAAGGTACTAAGCATAAACTGACCTGAGGAAAATCAGAAAATCCACTTCACAAATTAAATGTACCATGGAACAAAGTTACGCAAGCAGTTATTCTGCAACTAGGTTAACAGCAAGATGGAAACTTTGAAATTTGTACTAATGCCACAAAAATGAAGTAAATCACAGTATACTAACTTGATGAACACACAAATGGCAATTACAATGAGAAAGAAAATCTTTGGAACAAGCAAGAAAGAACTTTGAAAGTGCTCGGGTTAATTCACTCATTTTCCTTTTATAGGTTAATTTCATATAAAGACAGACTTTGGGTAATGAAATCTCAGAGTCTAAGTCATTTATCTCTTTAGAATTCAGGGAAATTTGTTGAGATTTTGAAAGACTGGTTAAAGCTCTATGGTCCCTATTTTTTATAAAATCAGAAAAGAGGAATTACAAGATATAGATATACCTGGCTAATATATGTTTGTTGAAAAATATTTGGAGCAAGTAATTAAACTAACCATATTTTTCAGTTTTCCTTCTTTCTGTGTATGCATGTGTAGAATCAATAGTAATCACACCCAAGAAATTGAAGAGATGAGACATCTAGTGGTAAGGATAGAACAGTACTGAACTATATTGTCAAGGCTGTGGAGCCTCCACCACCACTGTTTAAAACAGAGTAGAAAGAACATCTGCCAAAAATAATTTATAGATACTTAAACAGAAACTGAGTTAGATATGTTCATGATCTCCCTTCCAATCCAGACATTCTATGAACTGAAGAAAAACAACAGACAAAGAAATATTCTATTAGCATTAAAGAACCATTCCAAACCAAGCTTCTATATGATGATAGAAGTAGTGTGTATTTAAAAAATAAATTAAATAAATTTATTTATTTATTTAATTTATGTAACTTTTTAAACTGAGTAGCAGCTGACAAAACTAACATGAATTCTTCTTATTCTAAGAACATTAAATTTAAACTTGATACAAAAGTCTTCATTTAATTGTGTATAGTATTTTAAGCTACTCGTTACTCTGTAACTTGAAACTGCCTGACTTTCTATAAGTAATCAAAATCTTAACTTTATACTTTACACTAGTGTAGTGGTTTAGTTTTAAATCCATTACTTACTTATTTTCCTTCTGTGAGATAAGAATCAGGAGAAAGCAAAGCAGGCACAAAACTTTAAAGAATATAAAAAAGTTTATTAACAGAAATGAAAGGAAAAAAAAAATCAGAATAAACCTGCAGAACACTTCTCCTCCACCCACCTCTCCTCTCTTCTCCCACTGACAAGAGATTTTCCAGTCATTTTTCCAACTCTATACTAGTCTTTCTTCAGTTCACTTAGGGAGAGGAGTTTCTCTTGCTCATGCTATGGAGACATCTCCACAAGAAACAGCTCTCTCGTGGCTTCAATGTCACAGCAAGACAGCCGCACGGGTTGGTTCTCTGCTCGCATGTGAAAGTCCCTTCCCTCGACTCACAGCTTTCCCCACAACTGTTTTTGAGGGTTAAATCTTTAGCTAATGGGGCACCATTTTAAGGATGAACTGTTCAGAAGCAAAGGTTTTCTTCATCTATCTCTGGGATCATCTTCATTTCTGGGAACAGAGGTCTTCTTCTCTTTCCCTGGGGGCAACGGTCTTCATTACTCTCATCTTTCTCTGTTCAAGCTTCTCATTAGATCACAGCTACTTCAACATTTGCCTGTTTCAGCACAGGTGCCTTTGCTCATGGTTGGGGTTTGAACACTCCACCCCCCCATGCTTTTCATGAAATTACAATGGGTACTCTGATGTATCATAGTCCATCACCATAGCTTTACAAAAGAATTTCAGCTTCTAGGTTTGAAGCATCTCCTCTTTCTCCTCTCTCTGGGCTTCAGCTTTTCCTTCTTCACTGACTTTGGTGTCTCTATGTGTTTTCTCTACGTGCCTTCACCTTTCCTCTTCCTCTGACTTGGGAGAGGATTGATGTCTGTAGGTTTCACCTGTTCTGAAGAATTTTACAGCACTAAAAGAGTTAATCTCACCTGGGCCTTGCAACAGGAGTTTGCCTCTTGTTGTTGGTCACCTAATCTCTGCCTGGTGGTGGCTGGAGCTCTTGAGGTGCAGAATTTCATTTCAGTGGCTGCACTGAGGGGGCTGCGCCGGGTGTCCAGCGAGCAGAAACCACTGAGATCTCAGCCAGGCCACGCTGCTGCCAACCCAGCTGGGCTGCACCGAGTGGGGCCCAGCCTGGCCCTGCTGGGTCGCATGGGCCCCCCAGTTGCCTGTTCGAAAACCGGGAGCTAGAGAGCTTTCCCGGGGTTTGTTCTTTCTTAAATATGGTATACACAGAGGCGCGTCAAGCTTCTTAAGTGGTTTAACAGATTTGTCAATATTCAAAGTAGAGAGTTGATTGGTTCTGTCAGGTCTAGAGGAAACTGTCTGCAGCCCCTTGTAAAAAAATCACTTCAGTGGGTGGTGGAATTCTCCTTAACTAAAACCCAAGCTGTGCTAAACCACGACAACTAGCTACCACATTATTTCATTTCAACCTGATTGAAAGTCTCTTTATCTTGATTTCCTGGATTCAAAATCCATTATGACTCTTACAGCATCTCAAATATAACTTATCCTTTTACCAAAAATTTCATAAATTGCCCTCCATATAAGAGACAAACAACTTTTATAACTTTGGTACAAGTTCCAAGACCTATGTGTTAATTATACTAAAGCAACATCTGAACTAGTTGCTTTTTACACAGACTTTTCACTCCATTTGTGCCTTTTCAATTGTTCAGTAATATATTCATAATGCTTAGGCAGAAAGGGGAAATAGTTAAAGAATAAGTCACAGGTATGTTGAATTAAATACCAGAAGGAATCATTGGGTTGTGTGGCTTGAACTACTTTTTAATTTTTTTCTTAGTTAATCTGTATAAAGACCAATTACTTGTAAAGTCTTAGAGTTTTTATCACTTCTGTTTTTTCCCATGAGAAGTCATATAAGGAAACTTCAAAGATGCTAGCTTGATCTGATGAAGGTCAGTCTAGTCTCCTTGCTTGAAAGGAAATCAAACTCTCAAAAGGTACTCTGAGAGAGTACAGAAACATTAGATTTCCTGCATTAATGATGACATTGCCAATGCAATGAACAGTTTTCACTGAAGAAGGGAGGAGGACAAGGAAGACAGTGAGATCTTCCTAATTTCTTTCCTCAATGACAGCCATATATATATGAAACCCACTTGTGTGCTCATGAACTATCTCTCTGAAACCTGCAAAAAGTTGGGCATTAGAATTACAATGCAGTGGTGAGAGAATATTTGCATTCTTGGCCTCACAAATATGTCATAGAAATTGGAAACCGTCCAGAAATTAATGGAAGAGAATGTGAAACTGTCACTTTTCAGAACAAGGTAGGAATAGTTCAAGGATGCCATGTTTTAAAAAGTAAATGAAACTGCAAAGTAATTTAGGAAAAAAGATCTCCTTGTTTGCAGAGAAATAACCTAAGAAATTTTTCACTTTTCTTGCAGAGGAGCAACCCAAGAGGAAGAATGTTGATGTAGAATAAACCCAGTATTCAAGCAACATAAAAGCTAAAAGCTATAGGCCTCTTAGGAAGAAAAGTTATTTTAAATTAACTTAGTTCTGAAACGTCTTAAGAAGCTGATGATATTGCCTATCCATAGCTTTGTCTCCTAGCGACTGTTTGCTATCTCTTCCTCTAGTGTTGCTTGACTTTTTAAATTTACTTTTATTTATATATTACTTATTTTTATTATTTATCTTTCTAAGGTTTTGTGTTATTTCTTGTATTTTCATTTCTTCCTTCTGTGCCGCACTGCATCAGATATCAAAAGGTATGTTCTGCATGATGTCACTTTAGCTTTGGGTTCTTTCAATTTCCTTGTGATCAGGACCTATCTATTTATTTGATGTGAATTTACTTTATTATATGATCCATAATTAATTTATTATTCTTGTTCCTATAGCTACGTGTATGTCTTAAAATACTGTGCAGTATAGATTTTTTAAAGTGTGGGTTAATCCACTTTTTTTTGTTTGCATAGTACCTTGCACAATGACTGACTCCTCAATCATGGCATAACATAACATGTAAACTATAATATTAATAATATTATAAATAAACTAAAGATAATAAATCAAAATATTATAAATTAAATAAATAAACTATAATTTAATAATATTAGCAAATAGTACGTTTAAAGTATATATAGTAGTATATATAGTATAGTATATTCAAACCACAAGACATAGAGAGTGTATTATTATCTAATTAACTATATATTTTTAACAAAATGTCTATGTATACCTGAATATATGGAAAGAGACAGAGAAATTTATAGTTGCATCTTCCTTTTTTAGCTAATAAAAGAGCAGATTGGGAAGGGCCTTTAAATATGCATTTTTCCTTCTACCAGAAGGAACACACAAGAAACAAATTGTGAAATCTATTATTTGTACTCATACACCAGAAGTAATCAGGTCTAACTGATACAATTATTTTGTACCATTGATAGTGTTAGCATTTAACCCAACAAATATGAGAGTGAAATTTGTTTCAGTTCCACCAATCTTTTTATTAACTCCAAAATCATACGACGAGGAAATTGCTGACATAACTGTCACATAGATCAGATCTTATTTGTGTAATTTATCCTACATGTCACTGACAAAGATCCCCTTTCCTAAAATCTACTTATTTTCACAGGTTTTTAAGTAGCTTTATGCCGCATCCCAAAACTAAAAGTTCTTACTAAATCCTTACAACAGTTTTTTTTCCTGTGGTGCAAGTGTTTAAGTTGGGTTTATCTGACTACTGCTGAAGGATGTGTGCAGACACACACAGAGTCCATGCTGGAGATCAGTTCATTTCCTAGCAAATCTATTGCTTAAGAAATGGAGAATCTCTCTCTCCACTCATGATACTGAAAACATTTGTCTCTCCCAGATGCACTGGAAAAGACAACTGGCTTCCATGAGGGACAGAATACTTCCCAGTCTTCACATTTTGGCATCCTGAAACAGATCTGTGTGGAATCAAGTCCACTGGGGAAAATTAGAGCATAAACTAATTTTGCCTTGGACTTTTAACAAATTCACCATTGTCTGAAAAAAAGACAATTATTTGTAATCACACATGTATTATATATGTAAACACGTATGGATATATGTAAAATATACCTAGTATATATTAAGTATGCATGGGATTATACATATGTAATTTGCAACAAATCAGTCTTAAGATTCACAAATCATGTGCTCACTTTGAATTTTTCTAGCCTATTACAAGTGCTGCCATACTGAAGCCTAAGGAGAAGGTTCATCTATACTTTTCCTTTTGTCAGCTTTTAATAGATCTAATTGCCTAATTATCTGCTTCAGTGCAGTGGTGGAGTGCTGTAACATTTCTCCTCTCCCCTGGGGAATGTGCACATTCTCTGGGAAGTTGCCATCTGCTTCCATTTAGAATACTGGTGAAACACTCATTTAAGCACTGAGGGTTGCCAACTTCATCTGTCAGTAGGCTTCATTCAGAAAGGATTGACTGTTTTATTATTCTGATTCCTGTTAAAGTTGTAAAGAACATCCTGGTAGGAAGAACAGTTTATCATCAGAAATGAAAAGATGTGTTTGTTACTGAAAATGACCACAATGCCGACAACCTAACTAAACATAGAAAGCAGCTCAAGTCAGATATTTCAGAATTATAATTTTCACTTTCTTGGTCCTGGTTTGATCAGCTGATGAAACACAAATTCTAAAATGTGCCCATGACCATGTAGAGCAGACGTTAAAAAGAAGCTAAAGCACTACTCCCTGGAAAGTAAGCATTTCTTATTTACAGTGTGCAGTTCAACTCCATTCAGTAGTTCACCTCAATTACTGCTTGCAAAATGTAAAGGAACTCAAGTCCCCTAACAAACCATGTGATCGTATGGTTATTTCCTGGTACAACAGAAACCAGTGCTGGTGTAACCTCCTTGTGCTTCTTCCAAGAGGTTTCATTCCATCTTCTTGGTCTGGATAACTTGCAAACATGGAACATATAAAATCTTTTTTTAAAATTGACAATAGAAATAATGAGATTTTTTTTTCCAAAGACCTGTCTGGCTATGCAATCAATTAAATAGTAGAAGTGCAGGTACTGATGGAAATTTTTCCAGTGTTCTGCACAGTGAAGTTAGAAACTAGTCAAATAACAGGCTCTACACCATCTAGCATTTTTTGCGGCCAAGAAACATAACAGCTAGTAATATTTAGAGAAAAATCAAGTAATTTTTGGCTGGCTAGGTAGTTCTAGTAAAGAAAAGTTTGTCAGAATTGAGATCATATTTGTAGGCTAAAGATCTGTAAGGTCAGTTTCTGACTTTCTAGACAAGATTTTGGGTTGTATAATCACCTTTTCCAAATAAATTCCTACTGACAGTCTACTCTTATTTTTAATGCCTTGAAACAGTTCTAATCCTAACCTTTGCAGCTCACTGTGACACTTCCCCATCCAATGTCAGGTGAGAATTCCAAATGTTTTCTTTTGTAAGACATGCAGTCTGTGGTACACATTCTACACAGCAAAACCATCTACCCATGACTGCTATGGAACAACTGAAGTAAATTTGAGAATTGCCATATCACTTTTTTTAGCTAAGGATGTGTTTATAAAGTAAACTCTAAAATGTTGGGAAAAATATTATCTTAATTTTGTATATGCTTAGATAACAAGATAATGGGTATGACAGACCTTACATTTATGAAAAGTTGACCATCCTGGTATATCATATGTTCCTTCAAATAGCTTCACTGAAAGTGAAATTAAAAACTGATGAAAGAAAACAAATTCAGTGCCTGGAGGGCATGGTTATATACTAACTTACCATATGAATTCCATGCCAGTAGATTAATTTTTTTCCCCAAATCTTATGTGGAAGTGATTAATTCTGTAATCAAGTTACTGCAGCACCATATTCTTCTAATAGGATGTAATTTTAAGTTATTAATTTTTCTCCAAAAGACAAAATCATATAATTGTTGAAACCATAGAGTCTGTATCTTTATTACACCACTGCGTGTCTCTCTTTGCTAAGACTAAAAGTGTGAAATAATGGCTAATTTTAGTCACCTCAAAATTGGTATCCTACTGCTATTATGCAGTGTTCACATAATGAAAGTCAAATAGTGAGTTAAGAAATCTGTTTTTAAACTTATATTCTGAAAGCAATAGAGAATCCTCATCAAAGGTGGAGAAGCTTCTATCAGGAGCTGATGTTAATTGCATTGTGGTTGTCATGTTATCTTTCTGTAAATCCTGATCACGACTTTCCGCATAATTAAAAACCATTGCGATAAAAAGAGAGGGAAAAGAAATAGAACAAAACAAACAAAAACAATTAAAGTTAGTTACAAATTAGAAAGAAATAATTTGCCCCAAATGCTTTGAAACCAAACTGCATTGTGAAAACATTACATCTTTACATTTTCTACTCCCAAAACAGCTGAACCGAAACTATCAAAATATAAAGCAAATCTAATTTAATGTTTCTTCTTTTAAAATCAATATTTATACATTTTTTCTAACATCTTCTTTCAGATGCTTGTATTCCATAATTACAAATGAACACACTCAAAGAAAAAAAGAATACAGTAAATCTTTGTCCTACCCTGAAATGAAACTGTGATTATAGTCATATGGATTTCTAGATACCCCCATCCATGTCTTCTTTTTCACATCTTGATTTCTTTGTGGAACTATTACCTATACTCTTCATTTTCTGTCCCAGATCTGTCTTGTAGTTTACATGCAACAGTTTACCAGAGCAACAACTAGGCCGTGTGGATCCATCCATTATAGCTGCATCTGCTTCATACACATGTATATGTGTATACATATAATATACTTTATGAAATTAGCTGCATTAATTTATCCTTCTCAATTTTTACAAAATCACACATATTATTTATCATTATTGTTCAGCTGTCGTTGCTTCCTTGTAACAGATTTCAGTTAAAAACCACAGTTAATGTTCAGAACCTGTGTATTTCACTTTATTCTAGAGAATATATATATTTGAGTATTTGGTCATTATTTCTACTTTATGTTGCATCCAACTCAATCTCTTTAGATTGTGTATTTTTCATAGAAGGATCACGGTTTCAGAAGCTATATTAGTACATCAATAAAGTAAAAACAAAAAACATGGCTGACACCTAGTCATATTATTCCAAAGTCTTAAAGACATCTTCCGGTTTGACTTACGAATCCTCAATGGCTGTATCTCTACATTTTCAACCACTTTCACATTCTCAGGAACATGACATCTGACTTCTATCAAATTCACTTAGGCTCCAGAAGATTGACACAGGTACTTAAGAACCTTCAGAACCCAAATGCAGTAGTGTATCACTAAATTATCTGCCATATCTAGACAGGATCAGCTCTTTCCACAGTGAATCTTGCCATCTACATTTTGAATTCATTAACATTGCGGTGACTCTTTTTCTGTAAGGGTTAATGGATAAGATTCAGAAATGTCTTTCAGGTCAGGGTCAAGCCACTCACCTTCCCAAGCTTTGTAAATTTCTTTACAAAGTCAATAAAACCATTCTCCATCACATCTTGAATCCATGAATAGGTATTTCTTTCCAAACAATAGCTAAAGGTAAACAAGAGGGGTTTAGAGTTTCTTCTTTCCTCCTTTACTGTTTACAGCCTACTCTCTGCTATGACCTGAGGTTTAAAGTACCTCTCATGGGAGAGAAGAAACATGGTTTGCATCCAAGTGTCCTATTTTCAGGGGAAGTGTGCTATCTGCTGAGAGTTCAGAGCTGCTCAAAGGGATTAATGTCATCTTATGGCAGTGTGGCTAAGGTGATAACTGCTGCAGCAGGGTGGGAATTGAGTTAATTTTAATGACTTCATAGCTGAATGCACAAGTCTAATTATCTTTAGTTGCAAACTTGGCAACACCACTCATTTCATGAATTACTCTGGTGTTGCTGCTACTTTTTGATGCACCGTTCAATTTATATCTTTCTTTTGTGAATACATGTTGTGTTTTTCTCTCCGTTTGAAATTCTACTACCACCAATTTGTCTTTAAGGGCTTGAAAGAATTGATCAGTTAATTAAAATTAAACAATTATTCTTGAAGGGCTTTCTTTAGGAACTTCACTTTTCTGTGTTAGTTTTTCTGACATGTTTCTGAGAATTGCATATAGTCAGTACTCATGAAGAATATTTGCTTGTCACTGCTTCATATCATCATAATTTTTGGAAGACCACACACACGTGAGTGTTTGCATTCTTTTGGATTCTGAATGTCCAAGACACATTCATTTATCATCAAGCTTTTTGTTACAAATTTGCTTGTTTATCATTTTTTTGTGAGATTTGATGCCATGCAGAGTCTGTATCACATCAGGATCATAGCTGCCATTTTAGCTCACTGAGTTCAAACAAGATAACCAGCAACAATGGTCAGATAAATCATTAAACAGTTAATCTTTTCCATAAGAGTGTTGTACTTGTCTAGCAATAGCAGTTCACAGTCACGACATGTAAAATAGTCAGGGAGTTTAATGGATTAATTTGCATCTGGAGGGCATAACATTCTAAAAAATATTTATTTCACTTGTTTTCAATATTTTGGCTTGGGTACCTGTTATATAATAGGCACAAGTTTCTTATTGAGAAACAGTTTGTCTTTAAGGTACAACAAAAAATGATAATTTGTATTCTTCTAAGTTAGAGTTTTGATGATCACGTGATTGACATTGTATTTTCTAAAAGCTTGTAGTAATTTAAAAAAAGCACCCAGCATGGCAAAAAAGAAAGAATCAATATTTAGCAGTAAGATTGCATATTTTAGTTCAAATGTCTATTGAATTTTAATATTGAATCAAATTATTGCCTGATAACTTCTCCTATCCTACAGCATGCCTTTTAGAAAAGACTTTGGTTTTGTACCATTTTGTTGTGTGTTTTATTGTGAAGTTAATCACCTATTCTGTGAAAAACTATTCTTTATTTGACTTTCTCTAGATATAAACTTCTAAAGCCTCCTTTATCAATATGCCTTACTCTTATAGCAACCTGGTTCTAGTGCTTCCACCCTGTGAAAGTAGATACCTGCTCAAGGTGTAGAGAGGTATTTCAATTATCCCCTTATGCCTCTATTTCACTGTTCTGTTCCTCCTCAATTTGCCTAAATCATCTTTTCGCAATTTTGTATTCTCCTGTAAACATCCAGTAAGTCCTGTGTGATTTCATAATGTTCTTCCCCTGCAGCCCAAGTGTCCCACTGCTAGACTGAAACCCCACCCTCAGTCTGAGAAGTAGAGTCAGGATTCTAACCTCATAAAGGCAAACTTGCAGCTGTTCAGGGGGTTAGAATGTGGGATCCCTTGGAAACCTGCCCTCTGAGGCAAAGGAACAAACCAGAGATGGGAGATATTTAAGGACCTTCCTTAGTGTGCAAGAGCTCTCAATCCCAATGTGGGCATGTAAGAGGTGTTATGACGAAGGGTAAATAATGTTCTTGTTAATAGAGCCCTTGGGGTGAGTTAGAGTGAAATGACACTGAATGGCCAGAGTATATATGAGGCAGGTTTATTTTAAAATAATTTTGTTGCACCAGAAAGGAATTATGTGATAATTTTGGTTATTTTCTATAAAAATATAAAAATATCATGAAGAAAATATATAAGGAAAGAAAGAAAGAAAAGGAAAGTACAAGAGTAGATAGTGGAAAGGAAAGATATCACCACTTGTGCATCTAGCCACAGGACTTGATCATTGCAATTTTGACGTCTGTGATCAGAGGGATGGTCACAGCCTTGATGCGTTGGGGCTGTGGATGGAGTCCCACAAAACAAATAGTTTGACAGGCTATACACGTTCAGGCCTGTGTGGGAATGGAGAGGGGTTTGACTTTCTCTGATGCAACTCTGTGGTAATCAGGGAGAATGGACATTTCAGAGGTCTTTGATAGTTTATGGTCCTTTCTAATGACATGACCACTGTTTGGCCCTGCTTTTCATCACAGTGTAGTAGTACCAGTTGTGCCAAGGAAGGAAGGAAGGAAGGAAGGAAGGAAGGAATACCAATACCTTCAGGCTTATGTGTGAATGTCCTGATACCTTCCTTGGGGGAAAGGTTTTCTTTACCAGGATAGAGGAAATTGGCATAATAAAATGCACTGCCCCATTTCCACAGTATCTGCTTCTTATCAGCCTTTTCCTTTATCTGCTGCAAAAGCACTTTTTTAAAGACACCAGTCCCAGGCCAGCAGTGTTCAGGCAGCTCATCCAAGCAAAGGTGAGTTCATCACAGGAGGCCATCTTGGCTAAGTTAAGACCTCTTAGCCAAACTAAAACACAAAACTAAAATGTGGGCAATGGAGGCAGGGATATGCACCCCAGGAATATTAAAGCCCTAGAATGCAGAGATGGGGATCAGTAAGCCAAGGATCAGTTGGAGCTCAACTTGCCTAGGGATATGAAAAATAACAAGGGTTTCTTTAAGTACACAGGACAGCAAATAAAGATATGAGAAATTGAACCCAACCTGGTCAGGGAAACAGGACACAGTTGACATAGAGAAGGCTGAGGTACTCCATAACTCTTTTGCTTCAGTCTTCACCAGCAAATGCTCCAGCCACGCTATCCAATTCAGAGAATTAAAAGGCAGGGACGGGGAGAGTAAAGTACTGCCCACTGTAGAAGACCAGGTTTGAGAACGCCTAAGGAACTGGAAGCAGCACAAGTCCATGGGATCTGGTAGGATGTATCCTGAGGAAACTGCCAACAGCTAAGCCATTCTCCTTCATGTTTGGAAAGCTATGATAGATGGGTGAAGTTTCCACTGACTGGAAAAGGGGATGACCAGGTTTATGCTGTGGTTATACTCTAGAGGGAAGGGATGCCATCCTGAGCGACTTTGAGAGGTTTGAGAGGCGGGTGTGTGTGAACCTCAGAAAGTTTCTGAAGGCCAGAAGGCCAAGTCCTGTATTTGACTCTGCACAATCCCAAACATGGATTCAGGCTGCATAAAAAGTAGATTGAGAGCAGCCTTGAGCGGAAGAACTTGAAGACACTGGTAAATGAAAAACTGAATATGAGCCTGCAATGCTCACAGCCCAGAGAGCCAACCACATCCTGGGCTGCATCAAAAGCTTGGCCAGCAGGCTGGGGGGGGATGTAATTCTCCCCCTCTGCTCCCCTCATGAGACCCCCACCTGGAATTCTGCATCCACCTCTGGAGTCCCAGCATAAGAAACGTGGACCTGTTGAAGTATGTCCAGAGGAGGTCCATGAAGCAAGCAGATCTTCTAGAGAGGCTGAGAGAGCTGGAAATGTTCAGCCTGGAGAAGAGTCCAGGGAGACCTTAGAGCAGCTTTCCAGTACCTAAAAGGGGTTAGAGTAAAGATGGCAAAGGGCTCTTTATCATGGAGTACAGTGATAGGCCAAGAGGGAATGGCTTTAAACTGAAAGGGAGTAGGTTTAGATTAGATACTAGGAAGAAACCCTTTACAGGTGGTGAGGCACTGAAACATGTCCAGAAGTGGCTGCCCATCACTGGAAGTTTTCAAGGTCAGGTTGAATGGGGCTCTGACCAATCTGGTCCAGTGGAAGGTGTCCCTTCCAACCATTCTATTATTCTAAAATGATACATTTCCCTGGGAAGTGACTTACATAGCCATTGATGGAAACAGGATGCAAGGCTAGATATCAAAGTTGTATGGAAAAACTCAAGATATTTTTATATGTTATAGTTTTTGTCCTTCTCTAAATGTGGTCTGTAGATTTACCAATGCACTGTACATAAATGTTGTATTTAGAGACTATGATAGAACAGGACCCTCAGTAATCAAGAACTCTTTGCACAGCATGCCCAAGAAATATGAATTTCCCCTTTTATTTTCAATTTTATTCAGTTCACTTAAATTAATTTTTTTTCCAAATTTTTGTTGTTTTCATGTTGTTTTAATTTCAGGGGTAACACACACACAGGGGATAACATCCCATGAATCCCCCATAAAGTGCTCCTGCCATTTGCTAAAATATTTCTATGGCTAATAAGAATGGCCTTATCAGAGCTAGTGCAACAGAAGGTATCTTGAAATTGATTCCAAACTTGGAAGATTCAAGTCATTATGCATGCGACAGGTTTTTTTATTCTCTTTAAGAAAAAATATCATACAGAATTTATCAGGTTCAATGAATTTATGGAATTTGAAACATGCAAATGATTTAGTCCTTCTCACATACCCTTGGTCACAGGACAGTATTCCCCTTTATTTGAACCAATTCTATGGTTTACAGCTCAATATGCTGTGTTCATAAAATGGTGTCACATAGTCTGCAAAGAACTCTGGTTTGTTTTTGTCTTGGGGTGACTTTATGATGTGTATCCCATGTCGCTGCCCTATGCCCAGAAATTAACTTTGTGCCTTTCTATACCCCTAAACTGAGCCTGAGAGTGGGAAGGAAAAAACTGAGCAAAACTTTTTCAAAGCAGTTTGCAGCTTGTTCAAGGTCACACAGAGATAGCAGGTTTTTTTTCCCCAGCTGCTGCAGGGGAGGGAGGAGGCACCTGGCTTGCTGCTTTCCAGTCAGTTTTTGGCCAGTTGTTTTTTGGGGGTTTTTCTCCCTCCGGAGAGAGACTGAGAGTTGAACTTTGCTTTTCCTTCCCCTGAATTTCGGATTTTCTCCCTTTTCTACTGGACTGCTTCAACCTCCGAGCACATCAGGAGGACTTTCCACCGGGCACAGAGGGCCTGGCCCTGGGCCAAGCCCCAGCTCCAAGGAGACCAAGGACTCTAACACTTTTCCCAGGTTTTTTCTCCACAGTGAGAGATTTTATTATTTAGCATTATTTTCCTTTTCCCGTGTGTTTTGGTAAATAAGTAGTTTTCTCTCCTTCACTTTCCTTCGAGGAAAATTTATTTTCCCCGAACCTGGTGGGGGAGGGGTGGTTGTGCCTTCTCTCAGAGTATGTATTTCTAAATTTGGCCAAACCAGAACAGTTTCACACCTCTGATAGACCTACAGAGTTAACAATCTGATCACCCTCTATGGGGTCTACAAACAAATCCACAGTGCACTCTCAGTTCTCTCATTCCAGACTGTAATCCAGATTACTTCATGTCTAGAAATAAGCAATACTGCATTGAACCTGAATATTGCACATAGATAACATGAGCAAGGGGAAAATGTTCATTGATTCACATCCTGTAATTAGAAGTGCTAATACCCCTGAGAACTTTTGGACTCTGATCTGCCTTAAAGGAAACTAAGCAGCATCCTCTTGGCATCTAAAGGTTTAAAGCAAAGATTTGCAGATAGTAGACGTGAAGTTATAAGTTGAGTGAAAGCAAAAAAAATCAAGTCATATTTCTGCACTTCAGGAAAGGCTATTTGCTGTCTTTGTTTTTAAAAATCACTCTAAAATTGTGTCACTTGTTATACATATTTATATTTTAGAGCAATTATATTTTCATACAGTTTTCATCTAAGTTTTCCTTTTCACTCATAATGCTGGACACCATTAACTTACTAATTTTATTTTTGCTCCAGAATTGCAACATTAAAAGTTACTTCAATTTTTTTTTTAAACATATAATTACAAAATAATAATAAAAATCTCTATACAGAATCCCCTCACCTGATAGATTTACTAGACAGAAAGCATACATTTACATCAGATTCTAAGCTTTTTTTAATGAGTTCCACAACAGCAACTTAATATAAGACTTCCATTTTTTAAGACTGTTATGAAAAGCTTAATGTTTGGCCTAAAACTGATGTTTTTGCATTCTACTCTTTCATAGAAAACTTTGGAACTTTTCCTACAGCACAGAGCAATATCTTCACTTGTGTCTCTATAGAAATCTTTTCAATAGTTATCTTCTCCACTTAATCTAAATTTATTCCAGGTTACCAGTGTCCTTCTCCTAATTTAATGCCAGCCTTGCATGCCCACAGAATTTATTTGACCATGGCCACACAGAAACCATTGGCATGTTTGGTCCAGAACATGATTCCTCAAGACATTCACTTGTATGCATCAATAAATATCAGTTTATCCTCTCTCAAATATGTCTCAGCCTCACTTTTGGAATTGGAAAAATAAAAACTACAATTAAAAAAAAAACCAAAAACCACCAACAACAACCCAACAACAACACCAACACTAACAACAACAAAAAAAAAAAAAAAAAAAAAAAAGGAAAGATTATATTTTATTACAAAGAACAGCATCATTAAGTTCTAGACACAAAATTTTACCAGAAGGTTCTAGGTCATAAAGCCAGCAGGCTAGTGTTTGGAAAACAGACCAAAAAAGTAGTAATCATCTTTGTGTTTCTAAGAAACCATAGCAATCTGTAAGGAATTATTCCCTTGCAGTCAATCTAAATTGAAGGCACCTCTTTGCAGGACTTGGTTCATAATAAACAAAAGCAAATGTAATTGTAGAATTAACTGTCAGAGCAAAAACTGTGACATGAAAGAAATATGAGTTACAATGCCACATACAACAAAGTGGGAGTTTTATGAAGTTTTCATGGTCTATTTTGAATCTTATTGGATTGAGCATGGATATTTCTTTGACTTCTATTAGAATAATAAACAAGTCAAAGTTGTTACAATATGATGTCTTGCCCAATGCTTCTGAGACTGATCTAAGATGTTCGCAGATGCAATACTGTGCAAACACTATGGCTAAGTGTCAATTTGCATAAAACTGAAAGCACTTTTATACATTAAGGGTGCAAATAATCTGCAATATTAAAGCAGTTATTAGTGCAACTGCTAGAGCTTCATAGTGAACAAATATCTATGGTGTTCTAATATGGCAGATTTTACAGATCACAAGAGTTAGAATGAGACCTAAAGATCCTCTTAAGACATTATAGAAGTATCTCCAGTCATTGTATATTTTCAGAATGAGTTAATTACCAGCAGTAGCCCTTCTGATAGTAATGAGCTACTGGATATTAATAGCAAATTTTAAAAAGACTTAACAGTATCTTATCTCTATGTGTGTTTGTGTGTGGGTATGCATACTTACTCTTCTGAATTTTGGTCTATGTTTTAAGGGAATGAAAGAAATTAAGATGTTTTTAAAGACCAACAAGAAGAAGTTGCTGTGTTAAGAAATAAAGTCTGAAGAAAATAATCTCTTAGAAGTACAGCTTCTAGTACAGTGTGATTTTCTTTTTTTTTTATCTTCTGGAAACCAGTTTACTGATACTGTTACAGTAATAACCAATTAACTTCTTTTAAAAAGTAGCATTTCTGGGTGTAATGCAAATGAGCAAGGTTTTAATTTTAAAACTGAGCTTTAAAAGTTAACATTTATTTCACTGAAAAATGAATTATTTATTTTGCTTTAAACTCCATGGTACTCCTACTGCTACAGCATTTCTTTTTCATTCATCACAATGCAGACTATTGTAATCTGATTTATAGAAGAGTTTTCAAAATAGGAACTATTTTGAAAAAGCCCAAAACCACAAGAGATTGGCAGAAGAACACACGTCCAGATGTGTCTCTCTCAGTGATAGATAAATAGAGAGAGGGGAAAAAAAACCCCAACTATTTGGCTATTTATTTTGTTCTTCAAAAGTCTTGGATTTCACCAAACTTTATAATAAACAGAAGACCAGATACTGCATAAGACTTAGACACCTAAATGTATTTCAGAGAAAAATTAAAAATAAAACCAAAACAAAACCAAAACAAACAAACAAACTAAAAACTGATTTAAAAAATCTCCAACAAAACACAAACCACACTAAACAAACAACACCCTCCAAAACCCCCTCAGAAACAAGCAAAAACAAGGCAAACCAAGCCAAACCAACCAACCAACCAACCAAACAAAATAATTAGGGACAGTAAATGGATTCTTCATATTCTTGAATTTGTTTTTAATTTATATATTTTAAATATAGAAACCTTACAGACAGAGACTATAAAACTAAATGTGCTATTTTTAAATCTTCAGGTAAACATTCCTGAAAATTTTCAAAAACTGAAACTAAATTGAGCAATAATTGAAGGAACTGTTCACACTATTTTGGTTTAAGTCTCAGCATCTCTCTTTTGCAAAAAGTTCAGGACAGGTATATGACCCAAAATAGGCAAGTTCAGCTTGTACAAGTCTTAGAGCTCAACAGCAAAAAATGGGAATCTAAGGCTGATTTATGAATCTTGTAAACTCTTGAGTCTTGTACTTCATACTGCTAAAGAAAGGTGCTTTGATACCACCAGTGAAAACCATCCTGCAGACCCATTCCATAAGATAGGTGCTCATAATTCGTCCTTCCAAGTAGGAAATGAAGTGTGACGATACACCTAATGCTTGTATGACTGTAAGGTAATGATATGGCAGGCTCCTGATGAGCAATTTAAGCAACTCCGTAAAGATATATGAGCCAACAGCGTGTGCTGTGCAGAGTGTATCAAGAATAATACAGCCAGCAGGACTAGGGAAGTGATCATTTTGCTTTTCTCAGCAGTGGTGAGGCCACACCTGGAGTGCTGAATTCAGTTCTGGGCCCCTCACTTTAAAAAGGACATTGAGGTGCTGGAGCATGTCCAGAGAAGGGCAACAAGGACACCTTGTGAAGGGTCTAGGAAACATGTCATATGAGCAATGGCTGAGGGAGTAGGGTTTCTTTGGTCTCGAGGAGGCTCAGGGGGAACCTCACTGCTCTCTACAAGTACCTGAAAGGAGTATGTAGCAAGGTTTGTAGCTGGTCTCTTCTGCTGTGCCTACAGTGAGAGGACCGGGAAAAATGACTTTAAGTTGAGAAAGGGGAGATTCAGTTTAGATACTGGGAAAAAGTTTTTTCACTCTTGCGGTGGTCAGTCGTTGGAATAGGTTGCTCAGGGAGGTTGTTGACTGTCTTGGGGTGTCTTTATGATGTGTATCCCATATTGCTGCCCTATGCCCAGAAATTATATTTTGTGCCTTTCTATGCCTCTAAACTGAGCCTGAGAGGGGGAAGGAAAAACTGAGCAAAACTTTTTCAAAGCAGTTTGCAGCTTGTTCAAGGTCACACAGAGATAGCAATTTTTTTTTCCAGCTGTGGCCGGGGAGCGAGGAAGGACCCGGCTTGCTGCTGCCTGGTCAGCTTTTGGCCAGTTGTTCAGTTTCTTTTTCTCCGGAGAGAGACTGAGAGTTGAATTTTTTTTCCCTTCCCTGGAATTTCGGATTTTCTCCCTTTTCCACTGGACTGCTTCAATATCAGGGCACATTGGGAGAACTTTCCACCGAGCACAGAGGGCCTGGCCCTGGACCAAGCCCCAGCTCTGAGGAGACCAAAGAGAAGGACTCTAACACTTTTCCCAGGTTTTTTCTCCACAGCGAGAGATTTTATTATTTAGCATTATTTTCCTTTTTCCGTGTGTTTGTTAAATAAATAGTTTTTATCTCTTTCACTTTCCTGTGAGGAAAATTTATTTTCCCCGAACCTGGTGGGGGAGGGGTGGTTGTGCCTTCTCTCAGAGGATATATTTCTAAATTTGGCCAAACTGGATCATTGATTCTCTGGAGTCACCTTACCTGGAGGTGTTTAAGAGATGTTTGGATCTGGCGCCAGGTGGTGTGGTTTAGTTGTTTAGGGGTTACAGTGGTAGTGCTGAGTTCATGGTTGTAATTGATGATCTTAAACGTCTCTTCCAACCAACCTTGATGATTCGATGATTCTATAATATTAGTACATGTTGCCAGACTAGAGGAGGAAGGTGGCACATAGGGTCTGACGGCAGAAAGAGATAAAATCTTACGCAGACCTTGATATCTGCTATTCATGCAGACCTTGAGATGTCCTATTAATATTTCCATTTAAACTGGACTTCAGCCATAGTGCATCATAAATATCCAAGACTGGTATTCCCTGCTCGTTTGTTCATAATTCCACACTTTTAGGAGTTAGAATTTATGGTGACAGATATTGTTACTGAGCTCAGAAAATTTTCAGACTTTGAGGAATAAGGCTGTTCTTTTAATTTACTAATGTTTGTCATATATAGCAATGCTAAGTGTTAGCACTGAAGAAAAGGAGGAAAAAAATTCCAGACAAGCTCTTCCAAATAGATGAGGACTGATTAGAAATGGAGATTTAAGTATTTATCTCACCCTGAGCAAACAAGCAGGCAAAGCCTTTACAGTCCTCACTTCATAAAAGTCATGTTATGAAGTGTTCATATTTCTGACACTGGGCATATGTGCCATGGGGAACGTTTCAGAGCATAATTTTATTGCAGCTCTTCCACAGAATAAATTGAGATTTCATGTATTATTTTTTCTCTGGCTTGCAGTTTGAGCACTAAGTTCATTGTAAAACAAGCATTAGTAATCACGATAAGGCAAAATTATGGTATAGATAAATATTATTTTTAGGTACTTGCCTGAAAATCCTAATGAAAGCATGGGTAGATTAATAAAAGTATAAAATCTAATTGAAACAATGCAGTCAGACCCATAATTAAAATTGTTGGAGGGAGATGAGAAAAGAGAATTATAAAAGCCTAGCTCTTTCAAATTCTCACACATTTGTAAGGGTGTTTTAAACTGGATTTATTTCCATTTTGTTTCATCACATGCGACAGAACCTGCTAAAAAGATGACATGCTAAGACTAAGAAGTCAGCTTTTGGTTGGGATACATTATGTGATCAGACTGAACTGGCAGGGCACTGATTGACAGCTAATCTGAACCCCCTGCTGTAAAAGAAAATCAGTTAGCAGAGGACATAGAGGCCAAATTTATCTGGTAATTAGTTGTGTACCCAGGAACTAACACAGACATTTAAGATCTTACGAAGGATACTGTTCTCTTCTGCCTGTGAACTCCCTTCAGGATTCACCTTCTTTTCAGACCTTTGATCTGTATGGAACTTAATTTGCAGCGTTTTGACTGTATGAAAATCGTGGAAAATGGTTCAGTGTCGTGAAGCGTTGCTTTAACTTATTCATAGTGCTCTGCTTAGATAATCATGAATTTCCATTCTAACCTGTGAGCATCTGAAAGTCAACAGGATCTCTTCTGTATAAGAACCAATTTCTGTCTTGTTCTATAAAATGCAACAAAATAGGCTGTTATTTTATTTCTCAGCCCCTGCTCTCAAAGCATCAATTCATGCAGAGGTCCAGAGAAGCTGACTTTTTTCATGGGGTAGATTATGGTGGTGTATTCCCCCTGCTGGGCCTCTGGGCTAAGCCCCTCTTGAATTTAACTGAAATACTGTCTGCGTGTGTCCCAGAACAGCTGTCTTAATGAGCACCTGTTTTTCAATGAACAGCCTTGAAAACTTACTTTTTCTTGCCTGATTAAAACCCCAAGTAGAATAATGTTTTTGTTATTGAACCTTCAAAGAAATTTACTGAGTCAAATTGAGGCCAGGATGGAAAATTACTAAAACTAAAGCACACTCTTTGGACCCTATAAACAGTGGTCCATAGTGATACCTTTGAGCTCTCAATTCCCAGAAGATAAGGGAGTTAATGTGTATGTCTCTAACACTGATAACTGGATGGCTGTGGAGTCAACCAAGGACTGTTGGTATTAACACATCATAAAAAAGAACAAGATTTGGCTGGAAAAGGGGGTCCAAGGGGACAGACAGGCCTAGCAGCACTTTTCTGGGACAAATATCCTTGTTGTTCCTGGGGATAAGCACAAGACAGTACAGCATAAGCACAAGAATTAGGCCAAGAAGTGGGCATGGACTGTAGGGTTGAATAAAGACTACCAAGGACCTTGAAGCCATCTGACTCATTTCCAGAATGGTCTGAAAGAATGGACTGCACATGATAGTTAATTTGCATAAAACCTGAGAAACCTATCTTCCAAGTGAAGAAATCTATCCATAAAAAGTAACCCTCCCCAAGCCTGGGTGAGGCCTCCAGGATCCCTGAGGCAGCTTTTCTTAATTTCAGCCAAAGATAACCAAGAACAGTATATCCATGAAATTTTTTAGAGGCTTTTTTATGTTTGTTTCACTGTCTAATTACTTTCCCTGTCAACTGCTCAATAAATTCCAGGCTGTGTCTGAGCTTTATTACCCAGAGAGTGTTTTATATACGTTAAAGATTTGCTCCTTGCTGCTATTCCTGAGAACAGGTATGTCCATCTCCCAGGGTTGTATTCATCTTTTAATGATCATAATTGACCACAACTATTTTTTACCCTGGACCCTCTGTTATTGTCTTATAGTACTTTCAAGAAAGTTGCTATCATATTGTGCTTTTACTTTTAGGTGTTTCTATTTCACCATCTAGCACTCTGTAACCTGTCAGCAAAACCGTCAATCAATCTTGAAGTGAATCACACATTTCAGTTACTATTTTGAGTGACTTGAGACAGAGTAAAAAACCAAACCCACGAGGTTCTTACAAATTCATCAAATCAGGCAAAACCTGTCCCAGATTTGGTGAAAAGGCTGGGGGCAGGCAAAAGTGGATGCAATGTGTGACACAACCAAGTTATATTCTAGTGTTGTTTGATCTAGATCAGCCAATGACATTTATTGAGTTTCAGATTTTTTAAATTTATTGGAATTTTTGAAATTTGAAAATTAAATTTTTATCATACCATTATAAAAGTATACCTATTTTAAAAGACAGAAGCATGGAATTTGAGGAACTGAACTGGCAAAAAAAGAAAAATTTTGGCTGTCTTCTCTCATTTACTGAATTGTTCAAGCATCTTTTTGTATATGTTTGTCCTGAAGAACTTCACAATCACAGAAAACTTGGTGCTACCTTTTGAAAGAGATATGGTGTCATGGGTTAGCAAGCATAGTCCCGGAAGTGATGTTCTTGCAAAGGGGTGCTTACAGCTCCTCTATGACCTGACAGAACCTATCAGCTGGCTAGTTTGAATATGGACAATTCTTTAAGCCACTTAAAATTTTGACCGCCTCTGTGATCCACACTTAAGAATGGACAAACCCCGGAAAGTGTTCTCTCTTGCTTCTGGCCAGAGGACTGGTAACCAGGCTGGGCCCTGCTGGGACCTGCTCAGCCCTGCCGGGACCTGCTCTGCTCAGGCCAGGCCAGACTACAGCCATCCTGGAGCCGTGCAGCCCTGTTCCCCTGTGGTCCCCCACAGCCCTGCTATGTGCAGATGGCACGGCCCCCTCTCCAGTGCGGCCAAAGATGAAGATTCAGCTGAAGCTGCCCACTGCCCAGCAAAGATCATGTGACCAACAGCAATAAGCGAAATTCCAGCTGTAAGGCCCGGCTGAGATTAACCCTTTTAGTGCTGTGAAGAGCTGAAAACCTGAGGGAGGAGAAAGAGGACATGCTTAAAGCTGAAATTCTGTTGTAAAGCTATGATATATCAGAGTACCCATTGTAATTTCATGAAGGCATGGGGGGGTGGAGCATTCAAACTGTACTTGTGAGCAAAAGCACCTGTGCTGGAATAAGCAAATGCTGAAGCAGCTGTAATTTGATGAGAAGTTTGAACAGGGAGAGATGGAAGTGATGAGGACTTTTGCTCCAAATTGGAAGGAGAAGACCTCAGTTCCTAGAGATGCTCCCAGAGATAGTCCTAGAGATGAAGATGAGGAGCACCCTTTTTCTCCCAGGGAAGGGGAAGGGCCTCTGTTCTCAGAGATGAAAATGCTCCCAGAGATGGGTGAAGAGAAATTTTGTTTCTGAACGGCTCAACCTTAAAATTGTATCCCAGTAGCTCCATATTGGACCCTCGAAAGCAGTTGTGGAAAAAGCTGCAAGTCGTGGGAGGGGACTCTCACATGATGCGAGCGGAGAACCAACCCGGGCGGCTGTCTCGTGATACTGAAGCGAGCAGAGAACCAACCTGGGCGGCTGTCTCATTGTGATAATGTCTCCATAGCATGAGCAAGAGAGACTCCTCTTCCTAAATGAACTGAACAAGGTTATTACGGAAGTGGTAAACAGACTGAACATCTCAAGGGTTGTCTTTTTACATTGTCAGTGGGAGAAGGAAGAAAGATGGGGGGAGGAGAAGTGTTCTGAAGGGGTGGTATGATTTTATTTTTTTTCCCTTCTTTTAGGTCTATTAATAAACTTCTTTATATTCTTTCAAGTTTTGTGCCTGCTTTGCTTTTCTCCTAATTCTTATCTCACAGAAGGTAAACAGTCATGAGTATTTTGGACCAAACCACTACATATGGTAACAGCCATGTTAAAAAAAAAAATCTTTATCAGTTAGGTCCAGCTTTCCTTTGGACAGAAGTATTGGGATATGGGGATATTATAATACTGAAATATCTCAGAACACATTTATTCCTAGAATCAAGAGCAGCTGCCGCTTTGCTTCAGAGCTGGATGAGTCCACAGATATTGCAGTTCTCAGGGGATTATTTATAAATAAAACCCAAAAACTAAATCAAAGCTGTTGGAATTTGCTTAGTTTTGTAACCCCTCTGACAACCTGAACATAGGTTCACACATGGAGGAGATATTCAGACATAGATTATGTGTTTTCCTAGAGCAAAATGGCATGGTCACAGGGTAAAGACATACAAGATATGAGCATGCTGGTTGCAGTACATGTGGCAGCTGCTGCAGTGGTGAAAGGACCCTCTTCTCCCACCCAACTATGTACTGCTTTCCGAGGCTGTTAGGCTCCATTCAAATGGTCCTGTGCGATCAAAGATGCAGATCATATTGTCTAATAAATAAGTTCTGGTGTGGGTGGGGGATAATTAAGCACCCTTTTATTCAATTAATTGCAAAAACATATCTGATTTTTTTACATACCAGGTAACCTGCTGCAGAGGCAATTGATAATGAAATGGATCTTCAAGCATCTCTTAAATCAATAAACAAAATTAATCCGTGAACCATATTTAGTCATAGATATTTTATTGAGTATTGTTTGATGAAATTTTCTTATATATGAAAGACCCAAAGGACTAAGTTGAAAGGGAACAATAAGCAGAAACAAAGACATTAAAGACACAAAATAAATTAGAGAAATGTAATTACAACATCATGGGATAGTTTTAGAACTTTGTTTCTTGCCTGGAACAGGAGCTGTGTACATAGCTATTAGCACTGTCTCCTTCTGAAGTTTCAGAAAAAAGACATTCTAAATTCCTCTTTAAATGAACGAGAATGGATGCATTATTTTCAATAACAAAACTGACTGCATTATAAATTTATCTCTTACCTCAATTGCAGACAAATGTCTAATATGGCAGATCAGCACAAAGTGGCAGCTCAAAAGGTAGTCCTTGAAACTTGGTTTGTATCTTAAGTTCAATAAGCAAGGGTGTGACATTCCCAGCCTCATGCCTAAATTATTTTCAAATTCCTATCTCCCTTTTTCAGCCAAAGCACTATGACGAACACCCTATAAAACTAAAAAGAAATATTTCTATTCAAATATTAAATTTAATAATAATTTTACTTTGTCAAATATAAGACTATACTGCTGTAAAAATGAGGTAATAAGCACAAAGGATTATTTCATAAAAATATTTCTTAGATTAAGGATAAGCCTTGTTCAAGCTGTTCTGCTTATAAAGTGTTTGGAGATATTTAATATTTTCTTTTAGTGAAAGTACAAGCTAATTAATATATCAATATCCTACTACAGACTGGGATTTTCTGTGATATTTAATACAAATCTCATACTTGAACTTTTCTAATTATTTTAATTATCTTTATCTTTTGTCCCACATCATCTGACAGAGAGTGGAGGACCTTAAAAAGAGTCTAACATCTGGACTTCACGGTATGAATGTAAATCACAGAGAAAATTCTGATTTAGTATTATTACCAGTAGCCATAGCAATTGCAAGACTGAAACAAAATGGTGGATTTAGAACTCCAGAACTACATAAAGATTTTCTTTGGAATTTTCATTTGTGCTCAATAATAGTAGGAACAAGGACTGCAAGATGCAAGGTCTCCTGGACGGCAGACATAATTTAGAAAGGTAAAAAGACCTCTCATATTATTCCACCAAATCATGGCCATTAAAATATTGGACCTGTAGGACAATATCCCAAGCAATGGAAACATTCCAGAAAGCAGTCAACAAAGTAGTGAAATGAACAGTCTGTTGAAAGGAGGATGGAAAGGCAATGAAAATTGTCCATTATGAAAAAAAGGAAAAGTATAAAAAAACAAGTATTCTTACTCTGTTTGCACAGATGCTGAGTCAGTGTGCTGGTTAAGACAACTAACTGAGGTCATATGAAACTACAACCATGAAGTCTAAGATGCCTTTTCTGCAGTGAGAGAATTTTCTTCAAGAGTGTCCTGATTTAGTTGAAGATGCCACTATTCATTGCAGGGGTTTGAGCTCGATGATGTTCAAAGGTACCTTCCAACCCAAACAATTCTATAATTCTAAGAAAGCAAACAAAAAGAAAACAATGTTAAAGAAGGACAAGAAAATGGTGACAGTACATTTTGAGAATGCAACTATTGGTCATCCTGTCTTTTGACATAATGTCAGATAAAATAAAAGCAAGAAGGATGAAGGAACTAAATTTTTCGACATCTGTGACACCTACATTTCAAACCATGAGTGTGGTAGATCTTATTGTGGAGAACTGAGAGTTTATGATAGGAGAATAAGAAGCTTAGAGAATAAGGCCGGGATGGGGCTTTGAGAAACCTCATCTAAAGGAAGGTGTCCCTGTCCATGGCGAGAGGTAAGGGCCCCTTCCCACCCAAACCATTCTGTGATTCTATGATAATAAGCAATGGGAATGCCAATAAAAATGAAGGTTCTTTTCAGTTATAGTACAAAATCTTCTCCATAAATTTTCCATAAACCAGAAGTTATTTTAATAGAAACTCTCAAGTACTTAGTAGATTGAAAAACCAAGGTCATGAAGCTGTCTGCTCATAGATAAAGGGGAAAAAAATAGAAGATGGAGATAGATAGATGGAGATAGTTTTATTCCAAGTATTTTAGGATTGTTTTCTCATAAAAAACTAATATATTGCTTGCTCTAGATTTTTTAAATATTTTTAATATTAATTACTTATATCAATACTGAAAAAAACCAAAAACACATAACTATGTATAGATCTCATTGTAAGGATGGCAAGCTTTAACAGAATAAGTCACACAGCATAATTGAACTAAGAAAGCTTCTTCTTCATTGACATTCTGGATCGAATTAAAGCCTTAATGGTTTTTTTGAGGCAGAGTAGAATCTCCCAAGCAGAGCACAAGGTGTGCGCTTACAGCAGCTTCCAGTGCAGCAGGAATTAACAGACATCTCAGGTACGGACATCTCATAGCAAAAGAGCTTAGGGAAAATTGGAACAAAATGAACTTTGCTCTTCTTGATGGTTGATGGGTCAGGCTAATGAAAGCTCATCACACTTGAGAAAAGCCCAGAAAGCTGCTCAGGATCCACACTTCTCTGTTAGGCATCCAACCATGGAAGTAAAGTAGTTCTGATATAAGCTAAAGGGAACAGACAAACTTCTTCCCTTGCTGCTCCTAACAATACCCATATCAATTTTCTAACAATATTCAAATCATGATATCACTTTTTTCCACGTTGGCTTATTTTAGCTAACAAAATGAGCTTTAAAGACATCCTGAGGAATGCTTTGCAAATTCTTTGGGTTCATCCTTGACTGGATTGACCCCAATTTATATCCCAGAAGATTTTGTTTAAAATAGCCATAAATAAAACTTCATTCTCTTTTGATTTTTTTTTCTGTATCTGCTTCCCAGTTCCATGTTTCTGTTATGCACATAAAGCACAGTGTCATACAAAGGACTATTAGAACTTTCTAAGAAACTAAGCATTGTAGATGTTTGCGCTTAGGTCCTTCAGGGCCTCAGATAAGTGTGTGACACAGTCTGAGCTTTTGGAGACTTGAGAATTGGGACAAGCAGACAGGTAGAGAAAAATATATATCTGACATAAATATCTGAAATAAATATCTGACAGAAAGCTGTGGGAAATGAAAGAGGAGCGTATTGGAAAAAAACTAATTTAATTTTAATAAATCAGAAAATTATGGTGAAAGCAGTAGACGTAAAAGCTGGACAGCAGTACATAATACTGTACATTTTCTACCCAGATCCAAGGAAGACTTCTCTCTCTCTCTCTCCCTCTTTCCTCTTCCTGCTATCCAAAGTTTCTTTGAAGGTCTATAATAAAACAATATTGATTTCAGTTTCCAAAACTAGAAATTCATTTAGGAGACAATATATTCAAAGCTAATTGATATTCAAATATGAGATGCTGCATCAAATTAATACAGTTGGGAGAAATACCTCACAATCTCACTCCTGAGCAAAACTAGCCTGATCATGAATGTGATATCTTTTTACCCAAAAGCAAATAAGTATGTCAGTCCTTATATTTTTATGAGCATCTGATCTCTCAATTTTTTTTCAAAGGGGAGATGCAAGAAAAGAAGTAAAATGTAAGGCACATTTGTGATAGAAATATGGGTAATGAAGTACTGCTAGCTGATTCAGCAAAAAAAAAAAGAATGACAATCAAGTCAATACAGGGAGCTTTTTGAATGCAGAATCAGACTCTTGGTCCTCTTGTAACCAGACATAAAAAAAAATGCTGATGTGTCTTCTGTATCAAAAGAAAGTATACTGTGGTAAGGAACATATTTTCTCACATGATATCTGACATTGCTTTCACCATGTTCTCTGGAACACTTTTTACCAAAAGGGTTGCCAAATTACTAGATCCAGAAGCTGTATAAATTAAACATGCCTTGACTATCCTCTAGCCCTGAAGTGGATGGCACAAAGTTACCAATATTCTTACTGGATAATTCATTTACTCTCCAATACATTGGCCCTGCACTCAGACTGCCTACTGGAAATGTTTTCTTCCCTGTGTTAACTCTCAGATTTTAGCGTGGCCCAAATCTGTGCCATGGATCCATCTGGCATTTTAATAATATAAAAATTTAATAATATAGATGACAGAATTATTTAAAGAACACATATTTAACAGTTGTTAATGAAGTTGTAATATTCAGGTATTTTGATACTCACAAAACACTTTTACCTTGGCATTGTATTTCAAAAGTAGGTACTTTAGAGAGTAGATTTTTTTAAGTAACAGATGGAGAGAAAGTCAATAAATTATTATTATTTTCCTGAAAGGTTTATACAATGATGTTTGAACATGGACTATAAAAAAAAAACAAGTCCATTTTATAGTTCACTAAGGGAAATAATTAAATGGTCCAGGTATGAAACATAATAGAGTTATTTAATGAGCAATAAACCTATCCAAAAGACTACAAAACCTGAGAGTAAATTGTTGTACTAATCTAAGGATCTGTGCTCTCTATGTCCAAGCTACCAAGAGTATGTGTTCTAGCTCCTGTAGTCCAAATTCATAGATTAAGCTAATGGGCAGAAATGGAAACAAGAGATGTGCAGACTGGATATAAGGGGAAACCTTTTTTCATCATCAGGAGAGTCGAGCATTGAAAACAGGTTCTCTAGGGACAATGTGCAGTCTCCATCCTTGTAAGTGATTAAGACATAAATGGCAACCTGGAATGACCTCATGAGTGATTCAGCTTTGACTAGAGACCTCCTGAATTTGAAACATCACATGAGTACAATTTGGAGAGCGGACAAGACCTTTAAGTTCTAGGAAACAAGACTGAAGTATTACAGTTTTTATTTATTTAAGTCATTTAACTTGCTTTCACTCTCATATTTGCACACTCATAAGCACCAAGAAACATGTGCTTAAGTAGTTTGCTCAGTACTCAGACTCCAGGATACAAATACCAAAGTGATCTGTCTGGCCTTCAGGCAGTGTGATTTAAGTATTTGTGCAGTCTGCACATGTAACCTCACAATGAAGCGAAGGACAGATGATGGCATGGATCAAGTTCTCATCATATCTCCTTGGTTCTTCTTAAACTGATTATAATGTGCTGGGTTTGGAAGTATCTTTTTGTAATCTTTGATACATGACAATGTTGAGTCTTTCCATTCTGCATCAGCAACTGCAGTCCTTTGTTTCTCAGGCTGTGTGTCCTAGGAAGCTGCACAAAGATGTGTTGTAATCCTGTTGACCTATTGGTGTATTTGGCATCAATATATGTTATTGTTATAAGCTTCAGTCTTCTGGTGCTCCTTTGTCCAGATATTCAGATTCATTCTCCATTCACAAAATTGCAATTCTCTACAAAGTAATTAATGATAACATTATGAAGCAGTATTTTTTGCTTTTGAAATTCATAATTCATCAGGTATATCACTGTTTGACCAGATCTAGCAATGAGTGTTGCCAGACAGGAAAAGAATGGAAAAATAGTTCAAGAGCAGTTTGTAAAAAAAGGCTTTAAAAGGTATTCAGAAAGAAAGAGTAGCTGAACTCAGAAAACAAAAATTAGTTTGAAAGGACCAGATGGAAGAATAATGCATCCATAATCCAAACCATTTTCACAGCAGTGTCAATTCACTTATTTATAGTACAACAAAATGCATTAGAATGACGGATAGAGGTAGGAATGTTCTTAATTTGGAACCAGAAGAAGAAAAAACAAGTTTTGTTTTGTTCTGTATTCTACCATATAATTCTCAGTAATAACATTCAAACATTGAAGTGCACACAAAAATGAAGGGTTTTCTGAAAGAAAAATTAAATCATGATTAATGAGAATGAAACTCTCCTGAAGAGCAGAAAGCCTGGTCAAATCATGCACTGAATAGAAAAATACTAAAATAATTACAAGAAATATACAAACTCTACTAATTACTACTGAAAATATTAAGGAAAATATTTTCCAAGAAATTATAATAGGTTTCTTTCCAATTTTTTGCAAAGGAAAGCCAGAGTTTATCATGTCTTCGACTAATGAACTCACCTGAAGTCACTGGCTGACTAGCTATTTGGAATAGGTCAATTCTGCTCTAATGTTCACCAAATATAATAGCTAATAAAAGTGTGAAGGTGTGTCAATTCAGTAATGTACTTAATGTATAAAATTACATAAAATAAGATTATAAATTTTTATTTAAAATGGAGTGATCCTATGATACCTTAGCTATGCTTCTTTCTGTTAAAATAAAAGTTCCACTTAAGCAACAAAATAAAATGAAAATATGAAATATGTGGGAACCTAGAATGCAGAGAATATTTCTCTGCCTGTTTTGAAAGGTTTTACCCCTCTGGACAGTACTGGTTTTGACCTTTGTCCATGGGAAAATTTGCCTAGCCTCTGGGAAGAATTTGAATCTACAATGGTTTGAATTAGGTGATAGAATACTATGTGAGATTATCACAGGGTGAAAAATTTAGAGTTTTTAGGTCTATTTGCATAGTAAATAGATAGAAAACCTCAAAATGGAGAATAAGTTGTAGTTAAAAGATTCTTTCTCCTTCTTCACTAACTCCATATTTTGCAGCAATAGTGTTTGGGATGATTGGATAAAGAATTCCGCAGTTCCTGTCTATGTGATTTAGGAACTTGTTGGACATTGGTAAAAAAGTGAAAATATCTTGCATTTTAAGCTTTCATTGGGTAATTTACCTTTAAAAAGGCTATGAGATCTTCGTAAGTTGTCTTCTTGCTGCATTCTCTGCTCTGTGCTATGTCTAAGCCATGCCAGTGGCTTGTACTCCTTAGATAAGAATTAGTAAACACCTATCTGGAGACTGAGAAGCATGGAGTCCCATTCACCTCCTTTTTTCACCTGGCAGGAATCTGAACGTCTCCCCCATCAGGGAAGACAACAATTAATGATGTGGACAGCGTTAAAATAGAATTTTTTTTTAAAAAAGGGGCATTATGTCTACTAAGAAAAGACAGCTCTACAACCAAACTTCATCCAAAATTCAGCCAAGTCCAAAGAGATATTGGCCTACATTTAGGAAACTTGCAGATGGTCTACGGTGACCTTTGGAATGTTAAATTTTTGTTGTCTTGGCTTTCTGTTTCCCTGTTTGGTCATTTTCTGAATTATGGTGAATTAAATTTTATATCCCTGTAGGTAACTTGTTCAAGTAAGAGGGGATTGGGGTTTGTTTGTTTGTTTGTATTTGTTTGGTTGGTTTCTTGTGCTTTTGTATTGTTTTTTTATTTGTACATATGCTGTGAACCTTCACACGACAGGTAAAGTGACTAGTAGTAAGAAAGGAACCAAAATTTTATTCTTTATCAATACCTGATATTACTACTAAAGCCTGGGGAAAAGTCAGTAATTTGCTCCTATGAAAAGACGGGTACAAAATAGTCCACTTACAATTACACTGGAGAAGAGACTGAAGCATATTTCTTTCCCTGGACTACAACTTGGTGTCCCTGTGCTTAGGTGAAAATTTAGCCTATGACATCACTTTTTAACTGATTTTATTTTTAAACAACCCTCAAATGCTGAAAAGTTCAAATACATTAAATACTGCCTCAGACAGTCATTGTTTTTAAATTACTACAAAATCTCTAATTAGCTAGTAAGCTTTATCTTTCTATTTCTTTTAGAAAACATGAATACTACTGGTATATACATAATAATAATAATACTGGTATATATGTAATGCATCTGTTCATGTAGAAAAAGGTTTGCAACTAATAGGCTTGTTAGAAAACACAAAATGGATTCTTTCATTTGCTTAAGATGCACAATGACAACAGAGAAAGCATAATTTCTTGCCTATAGAGCAGAAAATTTTCAATTCAAATGTAGTTAGAGGAGATCCCTCTTTGAAGAACATTTTATCACTGTAGTTGAAAAATGAGCCAACTATTTAACTTTTTTTTCATTCATATTTGAGAATATTGTAGGCTTTAGGGAGGGGGTTCTCAGTTTTGTTTTGTTTAGGGGTTTTTTTTATTATTATATAAAATAAACTTGTCTCACATTCTGTCAGTGCTGGCTTTGGCCTGGGTAGAGTTAGTTTTCTTCATAGTATAATCTACATAAGCAGGGCATTTGTTATCAGAGAACCTGATAATATGAAGTAATGGCATGTAGAGCTAGTGTGTTTAATTTAGTGGTATAGATATGGTCTATATTTTCTCACTGCCTGCTTGTCTTGCTCCCTTTTTCTGTCTAGGGCCCTGATCCCTTAATTACCCCTGTGAGTACATGTTCATTTGGCCTTGGTTCTCCCCTGGACTGACCCAAAAATTTCCTTCCAAAACAAAATCATGGCAGAATTGGCAGTATAACTTCCACAGTCTGTCTCAAACATATACTCTGAATGTGTCATACATGACTGCTTCCACCTTCTACAGAGCTCTGAACAGGACTTCACTCATGTCACCATTACCCTCACACTGTGCCCTAAGGCAACACATGGTGCTATTGCCCTCTCATCAAAGGCATCACTCTTTCATTATGTTAAGTGCTTTGAACTGCAAAATGCACATGAAAAACGTCTCAGGAAAACACAATTCAAATGCCACTGGCTCTGTATTAGTGATCAGTCCACTTATGAAAGAGCTAGAAGGGAAATATATCTGCTGCTGGCTGCATACACAGCTCCTTCCCCCACAGTGCTTTCCCAGTGCTGGAAAATAGCCATAGGCATTGAATCAAAGGTTTAGGATCTCTCTAACACAAACTCTAGGACTCTAGGACTGTCCCTTCCTTCCAAACAGAAGTTGTGTCCCTATTAAAAATTTCTAAGGAGAGAAAAGGGGCTTATTTTATCAACCTGGTGCTAATGAATCTCTTCTAACTCCCAGGAGAAGATCCTATTAGTCAAGATATTTATATAAATATTAGTCTACATGATGTCATCTTTTATTGCCTGTGTTGACTGTGTTGCAGCCCAGACAGAAGCATCTGCTGTGAAAAATGCTAAATTTATGTAATATCTCATAGCTGATGTCATTAGGACATACATTTTAAAAAGGGAAGATGGAACATTTACTTCTGATTTGGATGCTGACCAAAACCATTGTCATACATATGTAGTTAAAACTAAAATGTAAAAGTTATTTTTCTCCTAATTTTAAAATTTGATTCCAACTACTCAATTTTCCTGTCAAAGATTTCCAAGAAAATTATATGGAGGATTCTAGGAGTAGGTAGAACAATCTCTCAAAAAAATTAAATACTTTTAATAGCTTAATGTTTCTATTCTCTCTACGAGAGACATAAGCACAGTGTGTATAGCAGACAGGAAAAAGGGAAAAAATGTCTCCTGGATTGGAATAGCTTTTTTTCACAAGCCTTATTAATACATGAGGGGAAAAAGGAGGCTGTCTCTTCCAAACCTCCTTGTAACACTATGCCTTAAATGGAGAGATGTCAAAAGTCCTGAGAGTTTTTTTCACTGGAGATGCTGTTGCTGCAAGCTCTTCTGTATCACATCTATAGTGTGACTGCAGGGCATTAAGGTATCTTGCATCCAGCAGGTTGTTCTGAGATGTGGGTGTAGGAGAACACATACAAAGGTTAAACTACTCACTCTGTCACTGATGTTGCTGTGGTTACATATTTTCATGCCTTGTTTGAAGATGAACATCATGGCAAGGTTATAATTGTATACAGTTTATCTTTTCCAAAAGACAAAAATATACAAGCAACACTGTATCACTGCATTTTATATCAGCTCTTTCATGCCGAACAAATAATGTTTAAAAGCACATGAAAACTCGCTGCTGCTTTTCCTCCCTGTGACAACACACAGCACAATAGACTCTAATTTATGCAGGATTCTGAGTCATCGTACACCTAGCACAAACTGCATTTAATTCTGTAACACCTCATAATAAATGGATGAATCACATCTGAAGGAAGTATGAATAAACTACTGAGAGCAGTCTTCTCCTTGTGCCAGAAAAATCTTATTAAAGAGAAAAAAAAAAAAAAAGCCACACAGCTTCACAAATCTGAACTTTGGAAAAGAGGTTTCTAAATGTTCCAGATGAACAAAATGTTGTCCAAAAGGAATAAAAGGAAAAACACACTTGCAGCTTGCATGCTTATAGTAACTGATACTTAATGGTGTCCAAAAATTCTAATAAATATGAAGTTAGACAAGAATAACAGGTGGTCTGTGTGGATGAACAAGGAGCTCCTCATCGAACTCAAACAGGTAAAGGGAATTATACAGGGGTACGAAGCAAGCAGGGTGTGATAACATGGGAGGAATGTGGAAGCATTGTCTGAGCACCAAGAGATGAAATTAGGAAATCTAAATGCCAAACGGAATTGCATCTGTCCAGAGATGTCAAAGTAAACAAGAAGAGCTTGTATAAGCACATAGGTGACTGAAGATAGACTAGGGGAAATGTGAGCCCATTGCTCAACAAGATGGGGACCTGGAAAAGAATGAGGTATAAAAGGTCTTACTTGCCTCAGTCTTTGCTAGCAAGACTGTCCTTCAAGAAACCAAGATCCCAGAGACAAAGGGAAAAGGCTGGAGTAAAGATATACACTGGGTGAAGAGCACCAGATCAGGCAACACTTATGCAAAATGGATATGCATTTAGTCCATGGGCCCTGATGGAATGCACACGAGTGTTGAGGGAGCTGCGCTTTTATTGATCATGGTGATTGGGTAAAGTGCTAGAAAACTGAAGGAAAGCAAGTTTGGGGAGAACTCAGGGTACTACAGACCAGTCAGTTTCACCCCATTCCCTGGGAAGGTGATGAAGCAGCTAATCCTGAAAAGCATGACCATGCCCATTAAAGATGAGAAAATACTCAGTATGGGTGGGTAAGTGTGACTTAAGCAAGCAGAAATCTGCTTGATGATTTGATAAACTTCTATGATGAAATGAGTGGCCTAGTAAATGAGACAAGAGCAGTAGATGTTGAATACTTGGACTTCAGCAAGCCTTTTGACACTGTCTCTTATAATAACCTCATAGAGAAGCTGTTGGTGTATAGACTGGAGGAGCAGACAGCAAAGAATTGAAAACTGGCAGTGTAGTCAAGCCCAGAGTGTGGTGATAGTGATCCAAAGTCTAATTGGAGGCTCATGACTAGTGATGTAACCCATAGATGAATACTAGATGCTGACCTGCTTTACTTTCTTTATAAATGATCTGGGTGACAGCCCAGTGTGCCCTCAGCAACAAGGTGGGAGGAGTTACTCCTACACCAGAGGGTGCTGCTGCCATGAAGAAGGACCTTGACAGACTGGAGAAATGGCCTAACAGGAACCTCTGGAAGTTCAGCCAGAGAAGTGCAAAGTGTTACACCTGGGGAGGAACAATCCCATGTACCAATTTATGCTGTGAGTCACTCAGCTGTAAAACAGCTTGGCAGAAAAGGACCTGGAGATCCTGGTGAACAAGGTTGAACTAAGCCAGGAAAATGGGCCCTTGCTTCAAAAAAAGACTAGTAGTATCCTGAGCTGCATGAGCACAACAGTGATCCTTCCTCTTTATTCAACACTGGTAAGTCCACACTTGGAGTAATGTACCCAGTTCTGGTCTTGTCAGTACAAAAGGGTTGTGAACATACTGCACAGGGTCCAATAAAGAGACATGAAAATGATTAAGGGACTGAAACTCTCATACAACAAAAGGCTGAGAAACATGGGACTATGCAGCCTCAAGAAGAGAAACCTTGGAGAGGATCTTATCAGAGTGCACAAATACCTGAAAGGAGGCTGTACAGAAGACAGACCCAGACTGTGTCCTGTGGTGCCCTGTGGGGTATGCCCAGCCTCTGCCTTGGAGGGAGGCCTGCTGAGATAAGGAGATTGCATAACCTCCCAGAAAGATCTCCTTGGAAAAGGCAGCAGGTCTCGGTGAGGGTGAGAGAAAACAGAACCATGATCCTCTGGGAGACCCTATGTAGATTCTTTGTAACCCATTGGCTTCTACCCTCTCACACCCACCCTTGTAACCCTGTAAGAGTTACCCTATTCTCCCTTAGAGATCAGAGAGCTAGTCCCTGGCCTACCCTTCGCAGGGTGCGGGATAAATACAGCCGCCCCTTGCGGAACTGCTAAACGAGCCTCTCGTGTCTCTCCTCCTGGTCTGGCCTGGGGTTGCCTCGTAGAACAAGAGCTGAAATCACTCTCACTGAAATCACTAGAGAGCTGACAGCCTGCTGAGACAGGCACCCCTCTGCAGAGGCACCCCGGTGGCTGAGGGAACACCGTAGACCTCTGGCAGACTGTCCCTTGCAGGATGCTCTCTCTGGTCAGTCACGGCTTCCTGGGTCTGAGCCACAGACCCCAACCCAGCTGCAATAGTGCCCAGTGATGGACAAACTGGAACACAGGTGGTTCTGTCTGAATATCAGGAAACACTGTTTACCTGCAAGGGTTTCTGAGCACTGGCACAAGTTTCCTAGGGAGGTTGCGGAGTCTCCTCCTTGGAGATAAAGAAGGCATCTGCATATGGTCTTAGGCAACTTGCTGTAGGTGCCCCTGCTTGAGCAAAGGGATTAGATCAAAAGACATCTAGACAGCACTTCCATCCTCAACCATCCTGTGATTCCATAATGCTTTAGTGTATCTAACAATTCCAGCTTGCAGATTGTCACATTTTCAACTTCTAATTGAAATAATGTTTTTTGATAGACTATGACTCAAATACATAAGTGAACAAGTCCCAACCTCAATTTCACATTTGAAATTAAAGAAAACTGAATATAAATCCTTCCTGATAATTTTATTTGGAAATCATGATACTGATTACCATGTCATAATGGGTAAACTTTGTATAGATTATGTTCTTCCAGTGAGGCTTTCTGCATTTTATATGCTCTCTGAATTTGTCAAAGGAATAGTATGGAAGAAAGCAATAATTAATATGCATGAAATGGTTCAAAGAGTCCAAGACTTGTTTTCCTATAGCATTTTAAGAAATTTAAAACAATTAAATTCTTCTTCCTGGTCTAGTGAAAGGATCCCTGCCCATGGCAGGAGGGTTACAACCAAGTGATCTTTAAGGTCCCTTAACCCGTCTGTGGTTCTGTAAAATAATTTTCTTAACAAAGTACTAGAACAGTTGAACCCCACTGAATTCTGTGTGTATGTTTGAATATGTAAATATATGTTAAATACGTTTAAATGTTTTAGAACAGGTTGTGAGACAATCTCATCTCATATAAAATGTTTAAGAGTTGCACTGACGGTTTGCTCATATATTCAAGCAGGATATGATATGTATGTGGGGAAAAAATAAAAACACACAATTTGTCTTCTCAAATGACTTTTCTTTTTAATAAGAATAATATATAATATAAGAATGGAATGGAACTTGCACTCAGAGCAAATCTTGCATTAGCAACTTCTATTGATCTATTAGACTTCACTAACATTATAGCTGCAGGAAATATTATTACCCTGTGAAAAAGGTTATTGACATTTTAAAATCTGAGTTATCTTTTTATTAGTATCAATCATATAAATTATGAACATGACTATTTCTAGGTGCTTATGAAAGACAAACATTTCAATGCAAATTACTTTCTACCTAAGAGCTAAATGTTGCATGCAATTACAACCATTTCATATTTTATTGATATTAAAGTATAAAATGACATCCTACATGTAAGAAGTAGAATCTTATCTAAGTATGATTTATTTCATGATTGCAAGAAGATGTATTAAAATTGCAGCAATTCTAATCAGGACACCAATTCCAATTAGGACACCATGGAATTAACTTTACCAAAAGCACAAAATGGGGCCCAAGACACAATGATTTTTTCTAAACTGCTTTCCCCTTTTTTTGCTTTTGTAGACAGAATGTTTTTATCAGTTGTGAGACATAGAGGCCAAAGAAAGCATAAATTCTCCACATTACTTAGGGTTTCCCAGAAACTCTTTTTTTCCGGGAGTAATTAATATTTAATTTTTGAAGCCATAATGTTGTCTCTTTACTTTATGCAGATGTTTGAAATATCCAGCTCTACAAGGAATATTTCACAACTTCTGTCAAGATTTTCACTTAGCAATTCCATCATTTTGACTTTTCTTTTAGGACTGCAGGATTAATGCCACAATTAGTACCTTTACAGGTCAATTTTCTCTTGCCTCATAATCTGAAGTTTGAGTATGTGTAGTTTCACTTCAGAACAATGATTTATGTCCTTGCTTGGCAGATTTTTCCTTCTTGCTTTTCTGTATGTGTGCTTCCTTTTCTATCTTTGGGAACATCACTATATCAACTCTATAAAGCACTACCCAAAGTCTTTGCTTTTGCTTGATTTTATGTGACTAATTCTAGTAGCTACTGCACTACCTGTGTTAGTGTTCATTATACACCTGATTGCATACCTTTAAGGGCTGGCATATTTTCAATTTTTCTGCATGCATTTGCTGGCACAAAAATTCAGCTTGAATCACAGGTAGTATTTGTATGTGATGAGAAACTGCCAAAGGATAGCTGGATTCACTGACCTTCCTGTCATTCTAGTTGTTAAACACGTACAGATGTATCATCAAAATGGATACAAAGCCTGTCTGCTACATAAATGATTAGCCACTGTAGAAGACAGATTGCATAGGCAGATAATGAGTTGTTCAGGTTTCTTGTCATCATTCAAACTCAGCTGATAGAGCAATTGAACCACATAGATATGTGCCAGGTGTAAACTGACGAGTTATGCAAGAAAAACATTTTGAAGCATAGCTGGCCTTAACATAAAAACATCGTTTTTTCATCTTAAAAGAAAAGAAAAGGAAAAAAAGAAATATTTACTATTTACTGCTTTAGAAATGTGACATACAACCAAATGGTGTCAGTAAAGGTGTGTTGGACCTTATTCTCTTTTTTTTTTCCTCAGCAGTGTAAGAGGAATGTTCGCTAATGGATTCTCAGGAGGTCAAAAGTATTCATTTCCCTTTCTTGATCAGACTTTTCTTGACATGGAGTGCTGGAGGGCTGAAACCTCAGTATATTCCTCTTTTTTTAGTAACTGCTTCAGCTTACTTATTTTTCCTGCTGATTTCTCTTGGTATTCATGTGACATCTTGAAAATCTTGCGATTGTCTGGGAAAAATCTGAAAAAATAAATTAGAATTGCTATCTCAATTGTGAAGTAAAAACATATATTTTTTAAAGTTTCCAATATGTAACTACACAATACAATCATTATATAATAATAATAATAACAGTGAAAACAACATCAACAACAACAATAATAATAAATTTTTTCATAGTAAATTCAATTTTGGGGAATTATTTTTATCTTAAATGTATCCATGTAAAAAGGATTGAGTAAACAAAAAGTGTGGCGTTGGGTCCTTGCAGATAAAAAAGAAATTTAGTAGGTATCTTCTGTTTCTTGAACAAATATTCCTAGTCCTTAGTTATCCTGGAAAACAAACAAACAAAACTCAAAGATTGCTATAATTCCTGTGTAATTAAAGCACCTTCTATTTGCTATTGTTTAAAATAGTGTAGAAGCTTTGACTGCCAGAAATGTTGTTTCTTACTGCAGACACCATGCAAATAGTCTCTCTTGCAGTTTTTAATTCACCAGGAAAAAAGCAATTTCAGTCAAACCTTTTCCAGAATCATTTTATATTTGCTTGGTGTCACTATCTGACTGTTCACTGAAATAGCTGGTGTTAGTTCTGTCCCAAGATTCTTATTTCTTGTCACACACCAGAAGTTGAACTGGGACATCTCATTTTGGGCTTTAAGGGTTTGTCACTGAGGGTCAGTCACTGCAGCATCTGAATATACAGTAGGAAGAGAAAAGGTGAGGATATGCAGGATCTGTCTGAATAGGAGACAGTATCCCTAATATTTAAAATTCTAAGAACTTCCAAGATGACCTTGGGATTAAGCCCCATTCACTTTTGGACTTCAGGGCAGCAGTAAGATAATGTGTTGCTTTGGATCAGATGTTTTAAAATAATTGGGCTTCTGATGAGAGCTCTAGCTTTGTGTGAAAGTGATAGATATGGTAATATGACAGGCTGACTGAATTCAAAATTGTAAGGTTAGAAGTGGAGAGCATAGCGCTGAAGCTTCAGATGAATAGCTAGAAAAAAAGACTTTGAGGTAGAAGGGTCAGCAATTTCTACTGTTGTCATCACATACGGCTGCAACTGTTTTTAACAGTAATACTTACGACCTCAACTTTTCTGGCACTGGTGGCGATGACTTTATTTGCCCCTGTCCGGTTTCCTCTTTTCTTGTTATTATGCCTTTCAAAGCTGCTCCCATCTTGTTAAGTTCTTAAATGATATCTGACCTGTGACAGCAGAAAAGTTGGAGCTTTTAAAATTATTTTTTTTATTTATTTCATTTTTATTTTATTCCTCTCTATTTCATTTGTGGCCAGTTAACTTTACTTATTTTATCACAGCTCTGCTTCATATTTCTCCAGTATTTGTACATCTGTAGCACATGATATTTCCCTCTCTGGTTTCTTTCAGGGTTTTTTTTGACAATCTGTTCTGATGCAAGTCCAGCATTAAAGCATCAAGGAATTTATGCTGCTGCTTATAACTTTTTTCTTCCATAAATACACAGGAGGAAGGGATTTGTTTATGATTTGGGGGAGGAGGAATGTTCTTTTTTTTAATTTTTTTTCCATAATACAGCTCTGATTTTAAAGACAGTAAACACAAAACACAAGTTACGTTACAGGCATGATATTTTTTCAGACTTTTTTCAGACTAATTTAAACAGTCTTTTGCTGTTTAAAATTCTGATGTTATTTTATTAACAACAGTAGCTATCATCTTGCAGTCAGTTGTAGTCTCACAGCCCTCAAGTGCCATCAAAGGTCTATTTACTATTCTTGTGAATTTTCCCTGCTAGCATATCTTATGCATTTCCTGACTCCCCTGCATCTTCTTTTCTCATTGTTTTGCTTTTGACTGTTCTTTATCTGTCAGGTCTCTCCTGGCAGATGAATCTAGCATCCACCTTTTTTTAATTCTGAAATCTAGTTCAAGTTCATTACTGGAATGTATAGTCTTGATACACTTTTTAATATAATTTAAGCCTTATGTTTACCACCTTGAACACAAGAAGCTTTTATTCTCCTTTACCATGTTTTGTTCATTTGATCTCAAGTCAGCTGGGCATTTTGAAAGTCGTACTGATTGCATGTTTAGTGCTTTTCAAAATTTTCGGTTGTCTCATATACTCAGCATACAGTTTGGTTCTCTGTTTTTCTTTGAAGTTCAAAAATAAAGTACATCCAAAATACAGATATAATTGAACTAATATTTCCAAATTAATTTAAAAGAAAAAAATGTTAAATATGAAAAAAGCTACAAATACGATAAATCTTGCAAAAATAAAGTCTAACATTTTCAGCTACAAACTTTCTGTTTAACAGTGCAAAATGCTAGTATAGCGATCTATATTTGTAATAGCAATCATATATATATATTTACAATTGAAACATTATCACTTTAAAATAATTTGTAAGAAATATTTAAAATTTTCTAAACCTCAGACTTAAAAAATGTCTAAGAAAATAATACATTCTTTCTGGCTTTAGAATTGTTGCTTTTAACTTATTTCATGAGTTGCCCATCATCTTGACATATCCTTTGACTCTTCTGATGCTTGTTGTCTTAGTTTTGAATAGTTCCACTATTTTTGCAGTTGGATGGATACTGAAACTTTCCTAAGTCTACAAGGAAAAAACAAATACCTTCCTACCCTCACATGTGGCCCACCAAATATTCAGTAATCAAGTTTCTCTCCATTTTCTCACATTCTTATGGTGTTTCTTAAGATTTTCACTTTCTAAATATTTTTTTTGGGAAAAAAATCACTCTCTTGTCATGAAAAATCAATAAAGACTATAATGGAAATTATTTGCTTTCGCAAATACTTCTCTGCAAGTTTCATTATATTGCACCAGATGTCCCTAATTTATCTTATCATTTCCTCCAGTCAGAATTTCAATGAGCACCACCAGATACATCATTATTTATCAGTTTCCTACACCTGTAAAACCTTTAATTACAGCTGAATTTAAATGATACAGGTGGATCATACATACATGCAACTGTAGTCAGTGTAACTATAACCATATCTGCACAAATAATACCTAAGGTATTTCTGGTTGAATTTATCAAAATTTTCTGCAAGACTTCCTAAAAGCTAGGACTTCGTATATTCCTTATTGTATGTGTGTGATTCTCTGGCATTGAAGCTATAATACCTTAAAAATTAAGCAATATGAAAGGTATGTCAGGCTTTGGGTTTTTGACTTGTATTGCTGGTATTGGAAATGTACCAATTTTCGACTGTACTACGGCACTTAAGACACTTGATATTGGCTTAAAACAAAGTAGAGAATGGAAACTCCAGGTCAGAAGCTGGATCTACACATATGTATTGTATCTAACATCTTGTATCTGCATAAACAAAGACCTATCAGGATGACATAATAGAAAGGAATTTATTGAAATGCCCTTGTAATCCTAAAAGAAGAAAAAGTTTTATTTAAAACTTATTTGAGGTGAAAGTAAGAGAAGTGAAAAGCATCAGCCTTACTATAACTGCTAAAAGCTCTGAAGTAAAGCTCTGTTGGTACAAAGATGAATACTCAAGCCCACTAATCATTTCAAAAAGAAAATATTTTAAACTTAACCTTATTAATGGTTTATTTAATAGTCCTATGGCATAAACTAAAACAAAGCTCTTTTCTTCAAATACCAGGCAGCATTACATTTGTTAAGAAATTTTTGGAAGCAACTTATTTCAGCCAGTTAAGTCATGAAAGTACGGGAAAGTACTCTAACTACATGCTGCTTCTGCCATCTTTGAAGTTTTGACTTTTCCTTCTGTCGTATATGAAAAGGGCAGCAGTCTTGTGGAAAATCTGATTTTGAGCTGGAATGCAGCATGTGTTTCTCATGGGACCTGCTAGGAGATTGGGAATTGAACTGCTAGCAGTATCTTGGGAGTTTCAGTCACAAAGGACAGAAAAGAAAAAAAAACTTTTCCTAAGCCCATCTTCTAGGTGGCTTATAGTTTGCAATGATATTGATTCTGAAATACATTAAACTTTTATTTATCTACTTTAGGGAGTGAAATTCCACAGAGGTTTAAGATTTGTGCTGATTCAGATGGCTTTTCCCCAGATCAGAGGCTTTTTGGAAGTACAGTAATTCAGAAATGAAAGATTTTCTGGCTAGATTGACCCCCATGTGAGATATTGAAGTCAGCGAGAAAATGCTTGCACATTGATTTCTCCAGTTAAAATCTGTAGGTCTTATATTCCTATATTAAATTTCCTTTGCAGTTCAATTATGTGAAAATTAAAAGCTTGCTTTTCACTTTTCTTCCAGTTAATTTTTTATATAAATGTGAGTATCCAAATGATTAAATTTATAAAAAATACGTATACATCCTATCTGTTTAGAGGTACAATAGACAAAGAAGGCTCAAAGATAATTTCATCCTCATGTTTACTCAGACTACTATGATGGCAGTTTCCCCTTCAACATGAAGCAAATTTTCTGTAAAAGAAAGTGCAGGTAAGAGTTGTCAACTGCCTGGGGAAAAAAAAGAATCTCTTAATTAATATTTTTGAAGTATACAGAAGTATATTTTATTAGTAAGGGAAAGATTCATACGGTGCCAACTGCTGACTTCATTTGTTTTGCATTCTTTTTTACAGCTATTCTTCACATCTTTTTAAAAGGAAACTTGTTTGTTTGGATATATTAGGTATGTTATAACCGCTTCAGACATTTACATGCCATTTACATGGTTTTGATTATTTCCTGTAATAGGAAGAATCAGTGCAAACATTTTGGAATTGGTAGAGTAGAAGTAATCAAGATTATTACCTTGCAAAACTGCAAAAGAACATGGAAGTAGCAAAACCTATTTGACAGTGAGAGATTAAAGTGAGCTTCTGCACTTCTCCATGTGCTGCTAATGACAGTGAGGTCTTGTCTGTAAAATTAAATTTGCGCATAGTTTCATCTCATACTGACACCCAAAATATGCCAAGTAAGGGAAGATTTGTCATAATTGTTGTTCCCTCTTGAGATGTCTGTTTCAAGTTTACTGATGAAGGTTTCATATTATATTCTAGTTACTTCTTCTGATCAGATCCTGACAAAAGAAATATCCTGATATACCTCTATTTAAACTTCATAGATGACATGACATTATTTTCTTTTCTGTACTTCCTTATAATAAATTAAATATCTTCATGTCCCTAAACTAATCTACTTCCTTGACAGAATGCTTAGAATAGACTCTAAATTCCATGCCAAAGTTGTTATATCTCAGCAGGTGTACAGAGTAATCCCCATACAACTGTACATTATGATTTGAACAAGGTAGTAAATAAGTCATTGCAACATATTTAGTAGAAAACTGGTAAGCAGCTTAAACTGCAAATGCCAGCTGAATGTTAGCATTATTAATAGGAAATTGACTATTTTTTAATTATTGGAATTATTGAAACACAGAGAGTGAAGGAGTATTTCCATTGTGATGGAAATTGCTGGAATTTTCACTATTTTAAGTAGGGTGGCAGACCATATTTTCTACTTCCAAGTGCTGGTGCAGACTATCAACTCAAAGGGACTAAATATCCTGAAGGAGAGATACTTTATTTTGTGATTTACTGTGAAACATGCTGCATTTCATGGTAAGAAATTATTTTCTTTTGGTTTACTGGTGAAAAAAGCAACAAGTAAAACTATGAAAACTTCTGTCTGCCTTTCTCTCCAAATGATTAGAAGAAAAGTAAAAAGAAATAAATATTTTTCAAGGATCAAAATTGAAGTGTGTCAAAACCAAATACAACTTCAACAAATGGAATCTTAAAGTAACTTCTAAAAGTTTCTAGGTTCCTCTTTTTCTCAAGAAATACCAAACCATGTTTCAGCCATTAAACATGATAGTAAATTGCTTTGAAAGAAAATTTTGTTCATTTTGGTGAGACCAGCATTCAGAAATTTAACATGAATAAAAAGGCATACATTAGGAAGAGGATTATAAAATATTAACTTTTTTCTTGAGTATGTAGAACAGCAAAATCTTGGCTTTTCTTTTACATATCTCAAGATGGCAGATTTTCAGAATACTTTCTCCATTCTACATAATCTTGACATTTTTTTGAACAGTGTAGTAAGCTTAATGACTGCATCTTAAGGTTCAAACCAGATATGGGCAATATGCCAGATACTGGAGAGATCAAAACCTTCTGTAAGCTATAGAAAATATGTTATAGGAAAGGTATGTAAAATATGGATCTTGCTTTCAAAGGCCACTGGTATGTCCTTTCTTACATTGATTCTATAAATTCTGGAATGCAAACAATTTTTACTTTCAACAATTGAATCATGACTGAGTTTGTTAGGGTGAGCTCCCTGCTTGTGCCCAGGGAATCCACTGACTTGTAGAGAGAGTGTCTGAAATAAAAGTTTGGATCTGAAGTTGTGAGTGTTAAAAAGAAAGGTTATTCCATCCATGCTTAAGGATGAGTTGGATGGGAGCTATTAATGATAAAGAAGAAATGGGTTTGATCAGCAGTAAATCTTAAATACTTCTGAATCAACTGGACACTCTCCTCTGCTAGTTCGGAGTTCACAATAGCTTTGATGCATATAGGATGGGAATGCATGATTAAGCAGTTTTCTGTTCAGGCACGATAACTCTGTTTCCTTATGTGGACAAGTCTCAGTGCCTAGACAGAGCTAGGAAGAGCTTTTAGATCATAAGGAGCTGCTAGCTTCTGGTAATCCTGATATGGATGAGATTTTCAAAGTAGTCCTTCTCTGGAAATCCTTCTTTGTTCCCAGGAGAAGAAACTGTTTGCCACTCCCTTGACTCAGGCCAGGATTAACACCAATTTTTAATTTTCTGTTGACAGCACTCAGAGCTTCTACATGAAGAGCACTTTTTGTTTAATGTGTAAATATAAAATTTTTCATATAAGTATGAGATTGACACATAGAAGAGTGAGGCAGGTGAGAGAGGGAAGGCAAGGAGCAGAGGGAGAGAGAGAGAGAGAAGGGAACTTTTCCCACTCAACATAATGCTGAAGGACAGATATAATTCTCCTCACTTTACTCACATTGGAAAGTGAAGTGCTCCTTCCTTCTCTATTCCTAATAATTTCAGAGACTTTTAGTCAATCATCTTTACTATAAATTTCTTTAAATTGTAATTGGATAACCTTCCAGATTCTAGGAGGCCCATTTGTTAGTGAAATTTTGGAATTATTGCCTCTCTGATGAAGTTGCCGGGTTTACAAAGGACTAACAAAATATATGGTTTCTTTTGTTCTCAGCCAAATCGCCAGCTTATTGGCAAGTATTTTTGAGAAACTCTACAACAAAATACTTATTCCTGTATATCCATGTTCCTGAATTTGTTTTTGTCAAAGATGTCTCTAAATTCATAAATATGGTTATCTGCATATCTGTGTTATTGACTATTTGAACTTTAACTTTCTTGTTTATGACCCTTGAACTTAGAGATCTTAAATGCAGGCACAGTTTGAACTAATTTTCCTAAATCAGCTTCATTTTTGGAATCTGAGTGTACACTTGCCCCTTAGTGACATGCAAAAGTTCTACACATAACAAAGTTGCTTGCCTAGATTGCCAAAGTTTTGCAAGAAGAAGCACTTAGTTTGTCCAACCAAGCTGGGATATGGGAGGAATTTGAGAGAAAGCACGAAAGTGAAGAATCTAATCTTTCATCCTCATTGATGGTGATTTTCACATTCATATTCATGTCACAAATGTCGCTCCAGTCCATTTTTCCTTGTCCTTATTTTCTTGTATGATTCTTAGTCATACTCATCTATTCCACTCTTCAACATTTCATCCTCAGATTTTTCTATTAAAAAGGTGATTTGTTTTGACCAGCAGCTCATTCTATTCATACATTCCTGCTATTTTCCTTCTTATTAATGCTCTAACCAGGACTTTTTAACCGTTCTGTCCATTATTTTATCCATTAATTATTGTCCTGTCCATTATTTTATCAGTGCCTAATTTTTTATTTTCCAGTACTTCCTTTTTTTTCATTAACAGAGTTAATTTATACTTCACATTTGCTTCTGTTAAACACCTGGGGGTCTGTCCCTTTTTGTATAACTGCATTAAAGTTTAGTAAACTCAGTTTTAATAGACACAAAATACTTTCAATTTCTGTACTTGATCTGTGATGCAATGTTTTGTTGACTTTTGATTTTCCTTGTCAAACTGTTCTTCCCTTAATTTCTTCTAAATTCCATTACCTCTACATTCAGTGTAACTCCAGCATTTTCCATCCTTAATGCCTTTTCTTCAGTCATGTGGCATTTACTGACTTTTCCATGAACTTAAGGATCATAATCATAATAAGGATCACTAATAATATCAGTTTCCTCACCTGTTGCATTTTTTACTTTATTCATGTGAAAACTTCCCTTTCTTTTCTCTGTTACATTCTTCTACATGCAAGGTTAACTCTTCCTTACCATTCTTTTTCCCTCTCGATATAGTTACATCACCAGATTTTTCCTCAGCTCTTCCAACTCTTTATTTTCTTCCTTTGAAAAGAAGAAAACAAACTTTATATGCTTTCTCCCAGGCGATTCCTGTCTCTGTCCTTTCTTTTATTTCCAGTTTACTGAAATGCAGATGGTTTAAGTGAATGCCACTGCACGTTCTTAGTGTGTCAATTTCACTTCCATTTGGGCTGTCAAAAACTTGAAAATCTATCTTATCACTTAGAGATAAACAAAACTAATAATAAATTAATTATATTTCTTAGTTAAAGTCTATTTCAGATAGTCTTAAATGGCAGTGGAATTATCAGACGTAAAAATACACAAAAAGAAAGAGGAACTAATTAATAATCACAACTAGCATTCTTCTAAGTAATTATCAGATTGACCCAGGCCAAAATTCTGAACATTCCATGATATGCAAAGTTTTATAATTAGAAAAATACCTGAACTTTAGCCCAGCAATCACCAATTGCACTTTTAATCTTGGTAACACACTAAGGAAGCAAGTCATATACGCATGATGCCAAAAATTTAATTTTGGACTAATTAAAATCTTAACATTTAAATCAAAATACAAGAAACATCTCCTCTTAGTCTACTTACAGTAATTCAAACACTCAGAGTTCAAACTAATACAAAAATACTACTAATAATAACAACATGAATATTTTTACAGAAAAAAATCTCCGTTTTAATAGCTACCCTTTTCCTCTAATTGTGCATCCTTCCAATGTTTTTCTGGATTTCATGGTCAATGGAAACAGTCTTTCCCATGCAGAGAGGTGATGGAATGTCAGAGGGAGTACTCAGTGTCCTGAAGTCTTCACTTCATAGAAACGATTTTCATGGTGAGGTCCCTTGCTCCTCAATCTCCTCAATGGAGCTCCTGTCATGGACATCCTTATCACAGCCTGTTTGCTTTTTGTTCATCCCCAGCTATAGTTTGACTGAACTGTTTATTGCACAAGAGCCTCTGCCAACTCCAAGTAACACTGGAAGCCTATTACTTGTGATGAAGTGACTATCTGGGTTTGTTTGAACTTTACCACATTTGATAGTCAGAGACACAAACTTCAGACAAATTAATCAAGAGTCACTTAGCCATTAGAAAATTTTTCAAAGGAGGAAAAACAGCTCTGGCTAAGGCGAGCCCAGACAAATCCCACTGTATCTGATGTACATTGAACAAACAAAACAAACAACTCTGTAACTCTAGTGTAAACAGAAAAACACAGAATCCAATGCAAATGTGGATGAATGTGTGCTGGTTTTAGTGGTCATTTCAGATTTGGGGCAAAGATAGGATGAGTTAATGACCGCGTTATTCACTTTATAGCAGGTATTCATCTTTATATGAGGCAGAATTTCAACATAGACTTTCACAGAAAAGCAGTGGGAGTCACTGCTATCTCCATTTTTGAAAATGAGATTATTAATCTTCATTCCAAAATTTCCACTTAGGAACTTGATTTTATACACCTTGGTTCAAGGATACAGAGAGTTTTTCCCTGGTTAGATAATGTTTCTATCTTCCACCTTTGTTCTTGATTCTGCATTCTATAGGCAAAAACAGCATATTGTGGGTTGACACTGGCCAGATGCCAGGCACCCACGAAAGCTGCTCACTCACTCGCCTCTGCAGCTGGACAGAGGAGAGATAATTTAACAAAGGGCTCATGAGTTGAGATAAAGAATGGGAGAGATCATTCATCAAATACCATCATGGGAAAAATAGGCTCAGTTAGAGATATGACTTGAATTTACTACTAAAAAAAATCAGAGCAGGATAATGAGAAGCAAAACAAGCCCTTAAAAACACCTTCGTCCCAGCCTTCCCTCCTTCCCAGCTCTACCTCCTACCCCAGCAGCACAAGGAGACAGGAAATGGGGGTTATGGTCAGTTCATCATCCAAAGCTTCTCCTGCTGCTCAGGTAGAAGAGTCATTCCCCTGCTGCACCATGTGGTCCCTCTCATGGGAGACAGTTCTCCATGAACTTCTTTGACATGGCTCCATCTCACAACCAACAGCTCCCTGCGAACTGTTGCAATGTGAATCCATCCCACGGGCAACAAACTGCTCAGTGTAGGTCACTCTTCCACAGGGTGCAGTCCTTCAAGGACAGGCTGCTCCAGCATGGCAGCAGGGCCCCTCTCTCCACTTGTCTCCCACAGGGTCACAGCCTCCTCTCAAGCATCCACCTGCTCCAGCATGGGGCTCCTCCATGGGCTGCAGGTGGATCTCTGCATCCCCATGGACCTCCAATGGTTGCAGGGGCGTAGCTGCTTCACCTTGGTCATCACCAAGGCCTGCAGGGAAATCTCGGCTCCAATGTCTGGAGCACCTCCTTTCCGTCCTACACTGACCTTGGTGTCTGCAGAGCTGTTCTTCTCACATGATCTCACTCTGCTCTTCTCTGGCTGAAATTAAAACTGTGCCAGCACTTTTTGTTTTGATTTCTTCCTAAATCTGTTATCTCAGAGGCGTTACCACCATTTCTAATTGGCCCAGCCTTGACCAGCGGTACCTCCATCTTTGGAGCCACCAGGGATTGGCTCTAAGAAACTTGGACACCAATAAAGTGTCCAGCAGCTTCCAACAAGAGCCACCCCTGTAGCCCCCCCTGCTACCAAAACCAGGCCATGCAAACCCAATACACGTATCTTCTTTGACATTAACAGATTTTACAATAAATGTGCTTACAACAGAATAGCTGAAAACATTAATATTAAAGAAAATTAATAGCTTAATTTCATGAAAAGTTTCAGGGATAACCATTTAAGTCCTGGAATATTTTAAGAAGATACAGAAGTAGCAGTTTCTCTGCAACTCAGCCTGGCACAAAGCTGATTATCACCTTTAGGGTTTTTCTATTATATCTACCGAAAAGAGTGAGGCAGGCACGTCTTTTTTTCTTTTTTCTTTTTTTTCTTTTTTCTTAAGGAAAGATTGCAGATGCAGACAGGAAAATCATTTAGCAGAATTCAATTACTGTGATGGAGGATTTGAAAAAAAAATGGAAACATTTATTTTTTGAGGAAGAATGAAAACAATGAATGACATTGATCTAATTAAACTGTAGGTAGAAGAACTATGTTATTGTGAAAGTAGTATTAGAAAATCCTTTCTTCATACAGAAAATTAGGAATAAAAGTTGGTGAGTCTAAGCTATGATGGACATGTTTGGTGTCAGTGCAGAGGAAATAAAAATATACAGAATAGAAAGAAACAAGGGAATGATGCCTGTAGGAGTATAACTCACAAGATATCTTACTTGATTTTCTGCAGACTTCCTGCGTGGTCTTTTTCAAGATAGTTTCCTGTCCTGATTTTTATCTATCTTCTACTTTCCTATTTCCAGTAAAATGATACAATTTTTTTCCTTTGAATCTGCACCATGTTCAGATATTTTTGAGTTCTTGTCTCTATAGGATTCAACTGCCATATTAAAAGTGTCTTAAGTCAGTTTTAAAAACTTGCTGTTAACTTGCATTACAGACAAAAAAATTTTGACTTAACCAGACAGGCATGATGTAGAAAATAGTGAAAGAATTGCACTGTGGGGTGTTTTCTTTTGTGTGGGTTTTTTTAGTATTTTAATTTCTTGTTATTTACACAAGGTCAAACAAAATCAATCAGAGAGAGTCAAATTGTCCTGTAATGTATTCTGATGCGAATCTTTGAGGTCAAACAGGGTATTAACAAGCCTTCATTTCTTTCAGACGGCTGTACTGACAAGTTAATTTTGCCAATGCATTTGTTGAAAAAAACCTTAGTATTGTGGTTGATGGGAAAAGAGGAAAATAGAAGATAATTATAAAAGGTCAAGAATTTCAACAGGGGCGCAAGTCTGCATTTTTGTTCAATGCAGTGATTTTTAAACCTTTGTGTAATTGTGTAGTTTATGTCTTATTTTTGTTTGTGATAGACATAGCAATTGGCTACACTTTGTAGAAAGAACTGTCTGTGGTCCTAGAGTAACAGAATTATAGGGTCATGGAATCATTAAGGCATGAAAAGACTCTTAACATCATCGAATACAACTGTTAGCCTAACACTGCCAAGTCCACCACTAAACCACATCCCATGTGCCATGTCAACATTTCCTTTACATGTGTCCAAGGATGGACACTCACCACTTCCCTGAGCAGCTCATTGTAATGAGCTTGATAACTTTTTCTGTAAAGAATTTTTTCCTAATATCCAACCTAAACCATCCCTGGTGCACCTTTAGGTCACTTCCTCTTGTTCTATCACATGTTAATTTGGAGAAGAGATAGACACCTACCCCACCACAACCTTATTTCAGGTGGTCATAGACACCAAGATCTCTCCTGAGCCTCCTCCTCTCCAGGCTAAACAACCCCACTTCCCTCTGTTACTCCTCTTAAGACCTATGTTTCAGACCATTCAATCAGCTTCTTTGCTCTTCTCTGGACCTGCTCCAGCACCTCCATGTGTTTCTTGAAGAGAAGGGCCCAAAATCAAACACAGTATTGGAGGTGCTGCCTCACCAGTGGTGAGTACAGGGGGGAAAAATCACTACTCTGGTCCTCCTGGCCACACTTTTTGTGACACAGGCCAGGATGTCATTGACTTTCCTGGCCACTGGGCACAAGCTGGCTCCTGCTCAGCCAGCTGTCAACCAACATTCCCAGGTCTTTTTCCTCTGGGCCACTTTCCAACTACTCTGCCCCCAGAGAGATTGGGGCACTGCATGGGTTTGCTGTGACCCAAGTGCAGAATTTAGCACTTGGTCTTGTTGAACCTCTTACAGTTGGCCTCCAGCCATCAATCCAGCATCTCCATATTCCTCTGCAGAGCCTTCCTACCCTTCAGCACATCAACACCCCCACACAACTTCCTTTGATCTGTGAACCTACTGAGGGTGTGCTCAATTCCCTCACCCAGATCACTGATAAAGGTGTTAAAGAGGACTGCCCACAGTAAGGAGCCCTTGAGAACTCATCACCGTTGACCAGCCAACTGGATTTAAGCCCATTCTCTACCACTCTCTGGGCTCGGCCATTTGGCCAGTTGTTTACCCAGCAAACAATACACCTGTGTAAACCATGAGCAGCCAGTTTCTCCAGGAGAATTTTGTGAGAAACAGTGTCAAAAGCTTAACTAAAGTTTAAGCAAACAACATCCACAGCCTTTCTTTCCCCTATCCTCTACACAGGTTATGATGTATGTGAAGAAATACAAGACTGGGGTGACAACAGACACCTGGAAGCTATGGGCCAGATGATACCAGAGATGAAAAAGGGCTTCAGAATTATCAAGAGCTCATGCATGGTAAGTCAGTGGTAACAGTGTAAACTCAGGAGGTGGGAAAACTCATTTTTAGGGGCAATAAAAAAAAAGATAAGTATATAACACATATTAAAAGCTGTGCATACAGTAAAGCTGAAAATAACAGAGAGCTGCAAACTGATGGAGAAAGATGAATATTTATGAAGAGAGGTTAAAAATGGACTTAAGTGGGCAAAGAAGAATGAATTATCATCATTGACATATGGCCATCCAGACAAAGACAGGGAAGAAATTCTTGCTATGACAATGATTGCATTCCTGGGAAAGACATCAGGAGGCTCACAACTTGTCATAGCCATGCTCCACAATCTTCTATCAGCACACAGGAACAGTCCAAGTGTGAATGCAACACAAAGGAAACATAAGAGATACTAGGACAGTAAACTTTTCACTGCAGCAATGTTTAAGAGAGACATTTTGTATTAATTACTTCAGACTGTGAGTGCTAGCACCATCATAACTGGTTAAAGAGTTTTTATTAAACTGTTGAAATATTGCGTAGATTAAAAATAAATTGTAAAAATTTATGATGCAATAATACCTTGTGTTTTATTTTAAGTAAACAAAATTACATATAAATTTTCTGATCTCAGAATTTTTTTTCTTGACCTTCTGTAGCCTTTGAAGTTGGTACTACTTAACACTGAAGGAATTACAGTAAAGACTGATGAATTACAGCATGTCTCAAATATAACCAATGAAAAGAGATGGAACAAGTGGTTCAATTTTTTAAAAACTAAGTTTTTAAATCAATGGTTTTGGAATTTGGAATTACAGATAATTATTGTCAGGATAAAAGATAGTACTCTTAAGATGATCAGAATACGATTTTCATTAAAATGTCAAGAACAACTCAGTAGGTGTTCTTGTGAATATGAAAGAACATGAATAATTCTTTTCAAATATCTCTAATGATTGAGATTACATCTTATAACTTAAAAGTTTAACAGGTTATATTATCAACATATAAATTTGTGTAGAATCACTAGAAATAAGTATATGAATAGAGTATACTCTATTCAAGTCTCTATACAAGCTCTTTCAATTTACATAAAGTATGAACAGTGGTAAAAACAGCTTTAAAAAGAACAAGAAATTATTCACTGAAGGCAACATTGCTCTGTTTCTGAGCACTTGTATGACTACAGGAATTTTCTGCCTTTTAATATGTTGGGAGCTATGGAAATTTCTGGCAGGGAGAAAATCAGAAGGATAGAAGTGAGAAAACCATGGACTTTGATGAAGACAGTTTAGTAAGTAATGTAAAAGCTGTGCACATAAGCAAAACAAAACAAGGAATTAATTCATTGCTTCCCATGGGCAAGGCAGGTGTTCAGCCATTTCCAAGAAAGCTCTGGAAAAGGGCTTCATTACACAAAACAGTTACTTGGGAAGACAAATGCCATCACTCCAAACATCCCTCCTTTTCTGCCTCCTTCCCCCAGTTTTATATACTGAGCATGATGCCATATGTTATGGGATATCCCTGTGGCCAGCTGAGGTCAGGTCTCCTGGCTGTGTCCCCTCATAACTTCTTGTGCACCCCCAGTCCCCTCACTGGTGGGCTGGGGTGAGAAGCAGAAAAGGCCTTGGTGATGGGCAAACACCACTCAGTAATAATGAAAACATCTCTCTGTTATCAATACTGTTTTCAGCCCAAATCCAAACCATAGCCCATAGACCCATAGTAGATACTGTGAAGAATGTGAGACATCAACACATCTATTTTTACTGTCTCAGATTAGTAGAAGATATTTCTTTTGGAACCTAATTACAAAAACATAGACTTAAATACATCAAACTGCTAAAAGTACTTATAACTAAATTAGAATATATAGAATAGTAACTTCATGTTTAAGCAATATTTTAGTTAATAATCTTAAAGCAGGATCTGATTTTAAAATATTTTCCCTACTTGCTGTTGTATGTGCATCCTGAAAACACTTTTGTGTCCCTGGTGTTGATAGCTCTATTAAGCACAAAAATAGTATATATCAAATATTTACTCCTGTTCTAATAAGCGATTTAGGAATTGCTCAGACTTAGCCCTAGAAATATATTCCTCAAGAAATACAGGAAGAACAATCCTCTTTTTGCTTTGAGTAGATGTTAATTTATAAATTATCAATTTACTTCTCTAACTACAATAACTTTTTGCTGTTAGAAGACTTAGTGTCACCTGTTTGTGCTATAAAGACTGAATAACTTCGCTACATTCATAGGACAGGAAGCATCTTGCTTATATTTCACAGCAACTTCATCTAATACCCACGCTCAGATGCTGGGCTTCCTTACCCAGTACACAGGTCTTCTACTTTTTGGATAGTCCAGCTTGATGCTGCAGAGTCATCTCAGAAGCACCTCTGTAATCACATTGTAGAACAGAGCCTTAGTCTGCCTAATATCCATTCTCAGAGACTGAACTCACCCAACCACTGGCTCAGGCATCTTTCCAGGTACAGGTCTTCTCCCACTCTTCAGTTAGTTCTTATCTGAGTTTTCTCAAACGTGTGTTAATGCATGCAGGATTGAATTCACTGAGGAAATGTACATACTTCCAGATAATCCTCGCTCTTGGCATTTAGACCTCTCATGCATATACACCCTGTCCTCTTCAGTGCTGGCATACAAGCCTGTGAGTTCTGTGGTTTATGGTGTCTCCAGCTGTCTGAACTCATATCTTTTAACACATTTTACACTGCACATTGACAGCCCAGTCCCTCCATTTGTTAACACCAAGGCTGTTTCACACTGGGGAAGTGCTGAGAAAAGGGATAATTAAGCTTTGAGTGTAGATTCTGACGCTGGGACCCCAAGATGATAAAATCTTGAGTGTACGTCTGGTCAGGGCACGGTATGCTGCAGAGATTCCATCTGTGATGTGGTTTGTTCATGAAACTTACTAGTATTCTGATGGGTCCTCACTCACAAAACAGATCCATCAATCACAGACATCAATCAAATCTGGAATGTGGCCACAATTTTGAACATTCCCTTGGACAACACACTCTAATGTTCTTATAAAATTTTGAGGTCATGAACAAGTTCCTACAATATTTCAAGAGGACAATACAATACTCTATGCATAGTTATGATTAAATGCACATTGTATGCACATTGACTAATTATGTAGTGATTATGCATACAAGAATTACTTATACTACTGATTGAATATACCTTGATTAAGCAGTGGTCAGATGCTATCCACCACACAGATATATGACTCTGGATTAGCCATTGTCTGGATCACTAACTGCTGTCTTCTAAGCTGAATACCAGACAGATAACAAGACATCTAATTTAAGGCCTCTCTTCCAGTTCCTACTATTCACACACTTTGCAGCTCTCACATGTAGGGTAGAATGGGTTTACAAAGAAAAAAAGTTAAGAAATAGTAAGACTTCATAAGATAGGACAGACTGCTGCCTCAGGAGTAGGGGTCTGTCAGATGGGTTTACTGGCTGGCTGCAGGCTTAAAACCATTAACCCTTTTAGGCCCCTTGTCCCACTTTTACCATACTTGTTCTTCACCTGAATATTCCACAAATCCCCTCAAATATCCAACAGTAAGATTTATACAGTTCCAGAAGTCACAGCAAATATAACAAAATACTCATGTCACTCTTGTTTCTCCCTTTGTATGTGTGATGAATTTAGGCCAACCCTCTTCAAGGCAGCGCCTGAGCTTCTCCCCTCAGTGGCTGATAGGTTCTGATTTTCTCTGATGTCCCTGTTGCCACACAATACTTAGCGTCTGTGGGTCTGTGTGCTTAATTAAACAGTTTCCTTTTTATTTGCTTTTATGTTGTACTAAATAGTCCTTTAGCAGAGAACCAAAAGAACCTGATGCTTTGAAATTTCTTATACCCTTACACTCTGGTCAACACCAAGTGTGCAAGCAACTGTTGACCTGCAGAACTCTGTCGAATCTCAAGACATTTCCCTTTGTCAACAGGATTGAGGACAAAAATCTGTGATTCCTCTACGCCCTTTGCTGTCACCTCTAGAGACATGCAAGCAAGCTTGATACTCTCCAGGTTTTCCCATGGCAGTGTCAGTACCTACACGGAAGACGAGCAGTGCATAATGCTCTGAGGTCTGGACAAGAATCGTCCGACTAGGTTGTCCTTGGTCTGAGCCCCAGCAAACAGGAAACCTCTCTAGGTCAGGTCAGCCAGTGGAGCCTTACATCTGATATGGGAAGGAATTTCCCTTGGCTTTCATTCATGCCACACTCATTAAGTTTTGTGTCAACAAAAATCAGACTTAGTGTGTTCAGTTTGTTAGGTTTGTTTACAACAGATTCAAATTTGGTATTTTCCTGCCAGGCCATATGTTTTGGTATTTTCTAAATAAAATATATACATTTCAATAAAACGTTGTCCTTGCAGTCAAAGCTCTTGCTCCTGAGGTCTAAGGGATCTTCATGGACAGATAGTTTCTTAATTGCACATTAAGAACCACAGAAATGTAAAACCCCCAAAAGCAGACTGCACTTTTGATCCCACTGGTAGAAAAATGGAGTTAGTATAGATCTGTCTCTGAAACGTTGAGATTATACTTAAAATTTTTATCATCTGGACAAACTGTGTAGGAGATTTGAAGTTTTACTGAGGATAGCACCACATTTTAATACTTTAAATTGCTCTGTTTGAAGTGTTTTGAAATAGCAAATGACTACATAAAACAGGCACAATGTTAATGAGATGAGGCCAAAGTACTGATATATTTAACCAGAATGGTAAAAGAAATGCCTTCAAGTATTTGTGATGGAGAGTTACAAGAGGCAGATGGGGTCCTGCTCTCATTTATAAGAAAATAGTATCTTCTTAGGATTGGTTAATTGGTGTCATATTTCATATATAACCATTGCAAAAGTATCCTTCCTGTACCACAGGAACTAATTATCTGCAGTATTTTCATCTCAATATATAGCAAGTATATTGAGAAATATTTCACTCATTTCATACATTCAATTATTTGTTATGTCTCCTGCTATTTTAGTGATTCCATTGCTTATGGTATCATTTGAAGAGTTTGCGATTTTTTTGAGAAAGAAAGCCCTGACCAATCTCTACATGTTGCTGTAACCTCAGGCAAAATTAACACTGCAGAAGTATGTGAGCCTTTTTGGTCTTTTCAGCATATTACAAACAAGATGTGATGCTCCTGGGGCGATGTTGGGTAGATTTGTGCCTGTTATATATTTTGATTCTCTAAAGTTTCTGCTGTTTCTTTGCAATACCTAGAAATTTTGATAGTTTAAATCCTTCGTTTCAATCTTTTAAGATGCTGATATATTTTCTTCAGGGGATTTCTTTAGTCACCATTTCTATCTTCTGAGAGTTTTCTTTACTTCTGTGGGGTTTTTTGTTTGTTTGTTTGTGTGTGTACTACGTAGAACGTTGGAATTTAAGAAATGTTGGAAAGCTCCCTCTGAAGCCTGTGGATGATACTAACTGCTCTCCAAACAGGCTCATTGTGTTGGGTTGACCCTGAGTTGATGGACAGTCTTTAAGACCAATTACGCTTCTCACAATTTACATATTTAAACCGCACAGAAAGGCGGGACTTCCCCTTTTTGGTCGGAGCTCGCCTGCTGGAAGGTGGGGGGGCTCCGAGCCTCCCGGCCCCGCTGGGCCGGGCCGGGGCCACTGCCCCTTTCCCCCTTTCTCAGCACCACGGCACGGACCCTGGATCACTGGGGGGGACTGTCCCAGAGCCGCAGGCAGCTCAAACCAGCCATGGACTGCCACAGTTAAACCCATCCGGCGCGGCTCCCTGGGACCGGCGGGTCCCTCTCCTCTCCATGCGGAGCCGGCGGAGCCAGCGGGAGCCGGCAGAGCCTCCTGTCTGCAGCCAGCACACTTCATGCTGAACTGAAGAGGACACCGTGCAGCCAGCAGCACAGAGGGAGCGAGGCTTTCCCCACCGTAAAGCCCGAACAAGAACACCCTTCAACATGGCGGTTTCAGAGTCAGAGAGAAAGAGAAGTGAGTCACATGGGACGGAGCTGGAAATGGCGACAGGAGAAAAGAGGGCGGTGCCGCGATTCTGGCGCGCAGCTTAAAAGAAACCTTCTTGCATGCCGTGGTAAGAAACCGTAATACCACAAACTGTTTGTCTCTTTAATCCAATGAAAGAACATGGGGGGATGGAGTATCCTCGTGTGCCTGTGAAGATTGTGAAGAATGCCTATGCCAGGCTATATAGAAGTAGTAAGAGGCTGTTAGAGACTTGTGGCGAAGAAAAGCCTTTGTGTGCAGGCCAAAAGAACTTATCCTTAAAAAGATGAATAACCCCATGTGATGGCCCATGTTTTGTAGTATGAAAGAACTGTGAAATTCTTCATGGGAGAGATGTTCTACACACAGCAGACTGTTTGTTTCCGGGCGGGTGTGCTGTTGGTGGCAGTTTGGGAACCACGTGCAACTGAAGGAAAACCTTTTCTTCCTTAAGCATAAGAGAAAGACTTTTCAAGAACTGCAACACTGACTAACATCCCATGTTCTGTTATCCCTTGTGTGAGCTGGATAAAAGGAGAGAAGTGCTGGAAAGGGGGGGGGGGGGGGGAATTTACTTTAATTTTGTTTCGTTGTTTTCTCTTTACTTTTAATTCTGTTAGTAATAAAGCTCTTTCATTGTACTGCAACTGTTTAAGGTTTGTGCCTGCTTTGCTTTTCTCCTAATTCTTATCTCACAGAAGAAAAATAAGTAAATAATGGATATTTTGAATCAAAACCACTACATTTAATTGGTGTTTCTGCCCAGTTTCGAACTCAACCCGCTACATCAATGGTGGAGAATGCGGGCAATTAATGAGCGCTGTGAGATGAAGATTAATTAGGAGAAAATAATAAGCAGAGCAAGTAGAAAGTTATAACATTAAGTAGAATAATAGAAGAAATTTGCTTTGTAGTAGTGGTAAAAATTCTAGGGGTGGAGGTTTATGGAATTTGTTTTCTTTTAGCTCTGGTTTTGCTATTTTAAGTAACTTTTGGATATGTAAATTTTAAGAAGCGAGGGGTGGAATGTGTTGGGTTGACCCTGAGTTGATGGACAGTCTTTAAGACCAATTACGCTTCTCACAATTTACATATTTAAACCGCACAGAAAGGCGGGACTTCCCCTTTTTGGTCGGAGCTCGCCTGCTGGAAGGTGGGGGGGCTCCGAGCCTCCCGGCCCCGCTGGGCCGGGCCGGGGCCACTGCCCCTTTCCCCCTTTCTCAGCACCACGGCACGGACCCTGGATCACTGGGGGGGACTGTCCCAGAGCCGCAGGCAGCTCAAACCAGCCATGGACTGCCACAGTTAAACCCATCCGGCGCGGCTCCCTGGGACCGGCGGGTCCCTCTCCTCTCCATGCGGAGCCGGCGGAGCCAGCGGGAGCCGGCAGAGCCTCCTGTCTGCAGCCAGCACACTTCATGCTGAACTGAAGAGGACACCGTGCAGCCAGCAGCACAGAGGGAGCGAGGCTTTCCCCACCGTAAAGCCCGAACAAGAACACCCTTCAACATGGCGGTTTCAGAGTCAGAGAGAAAGAGAAGTGAGTCACATGGGACGGAGCTGGAAATGGCGACAGGAGAAAAGAGGGCGGTGCCGCGATTCTGGCGCGCAGCTTAAAAGAAACCTTCTTGCATGCCGTGGTAAGAAACCGTAATACCACAAACTGTTTGTCTCTTTAATCCAATGAAAGAACATGGGGGGATGGAGTATCCTCGTGTGCCTGTGAAGATTGTGAAGAATGCCTATGCCAGGCTATATAGAAGTAGTAAGAGGCTGTTAGAGACTTGTGGCGAAGAAAAGCCTTTGTGTGCAGGCCAAAAGAACTTATCCTTAAAAAGATGAATAACCCCATGTGATGGCCCATGTTTTGTAGTATGAAAGAACTGTGAAATTCTTCATGGGAGAGATGTTCTACACACAGCAGACTGTTTGTTTCCCGGGCGGGTGTGCTGTTGGTGGCAGTTTGGGAACCACGTGCAACTGAAGGAAAACCTTTTCTTCCTTAAGCATAAGAGAAAGACTTTTCAAGAACTGCAACACTGACTAACATCCCATGTTCTGTTATCCCTTGTGTGAGCTGGATAAAAGGAGAGAAGTGCTGGAAAGGGGGGGGGGGGGGGGGAATTTACTTTAATTTTGTTTCGTTGTTTTCTCTTTACTTTTAATTCTGTTAGTAATAAAGCTCTTTCATTGTACTGCAACTGTTTAAGGTTTGTGCCTGCTTTGCTTTTCTCCTAATTCTTATCTCACAGAAGAAAAATAAGTAAATAATGGATATTTTGAATCAAAACCACTACATTTAATTGGTGTTTCTGCCCAGTTTCGAACTCAACCCGCTACACTCATTTAATTGCTTCTATAGTAAGGGCTGCTTCAATAATCTTGGAGGCTGACTGCAGAAGCTTCTTGTCCAGTGGTATTTGCTGTCAGCAGCAGATGGGTGGAGAGAAACTGGTCCTATTTTCCATGTTTTCCAGCTGGAGCATCAGGAATCACAGTAAAATATATAGTGCTACACAAAATAGACTAAATTGTCTATATTCACTTTAGTGAATTCAGCCCATAGCCCATTAAACATCACTGTTAATTGGATGTTTGTTTGTTTTTCATAGAAGAAGACACCATATCATCTAGTCCAGTCCCTGATTCCTCACCACTGTTGGAAATTTCATCTTTCAATCTCTTTCTTTGGCATTTCCTTCAATGTTTTCTTTTTTTTTTCCTATTGTTTTCTTATTCCTTCTTGCATATTTAAATCAACTCTTCATAGGCAGGATCACCCTACAAAACTTCAGATAAATACAGAAATGCAGATCTCAGCAGCATTAATCATGAGTACTGGAAAAAAAGAACAAATTAAAGAGGTATTATCTATGCTAGGACATTAAAATTCGAAGAATGTGTACTAACAAGACTAAAGTCTGAACAAATCCTTCAGTCTCCAGTGAGAGTTTTCTTTTCCTCTAATATCTGTGATTCCTTGAACAGCATCCAGAAATTAAAATTTTATATCATGACTGAATAAGCAGAATTAAAACAAAATAGTTCACTCTCATTGCAAAATGCCCATCTTGGATACTTCAGCTGTCTTATCTCACATTATAGGTCTCTTGAGTTCAGAATTTTGTCTCTGATGATAAGGGGCGTTTTCACAGTCATTTGTGTAAGGATTATGCAGGATGAAAGAAATAATATCCTGTAGGTAAAGTTACTAATATTACAGTTCCAATTAAATGATGAGAAATTTCAGTTCTCACATTAGAACCATCAAAAACACTTATTCAGTAGTCCATTTGCTAAAATTTACATAGGTTTAAGAGTTACTGAAAAACTAGTAAAGATGATTATACAGACAAATACCAAAGCGTTTGCTTATGCTTAATCAATATTAAAGGCCTAGATGCTATGGATAAAAAATTAATTTTGAGTTTTCCATTAACTGTTAGCAAAAATTAATTAACTTTGATGCCTTGGGGTGGCCACCTAAAACACAGAGGCTAGACAAAATTAAGAGAATAAAAGTAGGCATTTATTTGAAGGGCCTTCAAAGGTACACCCTGGGCAGTCAAAAGCCTACACCCAAGATGGACCCTGGGTCACGGGTTCTTCACACTTTTACAAGTGTGGTCCATTTGCATATCAGGGTTAATTCTCTAATTATAACCTCAGTTCATTATGTAATTACCCCAAGTTTGCCACCCCTCTCAAGGCTTTAGTTTACACATTTTGGGGCCTGGTGTCCTTGAAGAGCAAACCTAGAGAGGCTTGTTATGTCTAACCAGCATGAGACAACGGCAGCTAACAGGCCACCCTAAACTTCAGTTACACACTAAGCAGTACAAGATTTGAAAAACAAAAAAGTTAAAACCTAAGGCATCAACTTGGCTAATACAACATTAGACAATATTCCAGTAAAAGGTCTGAGGAGAGGTAGAATTTTTGGTGCCTATTATAATCTAGTGCAAATAGAAGTTACTTCCAGGGTGACTATATTCTTTAAGGTTATTTAAAAGCCAAAAATGGTGTTTAGGATATGATGAGTCAAAGAAAAATTATTGGTTGTTATACATAGTTTATTCTAAATATTCTATTAATTTTATATTGCAGATATCTATAATGGGAAAATACTATTATCTGTTTAATTACTTCAAGATCAGAGAATTGACAGCACACCAAAATTTAGAATTGAGTAGCAAGAGCAATTTTGGCAAAAAGCCCAAATCATAAACACTGCCTGACAGAACTAAAGATGAATTCCTAATCACTAGCACAGCAGAAAGAATATTACCAAACAAATACTGAAGGAACAGTGTCCAGGCAAATATATCTGGTCTTGATAATGAAAAAGAAAACATAGAGGCCCAAATCCATCTTTCTTTCTTACATGGTTAGTTCTGCTGTAGTTCATTTGCCTTTCAGGTCTTTTTATTTTCTCAATATCCACATTTAATTACTAGGTTAGAATATTTCTTACAGTTGTCTGAAAAATCTGAGCTCCATTTGAACATTGAGACAATTATGTTTTCTCTAAGTAAAGACAAGAACATTAAGGTACCTCATTAATAGCCTATGACTAAGGGCATGACTATTGCCTCTTAATAGCAAAAATACCTTTGTTGAGGATCCTAGTCTCTGTTCATCTGAAGTCAGTATGTAGGTCTTTCTTTAATTCAATTACTTAAAGAAAGAAAAAGTTATATCTCCTAAAATTCCAGGTAAAGGATACAGTCATTAAATTGTTCAGGAAGCAAACATAAATTCAAACCAAAAAACCTAAAGATAATTATTAATGTTTTGTATTACTGGTGTTGTCGCTAGCATATTTCTTTCTGTATATGTTTTTGCTTTTCATTGTAAAGTATGAATTAGAATTTTTATATACATATTATGTGCACAGCTGTTGTGAATTATTATAACATAACTAATGACAGCAATAATACAAAATACGTGTAAATGAGGGACATTTTTTGGTATGAGGACTCTGACGTTATCATCTGCTTAAGATCATGAGCTAGATTAATGAATGTCATATGCATGTATATGTACATATACACCAAAACCCAGGGAGAAAATGGGTTAGTATTTTTTGGGGGTTGGGGGTATGATTTCTCCTTTCTTTCTCCCATGCGAAAACAGTATTGGCAAAATAGGACAGCATCAATCTGTGTTGCAGAGGTGAGAAATAGTAACACAGGCAGGAGAAGCACAGGAATTTCCTAAATTAATGTTTCTATAAAATCAGAAAACTAATTGCCCAGAAAGCTCCAGTGCAGTTTTTCATGCTTTCATCTAGCTGCAGATCCAGATATTTGGTGTTTTATTGAGGGGTATTTGTTACTCAGCTTATGTGGTTTTAGCCAAAATTCATATAAAAAAGCAGCTTACATAGCTCAGTATGCCTTCAAGTCCAAATGTTCTCCTGCCACATTTCCACGTAAGATTTTCATTAGTTGAAATTTCCAGCCAAATAATAAGGAGTTCTGAAGAATTTTTGCAACTTTTATAATAAATAGTTGACCCAGAACAACACAGATTGGGATTCCAATATTTTCTAGTTTATACTAAAAGTCTTTGATTCTGTCAATCCCTTTCTTGATGGAATACCTTACAGCCAAATATGGACATATCAAAGGATGCAACTCACAATGTAACTCATGAATAAAATAAGTAATCTGGCAAATCAAACACTAGCCAGTGAATCCTTTGAGTATAGTACAGTATAAAAGAAGCATATAGGTACCTTGACCATCAAATGAGAAAATATGAATTTTGGATATATAGATAAAGACTTACCTGTGGCCAAAAAAAACCCCTTGGGCAGAAGTCAGATATTAGCAGTCAGTGTAGCAATATTTATGCTTTGTCTTAGCAGGGTCGACGTTTTGCATGACCGGGTCATAGGATTAAAACACAAGGAAAGAAAAACAAGATGATCTGAACAGGTGTTGATAAAGGGTGTTGAACAGCAGTCATGAGAAGAACAAGGAGATAAATTAAGTTGTTATGTTGTGGATGAAAAGAATGATGAACCTACAATACCCAAAGACTGTAAAATTTTAAGTGACATCCAAAAACTTAAGGCCTCAGTACTATTCCATTTTCAGATAACAATTGTGAAACAGAATTAACTTTTTGATATACTTCAACTTAAAGAGGAAAATCCAGCCTCATTTACTGCATTAAAGTGGCAGATGTCTGGTGTACCAAAATATTTCAAAATGTCTCCTGAGAAGGTCATTGAGACATGAATATAATATAGCCAGCAGGACTCTCTACTTTTCAAATTGACTCAAAAACTCATCTCCTGCTGCCCAGTCTTTTTTGCTAGTACAGATTTCATATTGACAGTCCAGGGCATGAGACTGCTATGAATTTAGCCAATCTGTACTTGTTTTCTCTGTGTTAAAAACTGTGCTGCAAACTGGAAATTTCTGCCTTAATTGTTTTTAGTTTGGTTGAGTTTATAGGAAGAGTATTTATTCTCTGTAGAATGAACTAGCTGTGATCCTAGAACAAAAATCAGAGAAATGAGATCATACCACAGGTCATAGATGGTCCCACATACTGCGCTCAGTTTCTGGTCACTGCAGCAGTGCAGTTTTGTGAATTGGACAAAAATAGTTTTGTTGATAACAAACAGAACAGAAAAAATCAGTATTTAGGAAACAAAGAAAAGAAAGACAACACGAACAGACTGCATTCAGCAAGCATAAAAATGGACCCAAGTGACCCAAGACTAATGAGGAAGAAAGCTACAACATAAATGTCATACTCTTCATGATTCAGGACTCATGACTTTGAACATGTTACAGTTGTATTTTGAAGAAAAACATTGTCTCTTGACTTCTCCCAGCTTTTTTTTTTTTTTTTTTTTTTTACATGAAATATGCAGTGAAATATGTAGGAAGGAGGTAATTACAAGCAAAAGAGAAGTAATCTTGTAGTTAAGCTAGCTAAAGGGGACAGGAAGTCTAAATCTCTATGAAGATGTGTTTGTCACCTTTTGAAACATGAAAACTACTTCAAAAGCATTCAGTAGACAACCAGCAAGTCTTCAGATTCTGTCTATTTTTGACTACCTTCCTGAAGAACTGAAAGAAATTGATGAAATCTCTTCCTTGGAATTCCTAGCTGAATGTTGCATAAGGCTCCATCACCAATATTTCAAAATTATACTAAAGTCAAGCATAAAAAACAACATATACATAAGAAAGCACTTTTACTTCAAGTACTTGAGAGGGTTTCAGAAATCAGCAGCTAGATTACAAAGCAGTACTGCTGGATAATTAACAATATAGGTGATACAGAAATTTCACTAAGGTGGACTAAAAAGTCAGAATTTTTTTGCATATCTAATATCTGTGTGTTTCATGGGTTTTAAATGTTTGAGACTTTTAAAAAAGCCCATAATATAATAAGTTCTTCAAATTTTCATTGATATATAATCTGTGAGAATATAGGAAGATTAAATAAAAAGGCCCGGGTCTTCTCTTTTTTTCATGAGGAGATTAACTGTGGTCAGTCTTCCATATTTATTTAACCTGCTGGAAGAGATTTTGTCATTTCAAATTTAAATCACATACTTTATATATGAGGTTCAGTTTTTTGTTTACATACATTGCTATTTACTAGGGAAGTTAAAGATACCAATGGCATGGCCTAATTTAGAAATCCTTATTATGTTCAGCTCTGTGCTAAAAATAAAATGAACATCATTTTTTTTTCAAAGCAGCAAAAATACAAGAGTGTATATTATTAAAATATTCTGATATATCTTGTGTCACTGCTAGTAGAATCAGGCTGCTGGATTATTTAAAATGAGCCATCAATCACACATGGAGACAATAACAACCACTTCACTGACATTTTCCTGACTCAGATAACCTCAAAATGAAATATTAGAATACAGAGTTGAAAAAATTAGTAAGATCTGATGATTTTATGTAATACCATGACAACTAATTTACTGGTTAATATATAGTAATAACACGCATAAGATTTTTTTTTTTTTGTATAACTAATGAAATGCTGGATGTTTGAGTTTTGTCTGTCTGTTTTCTAAAAAGGTTAATTTCATTTTACTTTTTCTTTATGGATTTAGACTAATTTTTTAAATATATAGTCAGTCACGAGCTAAATAATGGAGATTAAGAGTTGTGCTTAAATTGGGTGTTTAACACTGTATTTTGGTTGTTCCTGTATTAGAATGACTACAAAAGCTGTTTATGGTCTGTTAAAATCTTGGAATATTATTTTTAATTCCTTGAATTGAGGAAATTAATGTGTTTGTAATAGAATTTAACATATCCCACTTCAAATATCAAAGTACTACACAAAGGATGTAACATTTCTGCTTTCTACAGCCAATGAATTCTTTTTCATATTAACATCCATAGAAGTCATACAGGGGTCTTTCAATATGTATATAACTAACAAGGACCAAGGAAACAGACATAGCAGGGTGAGCTTGAGCTTGGTATAGAATTTCACTGTGAGGTTTAAATCTGGGCCAGTTTCTTTACTTACAAAAATGACTGACTTCACATTTTACCAAACAATGTAGAAAATGAGACTATAATTTAAGACTTTCACTAAGTCTTTCAAAATACATCTTACAAAGTTTAATTAAAGCAAGAGGAATATGATTTATCAAACCTTAAATGCAATGAGAGATGTATGCCATTGTGTCTCGGAGAGCATTGAGATTGCAGATAATCTAGGTATTGCCTAAAAATTACATGAATTCTTCATTCAGATACCAGAAAAAAAGATAATTTCAAACACAGGTCAGAAGTAGAAAAGCTGGTGGAAATGGAAGTGTACTTATGGAACTGTGTCGTGTTTGACACTATTTCAGAGAGTAGCCTAACCTCCCTCCCGTAACACTAAAATAAATGTATTACAAAGCTACTGACACTTTTAGAAGGAGATCATAATAAATGTATTGATTTAGTCATGGTATTATAACACTGAGGAATTAACAATGTGGTGAACTCCTAAAGAATATGTCTTGGGACTACTCATATTAATATAGAAATTTTTGTTAGCCTTCCTGATGGAAGAAGAATGACAATGTACTTAATTTATAACATAAAATTAAAAGGAAAGAACAAGATATGAGAGAATTGGAATATTATTCATGAAGAGATGGATGATCTTTTGGGATGGAAAAAGAAGTATGAAATTCAGTGGAACAATGCCTAGTCCTTTAATTGATGCTAATAAGAACAGGGCATTCATTAGAGTGAAGCAGGGGAGAAATAAGACCAGGATTTATGAACTGATAATAAGGTGGTTGTAAACTACTGACCTTATGAAGGTATGAAAGTAAACAAATGTAATGTTTGTATATAGTAAACATAATATAGATATAAGGTAATATTACTGTCAATGTACAAAGCACTGATTGCAACTCATCTGTGTAGTATGGACTGCTGTTTAACCAATATTTAAGAAACATATATTTGAGCTGGAATAAATGCAGAAAAAGCCTGTTAAAAAGTACAGGGTAAAGAAAATTTTTTTAGAAAAGGAAAAAAGAAGTCTAAAATTATTTCTTACGTAAATTTGGAAAGAAATATAGGTTTCTTTTTATAATTAAACTAGGGTTGCAAATATAAAGAGCTAAAGGAAAATGAAGACAACAAAATAATACAAACTGACAGTGGAGAAACTCATGGTTGCTTCTAACACAGAATTATGAAAAACAGTATCAAATATGACTAGTGTAGCAAGATAGGGAATTGGCCATACCTCTTGCCAGAATTTACATCTACTGCACAAGACCAGAAATTCCACAGGAGCGTAGACAAGCGTAGATGCTGTCTATCTCAAATTTGTGTTGTGAGTGGGGTTGGACTTAAATTGACAGCATTTTCCTTTTGACTAGACACCTAAAATTATGACTGATAGCTATCTCCTGACCCACACAAAGTGAGTTGATAATCCAGTTCCCAGGGTAGAGCTGTTTACCAGATTTGAAAAAAACACATTAACTTAATCACACTTTTCCACCTTTACTGCCAACATACACAAAACAATAAATGACTCAATATCATGCAGTTAGGCAAACTCTTTTATTCTAGTAGTGGATAGTTGCAGTCTGAGTTTGAAAAGTATTTGCAATAATAATCGTCCACTCTATTTTCCCTTTGCTATTTTGGTTCATGTAAAATAAATAAATAAAATAATCAGGCTTTAAGTCAGCCACTCAGGCACTTTCACTCAGGGACTGGAAATAAGTCATGTCTTGTGAGACATGGACAAGTGCTAAGAATGTCACAGAAATTCCCAATAGGCTCCTGTATCACCAAAGGAAATTCTAATACAATAACTTGCTTTTTGTTCATTCATAGTCTGTTTCACTGACAAAAAAGAAGGGGCAAACAAGACCCCACCCAATTGTCATATTATGAAACTAACCTTTCTAGGGATTTACTTTAACAAATGGATAAGATACTGTTTTATAAAGTATACTGAATAAATTTCAACATCCTGCATATCTATATGGATATGTAAGACCCCATAAGTAAATTGTTCATGTCTTTTAAGTAGATAACTTAAATAACTTAGAAATATCTAATGCTGATTAAATGTGTCTGGAGGCCTTTTAAATTTCTGGTTACTTTAAATTCTTAAAAAGCCCTGATAACATAAACAACTAACACATTTGTGTCTTAGCTGGAATCACTGAGCAGTAGTCACAAGAAGACAGTTTTTTCTCTTCACTTTTAATATACTCTATAGCACACGATGTTACGTATTCTTGCAAAATGTGATACCATAATTAATGAAATTGACAAAACTCTTAGACAAAGAGTGGTTTTCACATTTCCTTGCAATTTTTGCAAGGAAAATGAGGCAAGAATTTTCATTAAAAGTTTTCAGACCACTGAGCTGTCTTTGCTTTCCAGTTACCTGAGAATTTGTTGCACCACCTCTTTTTCATCCACCATTATCATCAATCACACATGAAAAATTCAATGACACATTCAACCGTAAAAGTAGCATTGATTATTTAGCTTTTTCTGTTACAATGTTCAGCATGGGTATTAGCAAAATCTATCTCCAATTCCATTTCATTTTTGGGAGGAGAGACTTAAAAAAATATATTTTTATTTTTGAGGCTGTAGATGCTTTGCTTCCAATCATAAAAGTGAAATAAAAGTAAGACTAGCACCTTTTTTCCCACTAATTTCTTACTGGAATATCTTATGGAAGAAATAAAGATAGACCTTTTCCCAGTGTGAAAAGAACTTCAATGAATGAAGTTTGTCTTTATTTCACATTTAAGAAGAGAAGAGTAGAAGTGCCCTGCACCATTGTGCTTAAATGGCAACGAACTACAAAAGCACTTTAAAACATGGAGTTTATGGGGCTTTCTCTGAATATAACTAACTGAAATGCCATTGGCAGATATGTCAAGGAACATTTCCATCCATACTTTGATCATGAAGTTTTCTCCAATAGGAGTTTTATCATTGTCTCTGCACTACATAAAATTTTTGCATGTGGTATTTTTCCACTATGAAAGAGTTTAAAAGCAATTCTAAAATATTATTACATGTCTTTGACATGAAAAAACTGTATTTCTATTTTCAACAAGAGCCTTTCACATTCTTTGAAAATGAAAAATGTCTTAAAAGAAGCAAAACAAAAAAAAATAAAATCTGTTGAGAATGTACTGTGATAGTAAATTTTCAGGCAAAAAGAGGATTCAAGACACAACCACATCCTGCTCCATATTGAAAGATGGAACAAGATCTTCAGAATACAGTTTCAGGACTGATCTTAATGAACTCTTTCCTGAAATACAATTGTTGAAACAATTGAGAAAGTGTTTAAAAATTCTTTATATGTGTCGCAGGTTCGGTTTGTAACCAGGCAGAAACACCAATTTAGTGTAGCGGTTTGGTCCAAAATACTCATTACTGTTTATCTTCTGTGAGATAAGAATTAGGAGAAACACAAAGCAGGCACCAAGCTTGAAAGAATATAAAGAAGTTTATTAACAGACCTAAAAGAGGAAAAAAAAATTATACCACACCTTCAGAACTCTTCTCCTCCCCCCACCTTCCTCCCTTCTCCCACTGACAATGTAAAAAGACAACCCTTAAGATGTTCAGTCTGTTTATCACTTCCATAATAACCTTGTTCAGTTCATTTAGAAAGAGAAGTCTCTTCTTGCTCGTGCTATGAAAACATTATCACAACGAGACAGCCGCCCACTTCCAAATATTGTTCAGTCCATTTAGGAAGAGGAGTCTCTCTGCTCGCATGCGAGTCCCTTCCCCCGACTTGCAGCTTTTCCCACAACTGCTTTCGAGGGTCCACTCTTGAAGTTTTTTGGGGTACAATTTAAGGTTGAGCCGTTCAGAAACAAAAGTTCTCTTCACCCATCTCTGGGAGCATTTAATCTCTAAGAACAGAGGCCCTCCTCCTTCCCTGGGAGCAAAGGGTCATCCTCATCTTCATCTTTAGGACTATCTCTAGGAGCATCTCTAGGAACTGAGGTTTCTCCTTTCCCATTTGGAGCAAAAGTCCTCATCGCTTCCATCTCTCCCTGTCCAAACTTCTCATGAAATTACAGCTGCGTCAGCATCTGCCTATCTCAGCACAGGTGCTTTTGCTTACGAGTTGAACACTCCACCCCCCATATCTTCATGAAATTACAACGGGATACTCTGCTATATCATAGCTTCACAACAGAATTTCAGCTTTAAGCATCTCCTCTTTCTCTTCCCTCAGGTTTTCAGCTCTTCACAGCACTAAAAGGGTTAATCTCACCTAGGCCTTGCAGCTGGAATGTGGCTTATCGCAGTAGAGAGGGGGGGGCTGCCAAGCCTCTCCGGCTGCCCACAGCAAGGCAGTGGGGGGGGGTTCCACAGCTGGAACAGGTCCATGGCTCCAGGATGGCCGTGGCCCGGCCTGGCCTGGCCCGAGCAGGGCCTGGGCCGGGCCCACTGGCCCCCACACAGGGCCCGCAGCCACCTGTCCCAGCACCGGAAACGAGAGAGAGCTGGGGGGGAGTTTGTCTATTCTTAAATGTGGATCACAGAGGCGGTCACAATTTTAAGTGGCTTAAAGAATGGTTCATATTCAAACTGGCCAGCTGACAGGTTCTATCAGGTCATAGAGGAAGCTGTAAGAAGAACATCACTTCCGAGACTCAGCTTGCTAACCTATGACATTCTGTTAAGCAATTTGCTGCATGATCCCAGAAAAAGAAGTCCACAAAGATAGTTTAAAATTATTTTTCTCCTTACTTTCTCTGAATCACTCAGAATGACAGACAATAAATATGATAGGATTCTATAAAATAATATTTTTATTTTTTATCTACTATAATGTCATTAATAACATTTTTAGAACTTTCAAAGAGCTTTTTATTTGCTAAACATGCTTTATTCTATACAAATAAATTAATGTCCTGACAAAGAAGAGTCTCTAAAATACAAATAATTTAATTTACTTCTTAATTTAGGGTGCTGGATGTATGCCATGTTTGATAAATGAAGGGGGAACTGCACGCTGTAGAGGGAATGTTGAAGTAAAGAAAATTTAAATTAAGTGGTACATGATGGAACCCACGAGGTCTTGTGTTGATTCACCAAGATTCTATTGTTTATGAGCAAGCTGATAAAGACAGCAGGATTTTCCTTGTCTGTGGTCCTGGCTATTTAATTCATTATGTCTGTTGAACTTTAACATGGAATGCCTCTATAAAAGCTAATTTGAAAGGGATTAATTTTGATAATTTATTTTTAGGTGGGCTAATTAGGTGAAAATAAATTTTCATCTTCTCCCTCCAAAGGACACTGCTTGTGTGTCACTGTAAATTAAATTTGGATTCAACTGGGAACTTCTAAGATTTGCCTGGATTTCTTTTTTCTGTGTCATTCAGCATATTTCACCTATAGGGAAAAAAGGTAATTATATTTTCTCAGTTATAGGTTTGTAGTTCTTTAAAGTAAATTATTATTATATTAATAAAGATTATGTGTGTTTAATGTAGTGAATTTTCACATGACAGAAAAAGGAAATAATTTTCCACAGTATTTAGAATGGAGTTCTGCTAGAAGATTCTATGACATTTGAAACTTTAGAAAACTTCCACATAGTCATTTTTAGTGAGGGAGAATGTAAAAATAAAACAAAACCACAACAAAACCCAAACCACCAAACCAACAACAAAGCAAAACACAAAACCCCCAAACAGTCTCCAAACCAATTCAGAAAATAAATTTGGGTTATTACTACCATTCTCTATGTAGTCCATTCCTTCCCATAAATTCTCACCTGCTATAAACCCTGCTACCTAATATCCCTGTTGTGTCAAGGCTTTCTACTGCCCTAAGCCTAGATAAGCTACCAAGCACTGGCCAAGAGCTGTGCACAAGAAGGGCACATGCAAACTCCAGTGCTCTGTACAGTTGAGACACTTCAGGCTTCACACTGAGTGCTGCTGCCTTGAGTCCTTGGGCTGTCCTTACACATCTTCTGTGAGTAGGTGTCTTACAAGCAGGGTGCATGCCACTGAACGGCAGAGTGGAGTTTTTGGTGGTCATGGTTCCTGCATTGTTTCAACTTCTTTATCAGACAATAATTGCATGGAAAATGTATTTGGAGAAAAATTGAAAGAGGTCTAGCTCTTTTCAGTTATGCTTTGAATATGCTTTGTGGATTAGCCGTATCTCAGAAACAAACTAAAACTCAGTTCAGGTCATAATGCAGCATATCAGGAATTACGTATCTATATTTTTAGGCATTTCTGCAGACTTTCAAGTTCTTAGAATACCTTAAGATTAAATAAGAAAGCCGTACGTGGGCATTTTGCTTCTGAGGCAAGTAAAAACTTAACTTTTTTCTCTTTGTAGTTTAACTTCTAAGAGAACACATTAGAACTAAATCTCAAACATTTTGATAAGAAAATAACTACTTTGCAACCTAACATGTTACATTAATTAGTTCCTTTACATCACAGTTTGGATCTGTCCTAAAGCAAAGCCCAGAATCTTTTTTCAAATTCTGCAGTGTGCTAAAATGCTGATCCCTATGTCAGGTCTGTAGGTACAAAAATGCTGTTAGTGAGGATCTTCTTGTTATTTTTCTAAGTCCGTGAGAGACTTTTCTCTCTCACAGAAGAGGTAGCAGGGAATGTAAACAACCAAGCCACCTGCAACCTTGGAAAGTCTTGTTTATGGTATAGTAGAAAATATTTTGATAATGGATGTTTTAGGATTTTGGCCAATCACCCCCAAGGGGTGGCTGGTCCTTTGTCCTATTAGACTATGAAGAAAAAAGTCTATAAAAGAGTTTGTAAAATAATTAAATAAATCAATCTTGCTGCACAATTCCTGCCTGCTGGATCTTCTCCTCCTCCTCCTCCCTGTGGCTGCAGGACACGGTGATATACCGTAGGAACCAGGCCTGCGGTAATATTTGGTGCTGCCCGACGTGATCTGCACTCTCTGACGTGTCCTGCATGCTGCGAGCCAAGCCGAATTCCTGTAGAGGTACATTGTTCCTTTACCCCCCCGGGAACGGGAGGTCCGACAGAACTGAGAAATGGCGAACAGGGGCTCACAGAACGACGCTGTCGTACTGGTCTGGAAAGGTGTGTTTAGCATATTGCACACCTCCATTCCTGAAAACTCAGTTCGGGAATTATTAGACTGGGCTGCTTTAAAAGGGATTTCCATGGACAGAGAAACTGCCCTGGACTTTTCCTTATGGCAAGAGCTCGGATGCACTGTCCGACACGAGCTCCCAACTGGGGAGCCGGCAGCGTTAGAATTATACAAAACCTGGAGGTCGTTATTTATTCTGCTGACAGCCCTTGACTGTGATAGCAGGGCTGGCTCGCCTATCTCGGTGATGAGTGACGGAGGAATGTCCGAGGGGGGCCCCGCTGACTGGGCTTCTGGGGCAAGTGATGGTGGATTTGGAATAATCCCCCCGGCTCCACAGGCAGAGCCTGCGCCGGCTCACCCTGCACAGTCTCAGGACTCCGCAGCCCCCAGGGACCCCGCGCCAGCAGAGGCGGGGGGGTCAGGGCAGAGGCAGGGTGCACAGCCTGCCTTGCCGTTCGGCTGGACAGCGGCCACGGCTTATCCAGGGCCGCAGATCAGCGGCTTAGCCAACTGGACCCCCAGAGCAGCTCCTAGTTCGGTTCCGTATGCACCTGGATCTAACTTAGCGGGCGTTGCGCCGGGCGTGCCTCTCCCGGGACTGCCTGGCTGTGCTCCGCTGCCCTCCCTGGCGCTGGACTGTTCTGCGCAGTCGCAGAACCGAACCATGGACCTTTTTATGCAGCATTTGCCCTTTCTGGCAGAGCTACGAAACCTATCCCGAAGGATGGAGGACTTGCTCAGCCTGTTAGAGCGGCGAATGCCCGAGCCCGCGCCGCAAGCGCCGCCAGCGCCAGACGTGTCGTCCGCGCCGCCCGCGCCGCCCGCGCCCCCCCCGCCAGAAGCGGGAGCCGCAGCTCCGAGCCGAGAAACGGCGCGGCCGGCGGCGAAACCGGGAACAGCGCTGCCACAGGAAAACCCGGAAGCGGCGGCGGCGGCTGCTGAGCGGTGGGAAGAAGCGGCGGCGCCGGGAGCGTCCGCAGAGAACGGACCGGCAGTGGCGCCGGGCGCGTCCGCGGAGCGCCGGCCAGAGACGGCGGCGCCGAGCGCGCCCGGGGAGCGCGAAACAGCAGCGGAAGCGGCGACCGCGCCGAACGTGGCTGCTGTGTGGGAGACGGCCGCAGCGCCGGGCGCAGCCGTAGCCCCGAGTCGGCTTCAGCTTCAGTACCGGCTCGGTCGGATCTGGCCGAGATGGCCTCCCGTAAAGAAACTGCTGTAAAAACTGCCGCGCAGCCAGCTGCAGTCTGTCCTGTCTGTTCTGGCTCTGGCGAACTTAGCCAAAGTGCCTCACCTCCCCGTACTTTTCTGTTCCCTCCCAGCACCCCGAAGTTGCCTTTGCCTGATGATTCCTTGTCAGGCAGTGAGGCAGATGAGGTTCTGGCCCCAGGTCGTCAGGCGGCTGTAGCCACGCGGCGAAGAAAAAGGCTGCGCCGGTCTCGCCCCTGGACTTTTCCGGACTGCACGGTAACAGTGCGTCCGACGCATTGTAATCGATTCCTAGAGTCTCTTAAGATGCAAGCATTGGGGGAGGGTGACTGGAGGTTATTAGGAATCCTTGGAATGCCAAATAGATCTGAGGATTCTGGGGGTAACCGGGGAGCTGTTACACTCCATCTGCAGGCTGTGCCCGAAGTTCAGGATGGTACTGGTTCCCCAAAAGAGATCCATGCTTTCCCAGTGTATAAGGCTCTCCCAGATTCAGGAGAGCATGACAAGCATGAGGTAATTGCTTGGAAAGTTGCCCAGGACCTCCAATCCAAGGTGGCACAATATGGACTAGGTTCTGCTGAGGTTATGCAGATAATAAGGGTGATAAATACAGATTTGCTTTCTCCATTTGATATCAGACACTTAGGTCAAATTCTGTTTCAACCTGTACAATTTACAGTTTTTGAAACAACCTGGAGAAAGCTGGCCAACAAGACTGCATTAGCAAATTTGCAGCTCCCTGCTGCTGATCCTAGACAGACAGCAGGAGTGGATGCTTTGATGGGGACTGGTCCCTTCTCTGATCCCAGTCTACAGGGTAACTTGCCCTCTAGCATCCTGCAGCAAGCTCAACAGGGCGGCATGGCTGCCCTGTTGAAAACCATAGAGTTGTCAGCACCCAGAAAGCGATATACTGAAATAGCTCAAGGGAAATCAGAGTCATTCCTTTCTTTTGTAGAGAAAGTCGCTGCTTCTCTCGAGAAGCAGGTTGAAGATGACGGGTTAAGACAGTTGTTGTTAAGGCAGTTAGTGAGAGAAAACACAAACGAGGAGTACAGAAAAATCATAGATGCCTTACCAGGGGATCCTGAGGTAACAGACATGGTCAAAGCCTGTGCTAAGGTGGGATCTGGGAACCAGAGAAGGTCTGCTTTGGCTGCGTTCCTGCAGCCTGTTCACGCATCTTCTAGTCGTGAACCAAAGCAACCAAAACAGGTGAAGAAACGGAAGCGGCCTAAGCCGAGTCAAAAAGAGAACACACCGATCCCCCAGTGCAAGAGGTGTGGCAGGCCAGGGCATTGCACGGGCTACTGTAGATCCCAGACTCATGCCGATGGTCGGCCTTTGTCGGGAAACTTCCGCCAGGGTGCAAGGAGGGGGAATTGCTCTCCGATGCAGTCGCTCCCCCAGAGAGTGGCACAGGTACAGGCACAGGCCTACCCAGCCATCCTAGAGACAGCACCCAGGGATCAGACGGCACCCACGGATCAGACGGGTTTGATGTCCACACCGCAGCCGCAGTCGTCTTAGACTCTAGCGGTATTTGTAAGGTTCCCTTGGATGCATATGGACCCTTAGCCCAGGGATCCAGTGCGATGCTGGTGGGAAAACCTGATGTTGCCCATCAAGGAATCTTAGTGCACTCAGGAGTTATTGATGCTGACTTTAAAGGTCAGATTTGCGCTATGGTCTCCACGCAAAATCCCCCTGTAACTATTCCTGAAAAGACCTGCCTTGCTAAATTAATGCCTTTTAAGTCTTGTGTCCCCCGGATAGAGCAACAAACTCATGAAGATAATGGCAGTGGATCTACGGGACTTCCACAGGCCTTCTGGACTGCAGACATCTCTGACCAGAGGCCACAGATGACATGTACCCTGATCCTGCCGAACGCCCGTCCACCCCGGATTCAGCTTCGAGGTTTGATTGATACGGGTGCTGATGAAACTATCATCTCCTTCTCTGCGTGGCCTCCCTCATGGCCTTTAGCCCCTGTGGGATCGGCCATCGCAGGATTAGGAGGATCCACACAGAACTATTTAAGCGAACGGCCTGTGATGGTGAAGGATTCAGAGGGGCACACAGCTATGATTAGGCCTTATGTTGCTACCACTCCCCTTAACCTTTGGGGACGGGACGTGTTGGCAGCTTGGGGCATACGGATTGGGACAAATTTTTAGCAGGGGTCACTGTGTGCAAGGGCGCACAGCATCCTACACTGCCTTTGCAGTGGTTGATTAACATACCAATCCGAGTCAGACTCTGCTCTGTTAGTTGAATTAAGGGCTGTTACCATGGCTTTTCAGCGATTTTCACAGGAACCTTTGAATTTGGTTACTGACTCTGCTTATGTAGCAGATATCACCCAACGCTTAGATTGTTCACTTCTGAAGGAGGTGAATAATGCGGCTCTGTTTTCGCTGTTGCAAACCTTGTGGTCTGCAATTCAGGCTTGAGTGCATCCGTATTACATTCTGCACGTTCGAAGCCACACCAATTTACCAGGGTTTCTAACAGAAGGCAATGCCAGGGCTGACATGCTGGCCAACCCTGCGTGGGTAGGGCCTCAGCCTGACAAAATTGCACAAGCCAAGGCATCGCACGGTTTCTTCCATCAAAGTGCACATACCCTGCAGAAGCAGTTTCATTTAACGCCAACCGAGGCGCGTGACATTGTCAGCGCTTGTGCTGACTGTCACGGACTCGCTGCGCCTTTGCCAGTGGGGGTAAACCCCAGGGGGCTAAAAGCCTTGCAGATTTGGCAAACGGATGTAACTCACATCCCAGAATTTGGTCGGCTGAAATATGTGCATGTGTCTATTGACACTTTCTCCTCGGCTGTGTGGGCTACTGCTCACACTGGAGAGAAGGGCCATGATGTCATTGCCCATTGGAAATTGGCTTTCTCAGTCCTGGGCGTGCCAGCTTCTGTGAAAACAGATAATGGTCCTGCCTACGCCTCGGAGAAGACGCGGCAGTTTTTACACCTATGGGGTGTAGACCATACCTTTGGTATCCCACATTCTCCTACTGGCCAAGCCATTGTCGAACACGCTCATGGTACCTTGAAGCGTGTTTTGGACAAACAGAAAAGGGGAATGCATGGAGAAACCCCACAGAGCCGACTAGCAAAAGCTTTGTATACAATTAATCACCTTACAGTACCACAAAATTCAAATAATCCTGTTATTCTGAATCATTTTCTGTCATTGCAGTCTGCAGGCGACAGACAGCTGCGCCGGGCAAAAGTCTGGTACGGAATTTACTCACTAACCAGTGGGAAGGCCCTCATGAGCTTATCGTTTGGGGTCGTGGGTATGCTTGTGTTTCCACAGATACTGGGATACGGTGGCTACCTTCAAAATGCATTCGTCCTGACCTACGGCAGCAGAGGCAGAACAGGCAACCTTCAAATGATGACCAGAACGCCAACCATCCAAATGGCGACCAGAATGTAGATCATCAGCCTAATGACTCTTCTGATGATGACCAGGATGTCAACTATCAGGCAGATGGTCCTTCTACAAGCAGAGACTGGGATGGTCCTTCCACAAGCAGAGACTGAATTTTAAATTTCTTGTTATGGAGTCAGATAGTTAAAGCCTTAAGGACATTTTTAGAATTAATAACTGATGTAGATTTCTATTTAGGATTGATAGTAGGGTTGTTATCTTATAAAACAAAAAGGGGGAATTGTAGGTACAAAAATGCTGTTAGTGAGGATCTTCTTGTTATTTTTCTAAGTCCGTGAGAGACTTTTCTCTCTCACAGAAGAGGTAGCAGGGAATGTAAACAACCAAGCCACCTGCAACCTTGGAAAGTCTTGTTTATGGTATAGTAGAAAATATTTTGATAATGGATGTTTTAGGATTTTGGCCAATCACCCCCAAGGGGTGGCTGGTCCTTTGTCCTATTAGACTATGAAGAAAAAAGTCTATAAAAGAGTTTGTAAAATAATTAAATAAATCAATCTTGCTGCACAATTCCTGCCTGCTGGATCTTCTCCTCCTCCTCCTCCCTATGGCTGCTGGACACGGTGATGTACCGTAGGAACCAGGCCTGCGGTAATACAGGTCTGTAATAGAAACTATATCCAATAGAGTTTAGCAGATCTGCTTTATCATCAAGGCTTTTAGTAACTTTGAATCTATAGCCAAGAAAAAGACTGTCTGTATAATAGAACAGAATGTTCTATTATCTCACCAAAAGTAGTTTTTCATATTTAAAGGGTATATTCCTCTGGCATTTAGGGCAATGCATTCTTTTTTCATATTTCAAAATGTTGCAACAACTTTCTTAAAATTCTCTACCACTGGCTACTTCCAAGCCTGGATATCGGTAACCTAAGCAGTCTCCTTTGATATTTGGCATCTGAAAGCCCTGAGAATTCATGTTCTATTTGGAGCTTAGCTCATCTCTAGATCTCTGAGGAAAACCCATCTGGAGCTACCACTGCCAAATTTACTAAGCCGCTCACTTCAGAGCAAACTCTGTGGCTTCCTTTAAATTCACAGAATTAGCCATCAATGTTAGAACTTTCTAAAAAGCTAAAAAAAAACACCATTCTCTTAGATCCCCTAATTCTTCTAGCAGCAAAAAGATTGACAATAAAATCAGTTTGACTAAGCAGCTACTAGGAAATATCTTGCCCACAGAAATGTTTTATAACGAATTTTACCTACTTTTGATCAAAGGCATATTGCAAAAAATTAAATTTTACACAAACTTAGTATCTTATGTTTCTCCACAATCCTAAATGATGAAGGCCTTCTGACATGATCTTTAGGTCTTGCCATGAAAATTTCCCCCCCTCCAACCCCTAATATATCACACACACACATTTGATGAAAAATGAAGCTTAATAAAGTTTACAGTCATCTGTTTAGCACCATGCTTAATATAATGCAGAAAAATTCAAATGGAGCACAGCAACTCATTAAACAGAGACACCTAAACACACTGAAACTTATGGCTAAGACAGATTTAATACAACCATTTTCCTTCTTAGTCAAAAAATGCTTTTTCCTTCATTGTGTATTCACCAGGTTTCAGTGTCTTTTCAAATCACATCCTGGGGAAACTTCTCTGTTCTTCCAAAGGTAAGCTGTGAGTATGCCATTTACCACATGATCTTTCTTTGCTCACACTGATATGTTGTACCTGCAAGCTGTGTAACTGTACTTGGTCAACTACACTTTGACAATGAGCTGTTGTGCAACAGAGATTGTCATTAGTTGACTTTTGTCATTTGCTTAGTGTTTTAAGTCCTCAAGGTAGATATGGAAATCACAGATATAAAAAGTTTCTCATTCTTTATAATTTTATAATAATTATTTTATAATCTACACTGTAATATATATATGAGAAGGAGTTATTACTCTTCAAGGAACTCCATGGCTATATATATAACATTAAGGTAAAATCTCTTAAATGACAGCTTTACACCACAGCATATAACAATGACTCAGAAACAAACACATCTCGACAGTCAGAAATCCTGTGTGTAACACTGATGGCGATTTTTTATTTGGCAATAACAAATACAATGTATTGAGAAGCTTGATTAGACATAGCACATTGTCCTTCATAAAAGCAATATCCTCAGGGTGCCCTGTGAAGGTCTGGCAAGATTGTCCTACCTTTAATAAACCTACTCATAGTTCATCTTTTGTCTATTTACATTTTTGTCCATATTTCCAGTGGCATGGTGCCTGTAAAAGATTTTTTTTTCCATTTCATTGCAAGATATCTGCCAAGACAATGTGCATTTAGATGGTTACTCTGCAAATTATTTGTAAACCTTCCCCCTTTTCTGAAGAAGCTTTCTCCTTTGAGACTTCATTGTCTCATTATTTCAGGTGCATCACTTTGGGACAATAGTTGATTTGCATAAGCCAAAAAATACTACCTGGATAGATAAGATGCAAAAAAGTAGATTTTAGATATGCATGCAGCTGTCAGTGGGGTGGAATATATTCTACTGGGCACATGGAAAACCCATTAAGAAGAGTTATGATGTCAAAATACATGGAGCTCAAGACTGCAGTTATCTTAGGTTTGCAACTGGCAAAGAGTGATATCAATTCAAATTTCCATATCAAGAACAAGAACATACATATGCACACACATTTACCTGACATATGTGATGTGAGTTTAAACACATAAAAATATATTATAGTTTCCAGAAGAAATTTTACAGTTTTGTGAAAGATGTAGAACTTGAGACTCAAGTTAGCAAGAGGTGACATGCATGAATGAATGATTTGGGGCTTGGGGAAGGATGTGCATTTGGCCAGTCCTGACTAAAATTGTATAAAAGAGTCAAATGAAACCTCCATCAAGACTAAATCTATATTTACATTTTAACTGAATTATGAAATAACTACTGGTATACCACATTCCTACTCACAGACTAATACAGTTCCCTGATCCCTCTTTGAATCTCACATGAAATCTCACTTTATCATCAGTTTAGTTTGTTATGTTGAGAAGAAAAACTCCACAGATCTTTCCCAACACAGCCAACTAAATGTGATTTTTTGTCCCCCTCCTAAGAAAATTCTGCAGACATTGTACTAACTTATGCATGCTGGGTTGCATGAACTCTCTGGATTTTTCTTTTCCTGAGCTATTTTAACCTGGTTTTAACCCCTCATCTTTTTTTTTTTTTAAAACATGTTGACATGGGGATTCAGAAGGACACTAGATAAGTGAAAGTAACACAAAGAAAAAGGGATTAAACTAAATATTTTTTTTTCATTTGTGTGGGTTTGTTTGTTAAGGTTTTTTCTCTTTTTTTTTTTTACAGTGTTAACTCTGTTATTAAAGAGGTTTTTCCTAAGTTCATTTGAACTGAATGCTGTAACTGGAAATCACTGGAATTTTTCTTACTATTAACCTTTTTTATTTTGATTAAACTCTTTGCACTTTAAGTAGACTGATAATATATTATTATCTCCACAGATAAGCTGTCATTCCTTTTATCTAGAAATAAACTGACACTTTGGATATTCCTTATGATTGGCCAAAATAAGGCATACAAGGTTTCCCATTTTGTTATGGACTCTAAACAGATATGATAACCTGATTTTTCATAGTAAAAGGACTGTAATGCCATACATTACTCATGTGTAGGAAAGTACTCCAAAATTATATTAGGAATAGACCCAGTAGCATGTTGAAAACTCAGTATAACTGCAAAGTAAAATACTGACTCAACTGAGTCTATTCATAGACTCCTTGTATCTTCTTCTCAAAACTGACCCAACTGCCACTACTGGTAGAGACCAGTAGATTAATTGCTGGATTTGTCTTCTTGCACAAAATCCTCCCCTGACTGAGGAGCTAGGTTTATTAATTCAGATTTACCACATGGAATTATTAATATACACCTACCTTTCAAATGTGCCTTCATTTTAAATCAGGCTGATACTGTGCTCAGTCCCAAAGCATCATTATATTTATGCTTTGGTTAGTTATCTCCCTCTGGAAACAATATAGTCACATAGCTCAATGCAGAATCATTTTCATATCCCATTTTGGTAATTCAGTATTACTGTGGATGGGTCACATCCTATTCTAAGCGTATTCTTTTTTCCTGATTATATAATAGCTATGCAACTCTGCCACTTTACCCATGACATATTAACCACAAGCATCATTAGATCAGGTATTAGCTTCATTTTCATCTGTATATTACCTGAAGGTATATTCAAAATTGAGTCTATGACAGATTCACATAATAACTAAGAAACCAAGGCGATACAAAAATATTCAGAACCATGTGTTTGTTTGTTTGTAAAGATATATTTTTAATAATAAAGCCTGTCCTCTAGTCACTGAATTGGTTAGGCAGGGAAACCTCTGTTAAATGCTAACTTCAGTATCAAGAATTAGTAGGAAAACTAAATTTCCCATTCCATTATGCAAGTAGAAATTTACAGCAGTCACTATTTAAATGAAAAGGTGCAAGATGGAAAGATTATTTTGAATCACATTTCATCTTCCATTGAAAGCTGCATAGTCTGCACAACCGAAGTCATAAAACTTTTTTTGCTGACTATGTGTTCAGTTATGCAGCAGAGTCAGAGCTTAGTTTTCCATAATTTCTAGGGAACTCTACCCTAGGAAGGGTGGAGGTGAAAAAAAAGTTATGCACATCTACATTATCTTAAAATATAATTTGCAAGAAAAAAAAATGTAGCATTGCCTTTTCTTTTAATGTGAAAAAATGTGGAAGTAGTACAAACATTTTGCAATGGGAGGAACAGAATGAGTTTACAATTAACTTCTAGAATAGTAAAAAGTAATTAGTGAATTTTGACCTGGCCAAACTACGTGAATTTTAAAGATCCTCATTCCTTTTCATGAATCCACATTTCCTATAAAGCTTCACATCTGGTTTTGAAGGCAAATTTAGTTTGTAACCAATACACTATAAGTGCATATCTTTTTTCTCCTAGTATTCCCAGTGCAGACCTCAGAAAAACATGTGAAACAAGAACTCAACTCAAGGTGATTTACAGCCTATATGATAGAAAATAACTCTTTGGTTTAATAACATGAATATGCAACCCCCCCAAAAAAATGTATCAAAGTGACATGTCATCAACAGTTGAGAAAAACATTTTTAATTTGATTTTGTTTTAATTGAGCATATTTGCTCCATTTATTTAATAATAATTTAAGGCTATTAAGTTCCTCATTTACATCTAGACTCTTCTATTAAAATCCAGCAGTAAATCAGATGAAGTGAAGAATGTTGCTACAGGATAGAGGCATGAAGGCAATTCCCCTTAAAAAGAGTTTTGCATACTTAAATTTCATAAAGTGGGCATCCTGAACTTTAGAGGAAAACTACCAAAGTCATATCAAATGCCATCCTCCATTAAAAAAGCAAAGAACTTATTGCAAAATTATATCCCGAGATATGTTTACTTTTCTTGCCATTGTTGTCACTATTATTAACAGTAACGGAAAGTAGTGCCAATGTATTTGTGTTCACAGAACAGCTCTATTACAAAATAGCTCTATTACAAAACATTTGTAATAGATAGAATAGCTCAATTACAAAATACAGAATAGCTCTATTACAAAACATTTGGAAGCTTATATATTTTTGCTATTTGACTCAAAAACTGTCAGGAAGATTTTTCTAAATCTACTCCAAAAAGTTTATTTCCTATGTTTCAAAATTGAATAATCACTTATGGTATCATTCTACTCTGGAAAACATGTTTTTCAAAGTAGCATTTTAGAGCTTGCTAGTTTCTCTTCTACATTAAATGCAACCATATCTTGAAAATACTATTTGGCTTCTACCTTGTAGATTTCTATTTATAAAAATCCACAGTGTTAACATTATTACATGCATACTCTAATAACTGAACTGCTCTAGATGGCTTCATCAGCAACTGAGAGCAGTTAGTTGTTGACAAGACTGCTCGAATGCTGACAGTAATGGTTTCCAGAGGGGTCTTCCACAGGACGTGAAGACAAATTAGTTGCTATGAAGTTATTTTTAACATCTGAATTTGCAAGCAACGTTTCTGGGAGGAGAAAAAAGAGATTAAAGAATCAGCCCTAGGGGAAAAAAAAACTACATAAAAAACATGTTTTAAATGTTTTCAAATACAAACTTTATATTGAAATCATACATTATGATATATATTAGAAGAAGCCTGGGTAGTGTATAAGAGGAATTTTAGCAAGCAGCTAAATAATTTTTATTTTTAAAATCATTCTCTGTAATAAAAAAACATGTTTAAAGGTACCAAAAAAATATTCTATGTAGGTTATTTCTGTTTTTCTTTTTTTCTTGACAGGGAAAAATTATACTTTGAAAGTCAGCAGGGAACTACTGTTGCATGCTTATAATTGCCCTGAGGTTTGATTCCTTTTTAATACATTCTGAAAAGTCAGAATGTTGATCTGTGCTTCAGTAAACCAATCCCATCCAAGTGCATGTCTTGTCAAGGGAGCAGAGAGGCTTCTTTTTCTGCAGTCTTCAGATCAACACAGAGTCTTCAAACTTTAGGTTTCTTCATTTATAAAGGCCGACAGATCTCAAACCTCAAGCAGACTAACACCTGTTTGAAAAGTGCCACAAATAATATTCCAAAGAACAGCTAGAATTATGATAATTGATGAATGTAATTTCCCTCACCAGTCTAAATGTACAAACAAGAAAATCTTGTTCACAAAACACCAGTGATTTCTGTATACTGGAAAACTATAGTCAAAATAGATATTTTTTACCAATTTTAATAATAATTGCTCATTACTATCCCATGCTGGTGCCATATTCCCAAAGAGAGCTACTTTTATAGAGGAATAGCCCACACCACTCCTGTGCATGGTTGAAGGTAGCTGGATGCTGCTTGCGTGCATTGAGGAGTGCTAAGCAGAAGCACAATGTTTTGCAAGAGAATAGCAGATGGCAAATGCAGTCATTCAAAGAGTTCATGCAGAATCACCTCACGCTGCTATAGCTAACTTGGTAAGAAGATAATTATGTGTCCTGATTTTGGCATCTGTTTTCCTCAGTTTTTTCTGTTAGGTCACTCTAATCCAGGTCACAGCATGACCAGGTGTGTGCTATGCCTCAGGCACTAGAAGAAACATTTAGTACTTGTTTATCAAAGCTTTAGAAAGTAGAAGACATTTGTCACTAACGTGGTTGCAGTAGGTGGAGGGCTTTGCCTTCCACAAGGTATGTCCTGCCAGGGTCCTGGCCATGATTCCCCTGAGTTGCAGCTCCTGCCATGTTGCAGCCCGATCCCACCCAGCCTTGGGACTCTGATTGTGATCCTTGCCCACACACTGACATCCTGGCCTGATTTCAGCCATCCCCTCAGCTGCCCAGGTTTGTGTCTGACCCCAATTCCTCTCTCACTGGACCTGACCAGCACGCCAGCACTGGCCTCAACCTGCCCTGTCCCCAGGCAGGTGCCTCATGCCTTGGCTGGGGCTGCCTTAGGAAGCCTGCCCTGCTCCCTGCAACTGTTCTGTCCCCATTAGTCCTGTTTCCAAAAAATCAATTTATGTATATCTGTTGTGTCAGAAATTAAGAACATGTTTCTCAGAAAGAAAAAGGATGCAAAAATTCACCTGATCTACTTTTGAAGACCTGATTTATTATGATGTGCTGGTTTTGTGTAAATAACTATGTTGTGAAGGATTATGTGGAATTAGACAAATATAAACTACAAGAAGATTCCAGAAGAAAATTTCTGAATATTCTGATTTATTATGTATGCCTGAGAAAACCTAAAAATAAATGTTTTCCTTTGTTTTTCAGGACAGACAAGAGACAAAAATATAGGAGTGTTTGAAGACATATTCAGAATTAAACAAAGTAATAGAAATAGAAAGGTGTTTATTAATTAACATCAAAGGACAGCAGGCAATGAGTACCAGGCTAATGAGTGCGAGGTTACAGTTGTGTAAGAAGCCAGTTTTCAGAAAGCAATGACTCTACAATGCTTCTCTTTCAGACAGGTTTTTTTTTAATTGTTCTGCTTGTTTTCAAAAAATAACATTTTGGAGGAGTATGCTTTACATTTTGCTGATCACCTAGCAAAACTTGGGCTTGTTTTGTTGGGGATTTTTTTTTTCCACTGTTGTATAGGCTGTCCTGAAATATAGGTAATTTTAAATTTAAAAATCCAGAGTAGTATTTTCCAAGAGGCAGTAAGAAACGTGGAACTGAAACTCACACCAAACTGATTTTTTCTTCTGCCCAGAGACAATGTCATGTTACAACTGTGTGTTATATCTGGCTTTTATGAGAAGTATGAGATAGAAAACAAAATACCACATCATACAATGCTGAGACATAGGGCATACACTAATGCATGGAAGTACAGAGGTATCATACACATGAAATATTTTGTATACAATTCTTTATTTTATAGAGATGCTTTTTCAAAGTTTTTTTTCCTCAAACAAAATTAGTTTATTTTTTGACTCATCAACATAAAAACCGCAAACCCCACAAACCAAGAAACCAGCCCAACCCAGAACATATAATTCTAAATAATGGAATGTGACAATAAAGTTACATGGCTAAAGCTTATGAATACTATATTACATCTGAGCACCTCCTGGGTGATAATGTGTCTCTTTGCTCATCATATAATTTAAATAACATGTGACATCTTTACACTTTGCCAAAGATGCCCATCCTCTCATTTCTCATTGAAACACATGCATATCTTTGGAGGTGCCTTACAGGCCTGATTATTTCCTGTCTAGGAAGAAATCAAGAGTTCTTTTGGATATGTTTTTATGCCTCATTTAATTCTGTGCTAAACATCAGTAGATTCTTAGTGACAGTGAAAGTAATGCACCAGGCCTGACAGAGAAAAGGATTCTACTTTGTACTTTACAGCAGAGAAATATTAACTGAAATTTTCAGGGTGCATGACTCAGCCTCTTGTTCTGGTGGCCAAAGACAGGTTCTACCAAATGTTATATTCCTTTGGAATGCAGCAAATGAAAGTAAAAATGATTTGGCATGAATCTGGCAAGATAACACTTGAGAAAATAATTTTAATTACTATTAATTAAACAAAAATTTTAAGACTATTCCTGATTCTTAGGTTAAATATGCCATACACAAAAGTGTGTCAGGGTAGATAATGCATTATCTAACAGTGTTAGCAGGAACCCTTCTGGTGTGAAAATGTAACCTATAGGATACAGTTCTTGCTATTGTTGTCCTTACGACATACAATTGCCAGGCACTACAGGAAATAATTATAGGTATCATCAGGTGTACTAGTTTGAAAACAAACCAGTGGGAGGCACCAAGTCAGAATAACAATTTAATGGGGAAATTAAAGAAAAGGGAAAAATAAAAGAAAACACTGGTTCAAACTGACAGAATCAAGATACAACCTGACTCCCTGTTAGCCAAGGCGGTGGCTGCAGTCCTCTGAAGTGGTGATCCTGTAGAAAAGGGGCTGGTCTTCCTCAGAAGGTCCAGTGGTGACTATGTAGCTCCTGTCCTCTGGAAATCCAGTGGAAAGGGTTGTCTCTGGTGTTCAGTCCCACATTATCTCCATGATGGGATGCTTGGTTCCTCCCTCTGGGTGGAGCATCTCACAATGGGGTAATGAGTCATGAGGCCAAGTGTTGATTAGGCTCATTAACAGAAGATGGTCTGGAGGGAGTTATCTCTGAGTCATGCAACAGGACAATGATGGGCCATTAACAGAAAGATAGTCTGGGGGAAGGGGGTAAGGAAACACTGCCCCACCTGATTTCAACAGCTCATGAGGATGGTAATAGAATACACTGCAACCCAGGACATCAGGAGAAAGTTTGTTTACACATTTTAATAAAGGTATCTCAACCCTGTTAGAGATGATTTACAGAGCTTTTTGAAGATCCAAAAACCGGTCTGTGCTCAACCCTGTTCTGCCCCCTGAAATTTTTATTGTGCCAGCCATGTTATGGTTAAATAGCCTGATGCTGATTATTGATTATTACATAAAGGGCATTCCAAATTTGGGACTGAATTCATAAGGCACTATAAGATAGTTTATGGTGTTAATGGCTAATGATGACGCACTGTTTAAATGGAGAAGCAGCACTCACACTGAATTTGTTAAATATATCTATGAGATTATATTTTTCATTCAATAACTCAGTACAGTTGGTTTTTGAACTATATTTTGACTACAGTTTTTGATATTTTGAATCTCCTTTGCATGCTACAGCTTCATTTTCAATGTTCGGTATTGGTCATACATTTACCAAAACCTGGAATTTTCTTGCAAGCTTTACAGATCACTTGATCTTTTAATAACTTGATATTTTTCAGGACAGAGCTTAGCATTGCTTTTGCTTGAGGTCTCATGACCTTTTCAAAGATTCCTCTTTCTCTCTGCCTGCTTTTCTATTATTTTATGTGAACCAGATAAAACCAAATATGAGCAAGTACTTGAAGCTAGTTGCAAGCTATAATTCACTAGGTAGGTGTATGTTTCCATTGAAAATGTATACATGCGGCTTCCTTCAGAGTTGTGTCTAGACTTTTAAAAACTATGGAGATGTTTTTTAAACAAGTGAAAAATTAATCCAGGCAAAAAAATCCTTAAGGCTAAATGAAGGAGCCATGCCACAATAAGCTTTTGTTTCTGTACAGCTTCTATACTCTGAGTCACACTGAAGTGACTGTATTCTAAGCTTTACTCTTTCAAAATTGTCTGAGTTTTGGCAGTTGGCTTTGTCTCTAGCAGCAATAAATGTTTTCCTTTTTTTGGTCAGAAGTAAGGTAGACAAGCATTTTTTTTTTTTTGTGGACTCCATTCATACTATCAATCTAGGGGTTTTTTTTCATTCTGATTCTTTTTCTATCTTGTTTCCTCTTCCCCTCACCTGTACCTCGTGTATATACAAAAAACAGTGAAGAATGCATTGCTAAATCTTCTGCTGCTTTTTAATGGCTGCTTTTCTACTTACTTAGTAGTTTTGACTGTCTTCCAGGGACTGCAGTAAGAACCAAAGGATAACCATTCTAGAAATGTAGAAAAATCCTCAAATAAATGTGTAAAGATTGAATTTTAGCACTGAATTATCCAGGAATGTAAACTAAAAAGTACTTTCTAGATTAGTTTGTAGTTAATCTGTAGTCCATAAAACCTAGTTAAGACCAAAAGGTTATATATGTTAAGATAATTAGACTTTTCCCAAGTATTAAGAAAACTTTCAGAAAAGATTAGTCTGTCTTTTTTTTATTTTAAGTTTCAGTTTTAAATATCTTGGAAAAAACTTTTACTTGAACTTCAAGACCTTGCTTTCATTCGATGCTTATTGAAGTTATAACATTAGTAAGACTAATGTGCTGACTCTTGAGATCTCACATCATAAGATTTTAATGGCAGCTTGGCATATAAATCCTATTGCCAAACATAGTAAATCATAGTTATACCCTAATCAGCCATGGTGAAGGACAGTTCTTGTCCATGGTTAATTCAGATTTCTTCTTCCGATATTTTCAAACTGAGACTCATTATGTCGTAATTGAGTGTTATGCTTATACTGTTTCAGGGAAAAACACTTTGGTAAAGTATCTCAATTAACCAATGAGTTCAGTCAGTGAGACAAAAAATAAAAAGAAGAAATGGAAAGGAAGGCAAGCAGAGCCCACCATGGAATATGCAGTATGTCACCTTTCCAATATGTCAGAGGAGGGAAAGTACTCAGGGAACAGCTTTTCCCTTATAATGATAAGGAAAGTTCTGTTCTTGGTGACATAGGACATTAATCGGATAATTTTTACAGAAAGCAAAAGCATGTGGCACTGAAAGAAAGAAAAACTTCTGCCAAAGTCGTCTAATTTTCAGTCTTACCCCATTGTTCAATACAGTACCATTATGGCAGCTTCAGGCTGTGCTACTGCTACTGCTACAAAATCACTTAGACCTGTTTTAGCCAAACAACAGTTTAGCAGAGTTTTATTTTATTTGGTATTGCCAGCTCACCATGTGACGCTCATTTCCATTATTTTACTCTCTTGGTATTGTATCTTCCCAAACCCAAGAGTCAAAGCATATCCTGTGATATGTTTTCAAAAGAATTTACCAGGCGTGAAACAGCCCCACTATGAGTAAAAGTTTTGGATTCCTCCATTGTCCTCTCTCTGGTATTCTATTTTCTATTTCCCCCCCAAGTCTTGAAGTTCTAGAAAAACTTCCTGTTCCTTAGAGACTTGACTTCATTAGACAGTTACTGATGGATTGAAAAACAGAGATGGTGAGAGCAAGTGGAACTGTCAGCATGGTCAAGGGCAAGAGAACATACAGTTTTAAGCATAGTTTATTTCATCTCTCTACTCTGAGACTGAAATTTCAATATTCCATTTTATACTATGGAAAACCAAAGCCAGTGAAATTATGAGAGAAATTGTAAGCATTTCTGTATACTCTTATACATACACAGACAAAGGGACATACTTTTTCCTATCCAATTTTTAAGATTCTTGACGTTCTTTCTATTGGCTTTTTTTTTTTTTTTCCTCTGAAATAATCAGTGATTTTCAGTTACAGGTTGCCTACTCCCTCCTTCCATATCATTATTCTGTGAAGCACAACAGTTGTGCAATATGGCCATTATCAACCATAAAATTATTGATTGGTTTTTTTCTTCTTTAGTGTCTGTTTCTTCAACAGACCAAACAAACAATGATTTGAAAAATTCAGAGGGGTTTTTTTCTCCCATATCTTCCAGTGTTATCACAAATATTATCAAAATTTAAATATATTAGCTATAAGCTGCTTTTTTAAAACTTGAGGGAAAAAAAGAGCTGGATTTAAAAAAAAAATATTTTCTGTAAATTTAAGCAGCATGTTCCTGCTATTTTTAACATTCAAGGCTTCTTTTCCCTTTCAATATTTTGTTTTACTAGAGCCAGGACATACACAATGTTGTGCAGGTCATCAAGCTCTTCACGAATTCCTGACACCCTACATCTTATGCCAATGGTTTTCTCAGGAGTTCCAGTGCTTTCTTATGAACATGACTTGTTGCTTAATTTGTAGCTAGACGTGTTATTCATGTAAACTACTTGTGAACTCCCTTTTGCAACTTTTATTCTAGTCCTTTATAGCACTTACAGATACATTTTCATTTGTATTTATGTTTATTTTTTAATTTTCAACATTAAGTGATATTAAAAGCAGTTTCTTAGCAAAAACCAGTAAGTATACATATAATAGTATAGTTATATACAAGTATCATGTGAACAGAGGACATCTCAAGTTGTAAGGGACCCTTAAGGATCATTGAGTCCAAGTCCCTGCTCCTAGCAGGATAATAATAATTTTCAGAATAAATAGTATATTTTAATGTAGTATTGGAATTAAGTTGTGGTAGTTTGGCTAGCAAGAAATGTGAATGCCATGAAGGTGATCTGGGTGTAGAAATCAACTGTTAACATTTAAGAAGATCTTAAGCATCTGCTTTTTAAAAGGTCATTGTGGTGGGCTTGACCTTGCCTGGACACCAGGTACCCACAAGACTGCTCTATCACTTCTCCTCAGCTTGACAGGGGAAGAAAAATGCAATGAAAGGCTTATGGATCAAGATAACAACAGGGACAACTCCCTCACCAATTACTATCATAAACAAAACAGACTCAAGGAAATTAATTTAATCTATTGCCAATCAAATCAGAGTAAGGTAATGAGAAATAAAAAAAAATCATAAAAAACTTTCATCCCAGCCCTCCGTTTTTTCTGGGACCCACTTCACGCTTAATTTTCTCTATCTCCTCCCCCACAGTAGAGCATGGGAACAGGAAATGTGGGTTGTGGTCACATTTTGTTTCTGCTGCTCCATCCTTCTGAGGGGGCAGACTCCTCGCACTCTTTCCCTGTTCCATTATGGGGTTCGTCCCATAAGAGAGAGTTCTCCTTGAACTTCTCCAGTGTGAATCCTTCATGTGTGCTGCAGTTCCTCACAAAGTACAGATGCACAGCTCTTCAGCAACAAACTGCTCCAATGTGGAGCAAACCTGTTCTAGCATGGGCTCCTGTCTCCATGGGTCCACAAATCCTGCCAGCACTCTGTTCCAGCACAGGCTCCCCATGTTATCACAGGCCTATTCTGGTGCACCCACCTGTTCCAGTGAGAGCTCCTCCAGGTGGATCTCTGCACCCCCGTGAACTTTCATGGACTGCAAGGGCACGGCTGCTTCACCATGGTCTTCACCACAGGCTGCAGAGGAATCTCTTCTCTGGTGCCTATAGCACCTTCTACCCCTCCATCCGCACTGAGCTTGGGGTCTGCACAGTTGCTTTTGTCACATAATCTAACTCTCTTCAGCTGTGTTTGCTTTTGCATAGGTTCTTTTCCCCTTCTTAAATAAAATCCTCCCACCTCAGCCATCGTCACTGATGGGCTCATACACTGATGGCCAGCATCGGGTCCATCTCAGAGTCAGCTGGCATTGGCTCTGTCAGACATAGGGGAAGCTTCCAGCAGCTTCTCACAAAAGCCACCCTGGTATTTGTCCAATTACCAAAAATTGACCATGAAAACTCACCACAGCCATATACACACAATAGTTGATGCTTTTCAGCACACTGAAGATGTGAATGTCAGATTTCTCTCTACCCTTGCTGAGCTGAAGTGACTGCTTTGTATTGTTTTATTCTGTTTACCTGAAGAATGCAAGGCAGAAGGATAAGTACCTCATGCAAAAAATATCAGGCAAATATAAATTAGGTTGAAACAGAACATAAGATTATTATTATAATAATTGTTTCAGAGAGGCATAACAAGGAACAATGACAGAAATACAAAGAAAGAAATAAAGCCATCACTGGAAATACTGCTTAACTATGTGTCTAGCAAAGAGATTATTGGGTAGCCAATCACCAAATCATTTAAAATTGGACCAGTCAAAATGCTTGACAATGTAAAACATCCAACAATTCTTCATTGGTGAGTGAGGGAGTAAATGGCCTACTAGAATCTGATGGTTTTTTCCTCATCACTGGTTTACATTGAAGAGTGATCTCTCATCGAAGCTGTCAAGAGTGTCATTAAAAGATTGAATTTTTTAAGAAACATGCATGCTAGATAAAGAAAACTATTTTCACTCACATTAAATAATTCAGATGACCGCACATATAAATAAATAAATCCTAGATTTTGTGTAATAATATTTTCTGGATGAGAAATCTGTTAATAAAAAAAAGATTGGCATTTAAATATAACAGTACATTTTAATGTATTGCACTGTCAAAATACATTATTCACATTCAGTGAAAGTAAAAGATATAGAAGAATTAAAAGGCATAATTAAATCTGTTCTGTATTTTAGAAGAAGACAAATTATTCAACCTAAACTCCATATATGATTTTTTTTCTGTGTGTATGTAAAGAAAGGTTGCATTTTTTTTTTTCTTCTAGATTCAGAGAGATAAATACAGAAGAAGATAAGATGTACACAGACTGCAGTACACCTGACAAACTTTGTAGCTATGGGGAAGGAAAAAAGGGGAAAAAAAGTTGGCTAGTTGGGCTAATCCAGAAAGGAAATAAGAAAGTTTAACATATCTGAGAAGGGAGCATTAAATATTCTTTTAATTTCTTCCCATCTGAGGATATTCCCAGACTAAAGCTTGATTGCAAGACATTAAAGCCTGGGAAAAGGCTTATTTCTATCGGAGGCATTTTTGGATAGATCATCTGAGTTATGTTACAGTATTTTTATTTAATTTATTGAAATCCTTTGAATTCAGACTTGCCTTTGAATCCAGCTGAATCTTGTTACTATTTCTCTGTTAGTTGGCCAAAACACATGAAAATAATGCTTAGAAAGAAATTTCAGAGAATCAGAAATCAAAGGACACTTTCTAAAATCCTTTGCTCTCATTTCTGCTGACTTTCCAGCTACTGTTCTGCACATAACTGGGGAAGAAATGATAAATTGCCGTGATACTGGAGCAAAAGTTATAAGCTGAACATTTTTGTGGGAAGAGGCATCACTATATACTTGACTGTAGAACTACATCTTTCTACATGAAGGTGAGTCTTCTAAAAAGTCAAAAAAGAGGACAATATTCAGTGATGAAGAAGGGTAATATCTACCTACACGGCATTGACAAGTACTTGAAAGGTAGATACAGTTAGGCATTCAAAAACATAGTGAACAACCACAGTCACTGAGGCAAGGTTTTTGTAATTCAATTTCCTGTGTAACTGAAATTTAGAGAAGACAGAATATCACAGTTTAGCTACACTCACACAAAATAAAACATAAAATGCTCTCCAGCCCTTTATCACAATGCTAAAACCTTTTCTACTAGTGACACTGTACAGCACTGGAGAGAGGGAGCAGGAGACATCAAAAGCAACATTACAAAAGCAATAAGAAAATGTTTAATAAGTATCTGAAAACTGTCTCAAGTATTTTGTGGTCTGATTACTTAATAAGAAATGTAAGGAAATCACTATATAGTTTGTTGCAAATAAGACTTAGAAGCAACTTCATCACAGTCTTATGACATATTATTGTATAATTGAGTTATTTAATTTCATAGACAAAAGCAAATCAAAATCCAATTACTAGGAATTAGAGAATTATGACTTGATACAAGCTTCAGATTTTTAACACTGTGTTAATCATGAATAGCTGAATCAAAAATTACGTTTCCCCAAACAAGCCAAAGACCTTAGTGTAATTCACATTTCATCTTATTGTTGAAATAACAAAAAACCCTACACAGCAGAGTTAATATAACAGCTCAGTAAGAAGACCAGTGTGATTCTTCTGGCCTTAAAATGCCATGCCTGAGGTAACAACAACCCCAGTACACACTAATCACTTCTAATCACTAGGGCCTAATCTGTTCTCTCTGAATTTACCACTGTCCCTACTAAACTTCCAACTCCTTTCATATGCTCATTTACAAATGTCAACCTCTCAATCTGAAATTGTATCTTTAACAGCTCTGCCAGATGCTGTGATAATTCAATGGATTAAATTAGGTAACTAGAGAACTTTATGTTTTTACACTGAATGCCTTTCTTGGGTATATATGCAAGCAACGTTTTCTTAACAAAAAATAAGCTGTGAAATAATGACAACTTTAAAGAACAGAGGACATGCAACATCTTTGGAGATGAAAAAACCAGTGATAATAACTATTTTTAGAGAAAATGAAAGCATTCACATGAGTTTCACATGTGTTAATAAAATATCCATTTAAACTTCATTTCTCCCTTCCTTTTATATGAATATGATGTTCATATTTAAGCCCTAAGGAAGATGCAGTGCACATAACCCAAGTTTGTCGCGATGCGGTGCTGGATGGTAAAGTGCCGCGACCCTCCCAAAAGCGTCTCCAGGAGGAAGCCACTCAGTGCAGCCACCACACTTGCACACAGATCCACACACACAGACACACACAGATAGCTCCAAATGAATTGACAGCAAAGAGGCAGGAAGGATCTTCGTATGGGGTTCCATGGACAGAGGTTTATTGCAGCCACACTGTGAAGGGGTCCAGGGACGAAGACAGAGAACAATGGAGTCCAGGTTTAAGTACGGGAGCGGATCAAGCATCAGGGACCAATGATCTGAAGTACACAGGCGGGATTAGGTTAAGTGAGACAATAGGGAAACTCTGGGGGAGTTGCGATGGGACAAGGGCTAATGGGAGGAACAGGGAATGGAGAACCTTCTAGGGAATGGACATATAAGGTAACAAAGGGGAGGAGAGGCCAATGGCCAACCCGGGAAGCAGAACTGGGGTACATTAACATACCAGAACAATGCATCCTGGGAGAAGCCTTTCTGGTCACCCTAACCTGGTGAGAATCTCTGATACTAGGGACTATCTCACCAGTGGACTTTCCTTGTTCCTTGTACCACTGGCCTACCAGCCCCCACACAAGTTCTTTTCATATCAAAGCCAAGCATGGAGAAGGGTGATCCTAGGATGAAGACATACAGATAATGCATTATTATTGTCGGCAAGTTTCCGAAGATAATGCTATTTATTAACTTTCTAAATACTGTGTACGAAGGTAGTCCTTTTAGAATATTTTAACAGCTTAAGAGTAACTACTGAGATAAAATGCAATTTTAATCAAAACATACAATTAACTAGCCCATGAACTGCCTGGCTGATAAGGCTGATGCGTCTTAATCACTGTCATGGGTTAGCAGGCATAGTCTTGGAAGTGATGTTCTTGCAAAGGGGTGCTTACAGCTCCTCTATGACCTGACAGAACCTATCAGCTGGCTAGTTTGAATATGGACAATTTTTTAAGCCACTTAGAATTTTGACCGCCTCTGTGATCCACATTTAAGAAAGGGCAAACCCCAGGAAGCTCTTCTCTCTTGCTTCCAGCCGGAGGACAGGTAACTGGGCTGGGTCTGTGCAGGGCCCAGCAGCCCTGCCGGGCCCTGCCGGACCCTGCCAGGATCTGCTCGGGTCGGGCCGGGCTGGGCCACAGTGATCCTGGAGCCGTGCAGCCCTGTTCCCCCGCGGCCCCCCACAGCCCTGCTACGTGCAGATGGCACAGCCCCCTCTCCAGTGCGGCCAAAGAATTCAGCTGAAGCTGCCCACTGCCCAGCAAAGATCATGTGACCAACAGCGATAAGCGAAATTCCAGCTGTAAGGCCTGGGTGAGATTAACCCTTTTAGTGCTGTGAAGGGCCGAAAACCTGAGGGAGGAGAAAGAGGAGATGCTTCAAGCTGAAAATCTGTTGTAAAGCTATGGTGGTGACAGACTATGTTATATCAGAGTACCCGTTGTAATTTCATGAAAGCATAGGAGGTGGAGCATTCGAACTGTACTTGTGAGCAAAAGCACCTGTGCTGGAATAAGCAAATGCTGAAGCAGCTGTAATTTGATGAGAAGTTAGAACAGGGAGAGATGGAAGTGATGAGGACTCTTGCTCCAATTGGAAGGAGAGGACCTCTGTTCCTAGAAATACTCCCAGAGATGGTCCTAGAGATGAAGATGATGAGGACCCTTTTCCTCCCAGGGCCTCTATTCTTAGAGATAAAATGCTCCCAGAGATGGGTGAAGAGAAATTTTGTTTTTGAACGGCTCAACCTTAAAATTGTATCCCAGTAGCTCAAGATTGGACCCTTGAAAGCAGTTGTGGAAAAAGCTGCAAGTCGTGGGAGTGGACTCTCACATGATGCGAGCGGAGAACCAGCCCGGGTGGCTGTCTCATGATACTGAAGTGAGCCGAGAACCAACCCGGGCAGCTGTCTCATTGTGATAATGTCTCCATAGCATGAGCAAGAGAGACTCCTCTTCCTAAATGAACTGAACAAGGTTATTATGGAAGTGGTAAACAGACTGAACATCTCAAGGGTTGTCTTTTACATTGTCAGTGGGAGAAGGGAGAAAGGTGGGGGGAGGAGAAGTGTTCTGAAGGTGTGGTATGATTTTATTTTTTTTTTTCCTTCTTTTAGGTCTATTAATAAACTTCTTTATATTCTTTCAAGTTTGGTGCCTGCTTTGCATTTCTCCTAATTCTTATCTCACAGAAGGTAAACAGTAATGAGTATTTTGGACTAAACCACTACAATCACTCAAAGTCATAACTACTTGTTCATGCACCTCAGTGGAGCTTAGCCTGACTGAGCTCTAAATTGAGAAAATAGAACTAGCTCTGATCCAAATGCCCAACAGCCTTCTGAGTATGGTGTTGTGTCTAGGTTAACATTCCTTTCTGTGAACTCCATTTCAGATATCTATAAACTGCGATGAAAATAGCTGATTTGACAACTGAGATATGCTCTTTAACACGTCTGTCATGTCGTAGGTATTTTCTAATTATATTCTTGGTATCTCTCTGTTCATCTTCTTATTGCCCTTTTCTTAAACCCCTACCCTTGCAGGACGTCCAAGATAAAAATGTTACTTTTTTATCCACATGGAGTTTACAATGACCATGTTGATGATACTACCCTTTTTTAACCAAAACATTCCTCAAACCTTAATTGTTGAGGTTTCAGGACAGGCTATTATGTATAACTGTCATTCAAGTGAAAAAAATTTTTGCTTGGAATTTCATTCTTTTTGAATTGTGTCTTGAAAGATACAGTGTGTACAACTTCAACTGTTATAACTAGACAAAAGAGCTACCTAAACAAAATAATACCCAGACCCCATTCAAAATGGGGTAGATATTTTGGTGATGTTTTTAAAACAAAATTGTTGTCCTGATGACTGTTTCTGAGTAAGAAAAACTTCAAAGAACTGATGACTTCCATGGGAAGTAAAAGGAAAAAAAAAAAGCAAGCAGAAAAAAACCAAAACAAAACTACAAACAAATAAACAATCAACCAACCAGAAAACATCAACCAACCAACCAAAACCAAAACAAAACCAAAATCTGGAAGACAGCTTTTCTGGAAGCCAGAACAAAACCAAAACCACCTGCTGGAAGATGCTAGTGGTTTTATAAAGAACCAATATATGGTCCACTATAAAAATATCTGGACATATACTTCAGTGTCAGACTAGCAGAGATATGTTAGCCTCATGCTGCAATCCCAGCTTACTACTGGATGACGGGTGGAACTTTATTCCACGCCGAGTCAAAGGGAAATGAACTGTGAACATGAAAGCTCAGTGAAGCAGTTCAAGATGAAAAGAACAGATGACAAGAATAAAAGGAGAATGAAATGAAATAATTTGGAGCAGAGGAATAGAACAGGATAGCGATTAAAACCAGAAAGGAGACACACTGAGTCTTTGTTGTGAATGGTGAGGGAGGAGAGTTGTTACCAGAGGGCAGAATAGACAGTACTGGATGGCAGAATATATTTTACTGTATATTCAGGCGAAAAGCACTGTTAGGAGAGTAGAAGAGTAACACAATGGATTCCCACTGAGTGTGGACCGAGTCTCCTAATAGCCCAGATGAAGCATGGCTAAAGAACAGTAGGAATGGGGGTAGCTGTCTATCCTCAAAAGATGATATTCAGGACAAAAGGGCTTTAGGTTTCAGAACAGCAGAGACCTGTGTAAGACTTCAAAACTTAGTATCTTGAAGAAAGTTAAAACAAGGGATTACAAAGAAAGACCATGATCTTTGGCTTTGTCAAATTTCAAATAATTCAGGTTGATGCCTTAGGTTTTAACCTTTATATTTTTCAAATTCTGTACTGCTTGGTGTGTGACTCTAAAGTTTCTGGTAGCCTGTTAATTTCTGCTCTCTCATGCTAGGTAGACAGTCTAACAAAGCCTCTCCGGCCCTGCTTTCCAAGGACACCAAGACTGTCCTAGGCCAAAAGTATAAACCAAAAAGCTTCTAAGGGGGGGGGGGGGGGGTGGGGTTAAGCTGTGGGGAAAACTGAAGCTTTAATTGGAGAATTAACCCTGCTATGCAAATGAACCAAACCGATAAAAGAGTGAAGAACTCGTGACCTGGGGTCCATCTTGGGGTCCATCTTAAGAATAGCTTCAGGCTCCCCAGGGTGTACCTTTGAAGGCCTTTCAAATAAATACCTACTTTTATTCCCTTACTCTGTTTATGGGAGGCTTCTTAAGGCATCAAGGTGGCCTACTGAAATGTATCAACAGACTATGGTTTGATACCATATGAGTTCAATGAAAGTTTTGTGTGCACACAAGACAAATTCCAATTTAAGTAATTTCTTCCAAAAGAATAGATCACACCTTTCTCAGAACTTTTAATTTTTTTCTTCTTTTTTTTGATTCATCCTTTACCTCACAAGAACTGAATCTTACTTTGCTGTTGGGAAATTCTTACTGAGGAAATATATATTAAATGAGGTTTGAAACGATTTTACAATATATTACTGATGTGCATTACTTACCTTCTTTTTCATTGTCTTTCTTCTACATGGGTTCTAAATATTATGAAAAAAGCTACTCTTTAGCCATAAATTTTTGTAGTTAAAAAAAAAAAATAGGTATCATTCTTGGCCACTGCAGTCACCCTACAAGTGTTTATTAATGCCCTTTACAGAAATAACTAATTTGCAACTATTTAAATATTCATAGTATGACAAAAATAAAGAAACATACACTAGTGTATATTTCTTAACTTCTTGTACCCAATTGTGGGTTAATTTCTTTCACACAAGAAGAAAAGTGGCAGTAGAATCTTGATCTCCTGAATAAGTGCCATGGCACTTTGTCTTTGGAGTAACAAGGTGCATGGCCTCATAGGATTATGAATCTCTTGCTTCTCATTCCAGGAAGATGCTTCTTTTAAGTGCAGAGTGAGGCATGCAGTGTGATAGCAGAGTCTGATTAGCCACAGTTAGCCACAGTACCCTTTTCCTTGGTGTTTCCTCTTGACTAGGAATGCTCAATTAAGCAGTGCTCACTTTACTGTGTAGCTTTTATGGATCCATTCTCAGTGCATGCTGTATAAAATGTCTATTTCTAAATTAATAAAGCAGACAGAGACGTGTGTTTTAAACACCACTTCAAAATGCTTCCAGAAATGTTTTTGGCCTTTATCAACAAATACTCTTCCAGATGATGTTTGGAGACATTCTACTCCCAGGCTTGTTCCTATCAGGCAAGATGAATGACAGATCCTTGTCTGAAGCAGGGTGAGAGTTTAGCTAAATGACTACAAGGCTTCTACCCTCAAGTTCTGTGAATGATCCAAAGCCTACTTTATTTCACAGCAAACACCATCATATCTAAGGATTTCGGATTCCGGCATGCTATATGCCTGATCACCATGTACTTTGCCTTTTTTCCAGTGCTATAACTCAGTAACTTTCAAGATGTTGTGAATATTTTTCAGGCCAAATACATGCCCTTTGAAGAATTCTGGGCTAGACTCCAGGAACAGTACAGAAAAAAAAAAAAAGCAAAACTTACTCTGATATCCCCTGAATTTATATAAACACTTGAAATTTTATAGTAATCAAATTCACCTGATAACATAGTCCTCTAAGACATATCTATAATCAATGATGGATAATAAACAATTTCCTCCAGCCCAAATAGAGAAAATTGAAGTAAAGAAGTGAATGTTGAAATAAGCAAAACCTCAAGCAAAGAAACAGATGTTCCTCTTTATGAAACAATTCAGAAAAACAATAATATGTGTGTATTTCAGTTTCATCAGAATGAATTTGACTTATCCATATGTTAAAATTAGATTTATAAAGATGCATCTATAGATTGATTCAGACAGTGTGAGTTCAAGCATTATCATTCCAGGTGACATTAAACAGATGCATCTTATCTATGAAATACCCAAAAAACAACAAACCTTGTGTGTATTTAGTAAAAATGTTGCCTATTTTGTTCCAGAAAAAAAAAAAAAAGTATATTGGTTTGCCTCCTTGGGAGGCAAAATAAAGCAAAAAAAGCAACCTAGCTATTCAGCGTAGCTGCTAACTAAACTGGATTTTCAAAACCAGTATATATTTTTATGCATATATATATTTAATATTTCTGAAGTGAACTCAGTAGCTAATCCTTCACACAATTTTTTAATAAAGTACAATGTCAATTTTTTTTCCTCCTCTGTATTTTCTTGATTGCACTCTCTTTTCAAAACCTTGTTTATGTTTTTTCTTTTTCAACATACATTACAAATATTTCAAAAATATTTGCTAAATGCATAAGTTGTACAGTTTTGAAAATATGACCTTGTTTGTTTACCCTGACAGCTTAGAAACCAAAAGATAAAAGACAAACACAAGCAAAAAAGCAATTAACCAAAACCCCACACTTTAAAAATAATGAAAAATTATGTTATGTTTTGTTATCTTCAAATCTCAGTATTTTAACAGACAGAGCTGATTAATTAATTTTAACCCTTCAGAGTAAAAATTCCAGTGTTTGTCTTAAAATTACTGTTATTACTGTAAAATTACTGTTTGGCACATCAAATTAATACAAGAGATTTAGAAAAAGTTTTTGCTATGACTGAGGGAAAAAAATAACACTAAATACGGATGGAAATTACACATGTATAAAACACTGGTTCTGTATTTTAACTGCAAAATTGCATAATCTAATAGTTGATTCTACCATTTTAACAATACTTGCAGAAGGAGGATTAGAAATAAATTCTCATTTTTCAGTCCAGCATTTTGCTGATTCATAGGATCATAAGGCTTTCTGTAAGGCCAAATAATGATACTGTTTCTGCTGTAATATGTTCAATCACTCCGGAATTTTTCTGTTGACTCTAGAAGGAGAATTTGGCTCTAAGGTTTTAATAAAATCCTGATTCACTTTAGGTCAAAGTACATGTAACTTTCATTCATTTTATACAAAAAACAAACACCTACATTTGGAGTTTTTGTGTGTTGTAGTGGTTTTGTCCAAAATACTCATTACTGTTTACCTTCTGTGAGATAAGAATTAGGAGAAATGCAAAGCAGGCACCAAACTTGAAAGAATATAAAGAAGTTTATTAATAGACCTAAAAGAGGGGAAAAAAAAATTATACCACACCTTCAGAACTCTTCTCCTCCCCCCCACCTTCCTCCCTTCTCCCACTGACAATGTAAAAAGACAACCCTTGAGATGTTCAGTCTGTTTCTCACTTCCATAATAACCTTGTTCAGTCCATTTAGAAAGAGAAGTCTCTTCTTGCTCGTGCTATGAAAACATTATCACAACGAGACAGCCGCCCACTTCCAAATATTGTTCAGTCCATTTAGGAAGAGGAGTCTCTCTGCTCGCATGCGAGTCCCTTCCCCCGACTTGCAGCTTTTCCCACAACTGCTTTCGAGGGTCCACTCTTGAAGTTTTTTGGGGTACAACTTTAAGGTTGAGCCATTCAGAAACAAAAGTTCTCTTCACCCATCTCTGGGAGCATTTCATCTCTAAGAACAGAGGCCCTTCTCCTTCCCTGGGAGCAAAGGGTCATCCTCATCTTCATCTTTAGGACTATCTCTAGGAGCATCTCTAGGAACTGAGGTTTCTCCTTTCCCATTTGGAGCAAAAGTCCTCATCGCTTCCATCTCTCCCTGTCCAAACTTCTCATGAAATTACAGCTGCGTCAGCATCTGCCTATCTCAGCACAGGTGCTTTTGCTTACGAGTTGAACACTCCACCCCCCATATCTTCATGAAATTACAACGGGATACTCTGCTATATCATAGCTTCACAACAGAATTTCAGCTTTAAGCATCTCCTCTTTCTCTTCCCTCAGGTTTTCAGCTCTTCACAGCACTAAAAGGGTTAATCTCACCTAGGCCTTGCAGCTGGAATGTGGCTTATCATAGTGGAGAGGGGGGAGAGCCAGGCCACTTCGGCTGCCCACAGCAGGGCTGTGGGGGGGTTTCGTGGGTGGAACAGGGCCCATCGGCCCCAGGATGGCCTGGGCCTGGCTCAGCCTGGCCCGAGCAGGGCCTGGGCTGGGCCCACTGCCCCCCACACGGGGCCCGCAGCCACCTGTCCCAGCACCGGAAACGAGACAGATCTGGGAGGGGGGGAGTTTGTCAATTCTTAAGTGTGTATCACAGAGGCGGTCACAATTTTAAGTGGCTTAAAGAATTGTCCATATTCAAACTGGCCAGCTGATAGGTTCTATCAGGTCATGGGAAAAGCTGTAAGCACTCCTTTGTGAGAACATCACTTCCGAGACCATGCTAGCTAACCCATGACATTGGCATTATGGCATGCCAGGTTAATCTGTGTTGGTTTGCTTGTATTTGTTTGAATAGGTTTGCCTAGATGCTTCACTATTTTATCAACCAGAGTTGAGATTGGCACCAGAGGTTTTTTTTCCTATCAAACTGGGGAAAAGGAAAAAGCAAAACAAACCAAACACCACCACCAAAAAAAAAAAAAAAATTGCATTTTGTTGCTAAGTGTTAATATATGTGTGCTTTCCCATTTCAAAAGTAGAGGAGCAGATGATGATACTGACATTATACACTACTGGTGTAAGAATAGAGCTATGACTACCTGAGATTGTGAGAGACATCTGGAATCTTTGGATCATCATAGGAAATGTACTGCAGCTTCACTCATGCACTGCTATGATCTCCACTTCCAAATACTTCACTTACATATTAATCTTCTCTCATCAGGTTGAAACTTAAGATGACAAATCATTGAGGCTGTATCTGATCACTGGAAAATACAGAGCTTCATTTCTGGAACACTGTCATCCTTAAAAACCAAAGTTATTAACATTTTATGTATACAAAAAAAGGTAAAAAATACTTTCAGAAGCATTAAAATACAGAGAAATGGAACAATATTTTTGGAAAACTTTTTTCAAGTAGTTAAGATCAATATTGCCCAAGAGTAAAATCCAAAATTCCATAGCACAGTATGTCAAATACTTGGGGAAAATAAAATCAGCCCCTGTTGCTAATATGAAACTTTTCTCCGATATGATCTATTCAAAAGATTATTACATATTTTACTACTTTAGTTTGCCTTGAGGTACATGACATACAGCTAGTAAAGGTAGGACATCATATTATTTCATTTCTATGTGATTCTCGTTGTTGGAAACAAATATGCCCTCTGAACTTTTTTCATTATTCTCTTATTTATTTCACAGAATTGTGTCATAATGTAGTAATTCATATCAGCATAATTATATTTTTTTAAAATTGGCATTTTAAAGATGTATTTCCAAAGCTTTGGTAGTTCAATGGGACCCATTAACTAGCTTCAGAAATTGTGCGTAATTCACATAATTGTTCTCCAGGACACTACCCATTAAAAAAAAAAGTCCTTCGAAGAGGTGAGTAGTAAGATGCTTGAAGACAGAAAATCTGAACTTAAGCTCTCAAAGTATATAAAAACTAAATACAGGCAGAAGAAAGTTGGCTTTATTTTGAAAGAAACCCATACTATTTTTCAAAAATATCTCATTTTACCCTTCAAATGACATGACCTCAGAGATTTTGAGTTTCACATACAAAAGGAATAGTATCTGCTTTTATTTTTCTTCATCTGATGAACACCCTGATAGGCAGTTTGTCCTATTTTCTGTGTAATGACAGTGTATTTTCATCTTCTGTATCTTCATTTACCTCACACACTCCCCCTGAATTCACTAAACCTGAATATAGTCGCATGACAAGTGTATAGAGTTATGTCAGAGGAAAATCTTTGGGAAGTACAGGCCCAGCCGTTCAACCTATTAAGGCTCTTTCTACTCTACTAAATAAAGTAGTACTAGAAAACACCCCAAATAACAGCTCAATTTGCATATATAGTCTTATCCTAAATTTTGCTGCAGGCATCAGGGTGCACTCCTCAAATAACAGTCACATTTGAATTTCTTAGAAATACCTGAGTCTTCAAAACTTGTTATTAGAAACATTATAAACAACCTGTAATGACTTTCTTTTTGTTCAGACGTGGTGAAAACTTCTGAATACATAACAGCATGCATACTTAAACTGCTGGCACGACTGCTCATATGTTCCCCTGTCCATGCAGTCATGGACAGATCTTCACCCTAAAACCGAAAGAGACTCACGTCTGATCCTAGAAAAATTTAGTTCTTTTAGGAGCTTCACCACATTATAACAATCAAAATAGTAAATGTAGAAAATGATACACAAGTACCAAAAATGACATGCACAATGGAAATATAATGTGTGTGTAGATACAATAAATGCTTAGCTGATGAGTTAGTTGACCTAAGAAAGTATTTAATTTAAATCATTTGGAATGATTCCTTAACAAGTAGTTAAGGGAGAAACCTACGGATGGTCAAAATAGACTTCAGGGCCTTGTGACAACTGATTAAAGGATTGGGAGCACAAGTTGTGCTTTTCTCTATCTTTTTAGTTGCAGAGAATGGGAAGGAAAGAAGCAAGAAGACACAGCTTATCTGGCTATGTGACTATTGCCATTGGGACAATTTTGGGATTTTTCAGCACACACAAAATTGAAATACACCTATAGCAAAAATCAGGAAGGATCTTGTCTTGGTTCCAGCCAGGGCAGTGTTAACTTTTGCAGTAGCCAGGAGGGAACATGGCTGGGACCTGGAGGTTATTCTGTACCTCCTCAGGTCATTGATGGGGGTGGTGGCAAGGGCGAAGTGTGGAGGAAGGGAGTGTCTCTAGGGAAGACAGTGACTTCCTTCCTGCCTGCCTTCCTTCCTGCCTGCCTGCCTTCCTCTCTCTTTCTCTTTTTCTGTCTTGTCCTCTTTAATTCATCTCTTTATTTCTCTCTTCTTTTTCACCTTACCCCTTTTTTCAAAACCCACTGTTATGTCCTTGTATAGTAGGTCAAGCACTAACATACCAATTTCCATGCCAAGTGTATAATTTGCTCAGAAAACTGTGAGGTTTTGTGGACCCTATGACTTGTACCTGTCGACTACAGCCATTTATAAATCTTGGGTGCTCCTATCCCCTTAAGGGTGGAATACCACATCAGTCAGTACACTGTTGTATTTAAAACAGCTTAATGACATTTAACTTTAATTACTCTTTTTTTCAGTGTTTTAATCAATTTTAATTTCAAATTGATGATTACATCTTTGAACTCTGGAAGAAATTAAGTAGAACTTTTTCAGAAATTATTGTATCTATCTTTACCTCATGATACGAGCAAATCTACTAAACATCTTATTCCTTCTCATACGCTTTAAACAAAATAGGTTAAGTATTTATGGATGATAGTCTAAATTAACACACATAGTAGAGGCTGAGGATGAAATACTATGTGTCATTTCAGTGGTGTGGCTTTTAGCCTTATCATTTATGTATTTTTAATGAAAATGGTGTGGAAAAGGTTAGAAGTCATGGTTTATTACTGCATCCTTTTGCCTTTTGCTTGGCAGTTCATGGCAGCTGACTGTTGGAAGCCAGAGATTTCTTGCTGCACAGAAGAGAGTTTCTGGGTCACGGAAAATATGACACTGACTTCATTCCAGTTAATACACATCAAAGGAAAAGTGCTGAGTACATAATTAACAACTGGAAGGTGATATTGGAATAAGCAGAAAAAACCTGGCTTTCAGAATATTGCTTTTAACTTTACAGCAGTTAAAGATAGCATAGGTAGAATCATTTAGGCTGGAAGAGAAATCAGGAGATCTCTAGTTCATCAAGGTCAGGTGTGAGATCCATTTAGGTTGCTAAGGGTTTTATCCAGTTGGCTTAATCAAATCTGGAAAAACCTCCAGGGGTGGGGACTACACAGATCCTCTGAGCAGCCTCTTCCATTAGTGGGGAAAAAATTCAACTTATGATCATTGCTCATCCACCCACCAAGCACTGTTCTTATCAAGTCGCATCTTCAACCAGTCCTCCACCCCTCAAAACTGGCCCTTCTGCAGGCTGATCAAGTCCATTAGATTCTGCTTACAGGACAGGTGCTTCAGTCTCAGCCAGCTTGGTGGTCCCACAATGAATTCACGACAGTTTATATATGTCTCTTCTATATTGGGAGGTCAAAACTGGACACACTATTCTAGATATGGTCTAATAAGTGCTGAATAATGGAGGCTAATCTTTTTTCAGTCTATGGGCTATGCTTCAATCTCTAATTCTCTGTGAAACGTGGTTATGTACTGATATCAGGCCTTTTGCTTTCAGGGTTTTAATAGGTAATGTCAAAGTGTAAATATCATATTGTAAAATGCAATATTATAAAAAAAAAGAGGCTTGGATTTTCACACTGAGGATCTATAGAGTTCACTGTTGTTTCATTTATTCCTATAACAATGCATGAGGTTTTCCAATACAGTACTGATGATTTACTTTAATATTTTAAATTGCTCTGTACCTTCAGATATTTTCTTTCTGTCTTCTTTTTTTTTTCCTTCTGGGAATTTCCTGTTCCCATTTTTTATACCACATCATACTTTTATTTATCTCCTGGTGGTGATGTTTTTAGCATATGAGTATTCCACTCCTGAATATTTGGGAAAAAAAAAAAAAAAAAGGTATACACATTGAAATGAATATTTAATGCCATTTTTATCAACTTTTATTACTTCTTTTTTTTTTGTCAGAGAACACAGAGATGCAGAAAAAATATTCATTAAAACAACATGGAAGCATAAAAAAATCCAGCTAGAGTGGAAATTAATGGAAGTTTTGTTTACATTAGAGTGGATACTTGCAGATTTTCAGATGCTAACCTCTGTTAGCTGAGTTCTGTATCCAGCACTGCCAGGGGGAGCTCTTCTGCAAGCAGCTGTACAGGTAGAGCCTCTTCCAAACCTGACTTTCCCACCAGCAGGGAGCAGATGGATCTCTGGAGAAAAGGTCACTTCAAATGTGTTACCTTGTTTTAATCCAACCCCTCTTAATTGCTTGCCCAGAGGGTGCTTGCTTGAAATGTTGTCAGGTCCCAGTGTGCAATTGTAATTTTTTTCAAATATTTTGAATTTTTTGTTTGGGGTTTTTTTTTCTCCAAAGAGGCCAGCTTCTGGAAATAAGTGTTTACAAAAGAGAGAAAGACTTCATGTTTATATCCACAATGCTTTTTTTTTTCAGTAAATAATTTGAAAAAAGCTCCACTATTTCCTGCAAGAAAAAAAACCATGTAAAAATGTATAGGTAAAAGAAAAGGATCATGAGTAATAGTCATGTTCCAACACAAATTTAGTGTAGATTTTGAAATTTCCACAGAGGTTTTTTTTTAATTTTATAGTGTGGGAAGTTTTTATTTTAAACAAAGAGGGTAAATGTAATTTGAAAAATAATTAAACCTTTAAATAAGAATTGAAATGTAAAAAAATCCTGCAGGCATGGGAGAACACAGGAAAGAGGAGAAAAAAGTAGCTGCTTTTTTTGTTGGTGTAAAGTGCTTCATTTCCATCCAATAAAAGGATGCAAGAGAATCAGTAAGTACCTGACATAGCCATTTTATATCACCCTTATATCCTTATTCAGCTGGACATAACATTCAACATTAGTGTTATTAGGCTTAAAATATGTTGTTATCCCCACAGTATCAGGTGCTCAAATATTGACAATAAAATTGTAACAGATTTCCTCAGCTAGTGAGCCAAAAGCAAGCTAGCAGACAATGTGATACTAATACGTAGTAAAAGGTGTGTTAAGAAACATGGATGGTCCTAGCAAAATAGCTGTAATTAACCTGGAATATAAATAGCAGAAATGAAACTGGGTTGCATGACCTCACTGCACAGGTGGATAATGCTGAAATGGATGCACATTTGTTTGTTTGTATCAAATTGTATTCCATGAAGCCAGATGGAAAATATGAGAAAAATTATTTTAAGAGGAACAAGAACAATGACCCCAGCATAGGTAAAAGCCACTATAATTAGTAAATTTGAACAGAACATAGAAATGCAGACCAATGAAAAAAGAGTGTAGGTGTAAAACTGTGTTAGCAAATATTAAAAAAAAAATTATTTCAAGTGGATCCTAGAGTGAGGAAGAAGAAACCATCAACTTGCACATTATATTCCACTTGGTGGTTAAGGTGTCTAGGAGCTGACAACTCACTGTAGTACGCCACCAGCACTATGATCAGCATGAAACCTCAATCTTAGAAAACAGAGAAGGGCAAAGGGTGAACATAATAAAAGGAAAGGGGTAGAAAGGGGCTATGTAATAATTTGAACCATGTTATTATTTGTTATTTTTCTGTAACAATTTGGTATGAACTAGTAGGCTAAACTTAAGATTTCAACCACAAGAATTATAACAACTATTTCTTGGCTTTATCTAAACTACTAGGTATATACAGATTGGCTGGGCATGTGTTTGAGGAATCCTTTATGGACAAATGCCTCTGAGGTAGCCACCATAAATTAAAAAAAGCCAAGTGTAGCCAACAGAGAAAAGCCTAATTTATTTTTTTTTAAAGCCAAAGTGCCTTAACTTCACCTTTGCTCATCTCCATCAGCCATCCAAACTGCATATCCTGAGAAGTCTCTACTTCTTTTCTAGGAAGAGAAACTTATATCCCCCAAGGTCATGATATAGGGACATTATTTTTTTAGGACTCCACCTAAGTAGGAGAGAGGTGCAAATTTTTTAGTATCTTGTCAAAGAGATGAGACAAACAGCACAACTAGGTCACGTTTCTCGTTTTTTGCTCTCATGGAGTTACAGGAACTCCCAGTTTCCTTTAACTGCGTTTCCAGCTTCCGTATCTGATCACTGCCCCTATATCTTGGCACATTCTTAGTGAACTGATGCTTTTGAAGGAGCTGTGTGATGCTGGCACAAGGAATGGTATTGATAGAGCTTTGGGGAACAGACCAGTTCTAAGAATGCTTAGAAACTGCAGCAAAACCATGAGCTATTCTGCTGAGGAAAAAAATTACATTTCTAAACTGCTTGTGAGTTCCATCAGATGACAGCAGGTTCCAGGAAGACCTCAAAAAGTGTATTTAAGATAAAGGCATTCTAAATGTCTATCCCAACTCTGCAGATAAAGGCATTCTAAATGTCTATCCCAATTGCTGCAATTCAAACATAAAAATGTAACACTTTCTAGAACTAGAAGAAGCAACTGAATTACTTAACATGAAAGTTTAATAATTTTTCAGGCAAAGATCCAGGATGAAAAATTTTAGTTTGAATGTTTAGACACAGATATAAAATCTTCAAAACAATAAGTGAGGTGTATGAAAAACATACCCCATTATTAAAAGTAGAGGAAAAATCTTTTCAGAATAGAAAATTGCAAATTATAAAATCATTTCAACTGCATCTAAAATATCTGCAGTCAGAAGTAGGAAGTTTGTGTTTCTCACTGAAGTGACAAAAATCACCATAGAAAGCACATGTAGCAAAGTCAACTATAAAATGACCTTTTGAATTTCAAGTGCAATTTAAATTGTAATCCATCTTCATATCTAACTATAAAGGCACAACTATTTTTAATATATGTCTAGAAGCAGCTGAATCATCTCAGATAGTTCAGGCTGTCTGTATTTAATGGGTAAGACTGATGTTTATAAAGAATTCCAGATGAGATTCTGTTGCCCTAACTATCCTCTCTATTCTATATAAAGAATAGAGAAATTTACTTGGGCTGACTGCTGCACTAGTTTCTGTAATACTCGATCGCAAGTTTAGTAGATACCCACTCTACTTTATTAAAAAAGGCACACCTATATCTCCAACAATGACTCAATCCATCTTCAATTTAACATTGCAGAGTTTCTCAAATGGCTGACACATTCATTTCTTCGTGCATTCCAGAAAACTGACACTATTTAACATTGTACAGTTAATTTTAAAAACGTTTTAGCATCCTTTGAAGCAATAGAGAATGAAAAATCCAGCCTGACATCTGTAATACATGCTCCTGATCATTTCTGGAATGTTCAGTTTTTTTCTGTTATCTACTACAGAATCATAGAATGGTTTGCATACCACATTTGAAATATTTGTAAATCCATTTGTGTAACATATTTTTCAATTTGTATTGCAATGTATGGGATTACACCATCTTTTTTGATTAAAAAATGTTAGGAATCTGGAACTAGTATTTATATTGAGGTTGTCACAACCTCACTTTATAAAAAAATAAGGAATCCAGGACATCAGATTAATGTTTCCTGTAAATTTGTACTACATTTTAAAATTATCTGTTTGCTTACTTTGTCTTATTCAAATACTGATTTATTTGAATTTCAGATTATCGGACATACTAAAGCTAGTTATTCAGCTGGCAGATTGGCATATGAAAATCTACTTTGCATATGAATAAATGTAATTACCAATTTTCATCCAAATCTAAATTTATTATCTCAATTCTAACCAGCTCTTATACATATGCATTACTTTTTAATTTCTGATATCATTATAATTTAATTTCTCCTCCTTCCCACCCAAAAATAGTCTATAGTCATTCTAAGAGTTGGAAAGAATGTAAGTCTTTTAAAAATAGTTGCAATACATATGCACCAGTATAAGCTGGGGTTGACCTGCTAGGAAGCATCTCTATGGAGAAGGACCTGGGGGTCCTGGTGGACAACAAACAGACCACAAGCCCAGCAGTGCCTTTATGGCCAAGAACACCAATGATATCCTGGAGTGCATTAGGAAAAGCATTGCCAGCAGGTTGAGGGAGGTGATCCTGACCCTCTACTCAGCCTTTGTGAGGCACATCTGGAGTGCTGTGTCCAGTTCTGGGCTCCTCAGGACAAGAGAGATCCTGGAGAGGGTCCAGAGGAAGGCGACAAAGATGATTAAGGGACTGGAGCATTACCCTTAGAGGACAGGCTAAGGGAGTTTGGCCTGTTCAGCCTAGAGGAGATGAGGAGAGGGGACCACATCAATATCTACCAGTATCTGAAGGGAGGGTGTCAGAGGATGGATCCAGGCTCTTCTTGGTGGTACCAAGAAATAGGACAAGAGGCAATGGGCAGAAACTGATGCACAGGAAGTTCCATCTGAACATGAGGAAGAACTTCTTTACTGGGCAGTGACTGTACACTGGAAAAGATTATCCAGAGGAGCTGTGGAGTCTCCCTCACCAGAGATATTTAAGAATAATCTGGATGCAATCCTGTGCCATGTGTGCTGGGATTACCCTGCTTGAGAAGGGAGGTTGGATCAGATGATCCACTGTGGATACTTCCCACCTTACCCATTCTGTAATTCTGTTATTCTGTGATATGACCATATTAAAATAGTCCCACAAAACAAAACCCATGTATTATCAGTTTGAGATATAATGCTAGTTTAGAGCTCACTATCTCTGGGATATTCAACAGCTCAAAGCAAATAGAATGCTATTGAACATAATTATGAGATTTTTTTCCTTGTGAGGGAGATATAGTCAGGTGTCTTCTGCTTTCAGGCCTTCATACTCTTCCATTGATACATCATGTCCATGATGAAAACTGATCAAGCTTTTAGAAAATCAGACGAGTTTATTGGCAACTGTGTGCCATAGAGGTAAAAGTATCAATACTTTGTCCTTGTCTTTCATAGTCCTAGGCCAAGAACAATTTGGCTGCATGCACTAGTGAAAATGACCAATTGCAATTGTGATAAGAATTGATGATTATTTTTAATAAAACATATACACATTTAATTTATAGTTTGGTGTCTTTTTTCAAGATGTTAATATAAACCCTCTCAGCAACTGGTTATCTGGGTTGTTTTTATTTGTTTATATACAGTTCTTCAATAACTTTACTGAAAAACCAAGGAAGGAGTAGTGTATCTATTTTCTTTTGATTTCAAGACCCTAAATAATAAAACAAGTGATAAATGGGACAATATGAATTCATTGTGGGCAGAAGGCTGACATGTAGAGTACATTATTATACCTTGGAGAGATGGTTTCTGTGTGCTAATGATATTTCAATTTCTTTGATGTAAGATAGACTCAGTTTAAGTTGCACTCCAAAACCTGTACCTCTCTTGAGACCAATTTTAAATTATAACTACTTTGCCATCAATATATGAAAAATGAGGACAAGATTCAAGCTCTTATGGCACATTATTTTTGGACTTCTACTCTGGAGCTATCCTTGTCATAAATACCTGTATATAAATTCCAAAAATATTTAGTGTTCATTGCTTTTGGAGACCACATGTTTCTACTTAAAGCTATGGCATAATTACATATTTTCTGTCTCACAGTTATAAGGTAATTTTTTTATCCTTAATAAATATTTTACTATTGATGCATTCTTAGGAAAGCAACAGGCAAGCCCAAATGCACTCAATTCACTGCTATGCAAAAAAATGACACTATTTCTAACCCAGTTGAGTCCTACGCTAAACTGATTCATTATATCTGCTTGTATTAGCACCAGTCCTGTGAATGCTGATGTGGGCCACCTTAGCTCAGCCTTTAGTCCAAGCTCCAGGTCAGCTCTGCTGCCCAAATGTAGCTCATGACTCTCACATTGTAGGATGGCTACAGGACACGTAAATGCTCTCTGTTTCTTGTCTCTTCAACTGAGTCCATCCCTCTGTCTCTAGAATTCCTGCTTCCAGCCAATTTAAATCCTCCTGTAGGTGGGCCTTCTTGGCCTCCATTCCAGATTATTTTAGTGTCACAAATTACCACTGCTGAGAAGTTGCAATTTGAATTTTCTCATCAAGTAGTAATCAACCAGTCAAGCTTAGATAAATGATAAATCAGTCGATCTGTTTTCACAGGGTGTCATATTGCCGATTTTGTCTATGCCTAGAGACAAAATTGTCAATCCATTTAAAGAATAAACCTTGCCACATTTAAAATATTAAAGTGCTGTTTGCAACATCTAAATTCCAAGAAGATAGCTCTGTTACACCACCACATTCAGTCTTATATGACAACAGGAGGTCAGCAAATTAACAGCACTCATGCTGTGCCTATGCCACATCTGAAAGGGTTGAGGAGAGGTTTTCTGATTCCACAATTTAGGTGTTGACCAGAAAGGGAGAAATAACAAACTGCCTAACACTAGGACACCATTGCAAAAGAAGGAACAAATCCTGAGACTCCTGGAATTCCAGCTCTGACACAGTTGTTGATATGTTCCAGTCCTTTTAAGATGAAGTTCATATTTCACTTCTGTGGTTAATTAATAATATTATGACATAAATAAAGCAAATAAAGTCTAGTACATCAGCAAAATAGTTTGGATTTTTTCCTTAAAAGGTAGTGCAAGCTACCCTGAGGTTCATCCCCGACTAAGAATTATGTTTAGTCTTGACTTTGATTTTCTATTCTCTTGGCTTTTTATGCTTATTCCCTATTCTTCTGCCTATTCTCTATTCAGGCTGATGTACACTATGTCATTTCTAACTCTGCTATACTCCTCTCTGAGATCATTGAGATCCCCTGTGATACTGTTCCTGCCCTCTAGCCCTGCATCTCATTCCCTGACAGCTCACCGAAACTGCAGGTCTTCAAAATTAAAAGGGATTCTTGGTGAAAGTAGCAGAGGAGCTGTCCCATTAAGCACAACATCATCATGCTACTGTCAGTGCATAATAATACAATGCATAGAATCCTACATAATAATACAATGCATAGAATCCCAATAATATTTTAATGTATATTTCTGGTAAAAGAATGCTACTTTTGAAAAATGAGTAGTATTTTTGTTCCAGTGACATGTCTTTCTGAATTTTCAGGAACTTCCATACCTCTGGGAACTAGTCTAAAATAAAAAACAACCAACCAAAAATACAAAACACACAAAAATATTATACTACAGGAACATTTTGTCAGCTTATTTTAGTGAATTGAATTCAAATAGTCAGTGCAATGTATAAAGTCCCAGACTCTAGTTTTTCTTTTTCTCCTATCTCGGAGTGTGTTTGAGTTCCTCATTAACCTGACTAGAATTCCAAATAGATTGAAAGTTACAATAAAAGGTTCTGAATTCATCAAAACTTTTTTTGAAAATTATGTAAAATAGTCAATTAAATACATATTGTGGTGACTGTGAAAAGACTCCATGAGTTAGCTTTCCACTCCAGATTTCAGGGAAGCTTTTTATGTATCAGAGGTAATTGCTGTATAACACATAGAACTTATTGCCAAGAGAGACCAGGTGTTGTAGCTGTAGGGGGAAAAAAGCCCGAAAACAGTGTCTCTGATGAAGGCTTACTGGATCATAAGCTAATGATAGTAAATAAAGACCTAACTGACATTTTATACTCCTCCAAATGTCTGGAGTCTCAGATGTTCTGTATCAGTTTATCACTATTCATGGATCAGAAAATCCAAAGGATGATAGCACCATTCAGTTCATGTCTGAAGTGCTACAGAAGCACACACGACAAAATGTTATCTTTCTCTCTCACTTGAGGAGGAGCTGATTCTCGAAGGGTCTGTTGTGTGGCATGTCAAACAAGAATTATATAAAGTATGTTTAAAAAAATCCATAATTATGCTTGTATGCAAATGTCAGCACATTTCTACATGTAGCTATTTAACCCAGGCTTGCAGATTTGATGACTGACAAATTGGGGTATTTGAACAGTTCTCCTGATACATTTCATAATCTGATTTTAATAGGAAAGAACCCAGGGTACTTAATCTTCTCCTCTTATCTTCATATTTTATTCTAGTATCTGGTGTGAAAGATGGAAGGTAGACTTGTAAGCTGTAGGAAGTGACGATACTTTCCTGGCTGCCTTCTGTTTTAAACTTCCAATAAAATTGGACTTGAATAATTTCTTCTTTAGGTATTGATTTACTGTTCAACTTCTTCAATGTGTCTTAATTCCTCATTCCTCTATGCTTCAGTACTGTTTTGAAATACAAATGTAGTTAAAGCTGTATCAGTATTCATGGCTAGCATATTTTTCACGAGAACTTGATTTTTAGATTGTTAGATGTTATTGGAAATTCACTACTGCTAGCAAAAGGCCTCCAGTATCTTGAAAGATTACATCCTAAATGTACCTAATATGACAAATTCAGTTGTAATAACTATCGTTCTCATAAGACTACATTTTCTATGTCATGTAGAAAAGTCAAGGATAGACAGAAGAAGCATCTCTTTTCCTTTGGCAGAGTTTTAAGAAGTATCCAGCATCTTTTTCTGCATGCTAGAAAATGTAAAGGACAGTTCTTTCTTACTTTCTCTGTCTTTGGTGAAGGAAATCCAATCTAGTAAGCCACTTAGGTAAATGCACATAAGGGATTCACAAGGGCATATCTCTCTTCTGAAGGAAGACTGCATGGTCATATGATTTTTGTAGAAGGACACCCTGTGGCCAACATATCACCACAAAGAGTGCATGCCAGGTTATAACAGGGCCTGTCAGAAAGCAAAATTCCATTAATAAATACAATCTCAGCAGTAACTCAGTAGGTGTAGCACAAAATCCCACACTCCAATTACTGAAGCAGGATTAAAAAATCCTGCAAAGGCAGGCATCTGTAGGGTACAGGAAATGGGTGCTGAGCAGAACCCATGCACAGAGATAAAGATTGTTCAAGTCCACCAAGGATTGCAACTCAGAGTGTACCAGAAATCAAACTAAAGCCTGGTGTTGTTTCCCCTTGAAATCTTGACAATTCAAGCTTCCCTGAAGCTTAAAATTGCACACTTAGTGTCTCAAAATACATGCAACATGATATTTACTGTGTTGTCATATTTAAATCTTTTCACACAGCTATTAATTTAGATACTGGAAATGTTTTATTTCAGGGTCTGGATGACCAATAATGAGGTCTTAGATAATCTAAAATGAGGCACACAAGTAGTGTGCATCAATAGCTTTCTACAGAAATGTAGAAACATGAAAAACAAACAAAAACCCACCTTCACAGAAAGTCTGAGAACGTGGACAGCTCTCTGTGAACTTGCCTCTTGTCTCTGCCACTGCTGCGACTGGTGTTATTGCCTTGCATTAGATAACACCTCGCTGCCTTCCATGCTATGTAGTTTCTGGACTGAGTTCATGATCACGGTACCTGAGTATCACATAGTTTCCACTGTGTGCAACCTGAAAGTATTATGGAAGGTAGAACCAGACTACTGAGTGCATGTCAACAGCTTCAGATTCTCCTGGCATCTCCTGGCTGCCAGCCTCATCTCCATAGTGCTCCAGCTCTGCCCACATATTGAGAGCATAACACAACGGATGACTAAACTTGCACCAGGTTGAATAATTGAAACAAAGCCTGAGATGACAAAAACTTTCATCCTAAGCTTTAAAGGAAGCTAACAAACAGAAAAGTCACATAGGCTCTGTTCTTAAAAGCAACATCACTGAAGTAATGAAACAAATGCCTATCTCATTAACAAGTTGTAATTCCATGATGAATAAGCTTTTCCAGGCCACCCATAGGAGAAGGACTACTGAGAAATGAAATGTAAGGGCAAGTGGAAATGATCCAGCTGCTAAGATTTTAACAATAATAACAATAAATTGCTGTGTTTATGTATAAGGTGGGGTTTTTTTACATAACAAAATTTTTAGTGTAAGAAAATTTTTTTTAATAATGGATACTGGCCAAACTGTGCCTGGAAAATTGGAAACTGCTTTGAAAGGCCAAGGATGATGATTATCCTCTACTCCTAAGCTGTTATTACAGAGCTTTTGGATTCCTATCTATCACGTCTTTGAAAGAATATAGTCAACATCTTAGCCCTGAATATCCATTACCTTGAGATAGCATCCTCCCAAAGGGATATGAAAGACCAAGTTTCAAAACATTTTTACAAAAAATATGAAAAATTTCTTTATTCTCAGAATTCCTTTAGTCTTTTGATTATAGAGTAGAAATATCTGCCAGAGGCATATACCAAGATATCTCATAACAGACAGCCTGATAATCACCCTGGACATCTGTGTTAGGCTTCAGCTCACAGAGAAATGTAGATTTTTAATATCTCCTCAAACAGCCAAACACGTGCTCTATAGTTGCAGATGGAAGGATCTTTTCTGAGGCTAGCACCTGGGGAGCACTTATCTTGAGATTTTCTCTCCAGAGAGGTCTCAGCTGAAATTTCTATCATGTTGTTACCTTAAATAATTTGGCTCACATTCACCAGACAAGTGCCTATCGAGTTAGTGATAACTAACATATATCTTGAAAGACATCACAGATACCAAAGGAGTAGATTTAGGCAGCTAATGAAGCAGAAAGACAAATTATTTTGCATAATCTGGGATGAGGGGACAAGGTTAATGCTGCTGTCTTTCAACATCTGTCTTAAATCTCAAACATTTGACTACAGTACAGCACTGAACAACACAAATCACTAAGCACTAAGTCACTTCCTTTACATTTGCAAGCCTGGGGTGACAGGATTAAGTAAATACAATATATTTTCTATGACTTTTCTCTCGTATAAATGATTACATTATTGTAATTTTTATTCATACCCTGGGACTATTCTACTTGCTTGGCAGGACTATAAACATATCCCTTTTGGTTTTTTTGCTGTGCTGTTACAAACAGCCCCAGCTCAGACAGCTACTCAGTCAGACTGTATTGGGCCACTATGGATCCCAGCTGAATGGTTTTTTCCCCCACAAAGAAATTTTGCTTAAGTAATTTTCCCTATTTTTGCAAACAACAGACAGGAGGAACTAAGAATTAAAGAATCATATTAAGGATTTTTTGGCCATAATTTAGATGTTTTCCTTGTGATTTATATCTGGGTGATAAACATGCTTTAAATAAATGAAATTCCCTTTATATCTGAACAATGTGACTCATTATCTTTTCTTTGAAAATCTTTGATTTTCCACCAACTCAAATCACCCAAGTTTGAGTAAGTAAAATTTATTAATAAATTTCAATCTAATAAATATTATCTTGTGAGAAATAAGCTGTGGAAGGCTTTCTGATTGCAATTTTACCCTTCAATTCTCTCCCATATCCCACTGGCGGGAACAAGCAAGTGTCTTCACGGTGCTTAGTTACCTGCTTAGGTTAAACCATGCCAGGATTTGGTTTGGTTTTTAAATTTGCATAACTCTAAGATTTTATTGGTTTATATTGCAATGAAATTTTATTCAGATTAATCATAATTTGTTAGGCAAAAAGTTTTAAAAAGAGAACCATAGTTTTAAATCTGTTGTTTTTTGCAGAAAATCAAATTTTACTTAAAGACACACAGTTTCTGTAAAATCATCCATGGGTATAAACATGGAAAATGTCCTGGCACACCTGTTGCAAAATTCTATTACATTGAATGAATGGATAGTCTGAGCTGATTTTGCATTGTAAGAACCTAGGCATGTAGGTTTTTGTTTCCACTGGCTCAGTTTGAAAATATATATGGATCATTTCCTTACAGGAAATTAAAGCATCAAAGACGAAGAAGTTCCTGAAGCAGACCTTAAAGTGACCTTTTAGTTCTCCATCCCATAAAAAAAGTCATTGTTTGCAAATGTGCTTTGAGCATTCTCATGTCTTTGGGAACAGGCAGTGCAGATATGGAGGTGGAAAAATCACAGCCTAGTGTAGCCAATAGCTCAGAAACTCACAAAAGGCAATTTCTACCAATGGCTCAAGGCACCAGACTGATAAAGATTTTCTTTTGTTGTTGCATCACATTGTTGGCCAGAGAGCAGCCAGCAGTCCTGCTTCTGCTTACTGTCATTCCTGATACATCATTTCCTCTTGCTTATGACAGAAAGGTGGCCACACACCTCCATCCTCACCACTGCTTCATTCAGATTTCACTTATTTGTATGGTGCCTAGGGCAGTAAAGCCCCATTCTCAATCACGTTAAATAATAAAGTCATATTCTTTTATATTTATCACTGTGTCAAGTACTCCTGGCAACTGAATAGAATTTTAAAATCATTATTTCCTGTTTTTGTTATGGCAGCAGCAAATAGTGTCCCTCACGCAATATGAAGTGTCAAGAACTCTGCAAATAACATTCAGTGTTGGACTTGATAAAGTTTTTGGAGGATTCCAAATAAGTGGAATAAAAATACATAAAGCAAAATGACAATGAGATTATGCAGTGAGAAAATAATGTTACTGGTGACAAATTATGACTTGTTAGGTATTGCAGCCAGTATTAGAAAGAGTGTTCATGGGCATTTTAAACTCTTGTGCCCTGTATTTGCAGAAAGCAATTTGGAATGTTGTATTTTGATTATGGTAATCAAATTTCCCACTGAGTTCATTAGTTACAAAGTCAGCTCATCAGAGAACAGAAGTAGTACATAGAAACACACACAGCAGGCATTTCAGAGTTTGCATTACAACTTTTTTGTGAAGTAATCATGTATGGTATTTCAGAAATAAGCACCCCAAATTTTAGAAATTTTACCACCTTCTTTTAAAGGAAAACTGGAAACAAGGGAAACACTTGATCAATATTTTTCTCATTTTCATTTGTTATCTCAAGAGTTTAATAAATAAAGCTGAAAAGGTAAGGCTGAATTAGATTTTACTACTGTGTGATACTCTGTGAGGTTCATTTGCATATTCATTTTTCCATAAAAAACAACACATTAATTTAATACTTAGTTTAAATTTTTAATTATTCCCTATGGAACTGAGAGAAATGGTTATGTCTGTTGCAGAAGAGCCTCCATATGAATTGATAATGTACTACTCATTCAACCATTTATTTACCTGTATCTGTTTGACATAACCACCATCTCCCAATTTTGTAAACAAATTAATTTGTCTATTTTTCTCTGATTATGCATTTTTGTTTCATGGAAACAAGGACATTTATCATTATTAATTTTAATGAATTGGATTTATATTTCATTTAGAATAATGTAAATATTTAATTGATTTTTTTTTAAAAAGTATCTAAAGAGAATTTTAGTGGATTTTAGTGGAATCAGTGGATTCCTATTGTAAACTATTTGGAAGACACTCTATTATACTTCTGGAAATACTGCATGAACAATTAGTAATTATTCTTAAATTATTTACAAGATAAACTATTTATGGGCTTCCATTCTTCCGAGCAGTCTAGTCTGGAAATTTCTGGTGTGTTTTTTGATAACACACTAGAGCAATCAAATGTTCTAATAGAACTGACCCACATACAGTATTTTATTTATTTTTTTAAAGTAGAATCCTTGTCAGTTGGAAAGTTCTCAATGAACCCATATTTTATCAGGTGCTGAACACAGCTGACAAATTCCTTTCCAAGTTACAAAGTTCACAAAACAGTGCTCTAAGTGGAGCGCTGCCCTCATCACACTTGAAAAACCCAAGTTCAATGAAATTGTTTTAACTTTATTATATTATTCCACGTGTTTAAACTGAGATTGTCCTGTTTCATCCTTGAAATCTCCTGGTACCTGTGGTAACACTTATGCTACATAGCCATTTAATTTATCAGAAAACATTGTAACACAAGCATTGCCAACATTTGTGACCGTTGTAAAAAATATAATTAATTATTTCCATATTACAGTAAAAGTGGGAAGAAGCTTTCCAATACACAGACAAACAAAATTCTTGCTTAAGAAAGCTGATGCTTTGCAAGAATGGATTAACACAGTAGAACAATGAAATAATTCATTTTTTTTCATTTAGAAACTGGAATAATGGGTGCAATAGATAGCCTTGGAAATATTTTATCCCTGATGAATATAAAAATTCATTCTCTAAATCAGAATTATTGATTTTATCTTTTTTTTTTTCCCATCTATTGTAAGTTAGGTGTGGGAGGGACATGTGAATACAAGCCAAACAGCAAAACTCATAAAGAAGTAAATGACAATATTATTTTTATTGAAATATTCAATGGCTCCTGTATTTTGGTTTTCCTTAAATTTTAACATAAAACCTTATGTTTACAAATGATTTTGAGAGTTCCATAAAAAAAACCTCCATCGGGACATTATTTACAGAGTCATAGAAGTGCTATCCCATGGATGGTTTCTTGTCAACAGACTTAACTCTACCAAATAATTTTAGAATATATCACAGCACCAGCTTTTAAGTAGAAATCTTCACTGGAGTCAACTTCTGATACAAAAATGATTACATTATTTGGATTTTGTCACTAAGGCAAAATAAATTTTCCTAGGACTTTAAAGAACAGATCCAGATCCTGATGTAATTATTAAATGGAGATTAGAGTGAGTATAAAGGTTAACAGGGCTACTGGAAACCTTTCTTCAAATGGTGCAGTTCCAATTACTTCAACACACTTGTGCTAATCTGCTACAGCTGATTGTTATTTGGAGAGGACAAGTGGCAATGAGCGCAAGTTTTACTGCACAGTTTCATAGTGATAAAAGAAGGATTTTTTTACAGTGAGAACAATCAAACACTGGAAGAACTTCCCCAAGGATGTGGTGAAGTCACCATGTGGTGAACCCCTGTTCAAGAAGTGACTGAACAGGGTGTTGGATACACTCATCTAGACTCCCTTTCCCTTGAGATGTTGGACCAGATGATCATTCAAGGGCTATTTTATGATTCTATGATATAGTACAAAAGTAATTGTGCTTCATACCTACTGCATGTAATTCTGGAAGGTAGAATTTTTATTACACTTATTATTAGCATGGTAAAACATAGATCTACTTTGATGAATCTCTCAGATGGTAAAATTATTGTCCATATGTTTTCAAAAGGGGAAGAAAATATCATATAACAGTTACCTTAATGAATTTAGATTTGGCCTTCTATGTTTGTGGGTTTGGTTCTATCCTGTAGTCATTTTTCAAGATCAGAAAATCCCTAAAACCGCTGGAAGATTGTCTAAAGAGTGGGCAGGCCCAGTGCAGTTCAGTCTGCCATGTCTCCTATGTTCTTCCCTGTTTCTGTATTTAACATAAATGATCTTGCTGTGACTAGTGCCATTAGGTCAAGGTATTGGCAATGTCAATCAATTAAATAGTTTATTTCAATTCCAGACTCTCTGTTACTAAACAGCACACTCTAGTTTTATTAGTACTTCAAAGAAACTCAGTGTTGGGGAAGTACAAAAGTATGGTCACTTACACTACAACTAAAATATTCAAACATACACAGAGGCGATGCAACGTGGCTAAGGATGTTAGGTATTGCAAACAAAAAAATCCATGGTCAATTTTGCACTATACAATGAATTTCTTAAAGTTTCTCATCTGTATAAAAACCTTAACATTTTTTCAAAATTCACTCTATGCTCTACATTCACTTGTCACACTTAATCCAGCAGGAAAAAAAGCTATTTCACTTTGTCTGTTGCCTTTTTTTGCTTGTAATTTATCACTAAATCTCTTTACAGTGAAGGAGCATAGAGTGTCACCTTAAATTTGCCTGTGATTATTTTAAAAATGTCATTCTTATAGAAATTTGATATATAATTAAGACACACTTTTGGTCTTTTTATGTTCATAATTCCTTGCCAAGCCATTAAGACTCTGCTGAAGTCCAAAGAATTCCAGACCTGTCATAATGTCAGAAGTAGAATGCCACTTGGTCATTGATAATTTTGTTTTGAAGGCCTTTTAGTGGGAGAAAGGTTGAAAAATGAAGTCTGTTTTTTTCACACGAAGTAAGAAGGGAGTTAGGATTCTCTGTGTTTTTATATAAATCCATATATCTGTAAATGTATTTATCTAGATCTAGATAGATACAAACAAAGAGAGAAAAAAAACCAGTGACATTTCTGAATTTTTCAACTAGGAAAAATGGCCCTGAATCTCAGTGTCATTGACACCTCTTTGACTTCATCTTTGTCCAGTCTTAAGAGTGAGAACATTAATTATTACTCTCATACAGTCTGAAAAAGCATTTGTTGAAATGCGAAGGTAAAGGAAGAGTCCAGATTTTCCTAAGGATAAAATAGAAAACGCGTTTCTCTGTGTGATCATTTACCTATCATGCAATCAAATACTTTTCCCATGATTACTTACATGAGGTAGTCCTGCCACAAGTGAAATATGAAATGTAAAATCGACATATAGAATGGATTTCCAAAGGCACTTAATAAAGATGACTCTATGGTGATGGAACAATGCTATTTGCCCTATCACATTACAAACAAAAGTCATTTTCACTTTCAGTTGACAAACACTACCCTGATGCCATCTGAGAAACATATTTTCTCTACAGCAGCATCTGGTTCATTGGCAGACTCCTCAGGCAGTTGCATTGACATCTTCTGCACTGCCTGTACATCTCTCATATCATTATGTTGATCATTTGTCTGGGTTACTGTGCCCTTCTGTTAAAATCTTCATTTGTTCAATATATTAATTTATTAATTAGCTAACTGTTGTACACAGGAGGCCATCTTTCTAATCACTCATGGTAAAATTCAGTGATTACACATTTCTGCAGGGTGTCCAGTTCGATTCTAGTGTGAACTGGCATAAGAACAGAAGTCTCAATAAATGCTTTAAGAGGGGTGAATTTTAAGAGAAGTTAAACCACCAGTTTTTCTGGTATATGCACTTTTTTTATAATAGTCTTAATAATTCCATTACTAAAAAACACCACTGCTTTTTCATCTTTAAAAGATAATTCAAATGTAAGTACATATCATAGGAAACTATCTCCTTAAATGGATTATACTTTAAGAATAAGATAACAACAAAATATAGTTATCACTATGGGTGGTTGTGATTACAGCAGTGAATTCCTGTTGTACTGACAGCAACCAAGAAATGAAAACAGATAAAACAAAACAAAAAGACTAGAAGGTATCAGAAATAAGTAATATTATCATGAAGAAAACTTATGGATTTAAATCAAATACCCACCATACTTTGTGTCTTGTCTCTAGAAGTAGTAAAAAAGTAGATGGTTGGAGTATAAGAACGATGCAAGCACATGTATTTCCCCCAGGCACAAGCTAAGTTGCTCAGGAATTTCTGGAATTTAACAATATTTCTAAGTAGTCAACAATTCTCAACAAATTTTTCCTTCACAGATAATTTGAACTCCCCTTTGTACTTGATCAATGATTTGCAAATATGATTGGATTCACAACATTTATAGCAGCTACAGCAAAGACTGTGTAACACATTTTCTGATGGGATTCTATAATTAAGGTGTACAAAGAGGAAAAAAAAAAAGGTGATAAAATAGTAACTCCTCAAATGTGTGGACATTTGGGAAGTTAGAGATGAAATGAAAATAACATGTAATCTAAGTGTAGCAATCTGTTGATACCATAATCCACTACAAAGATCACCATAATTTAAATCCAAAACCCACTATTACTACAAATATTTCACACTTGAAATTTATTCCTATCTAAATAAGAATGAGCTAAAGTTGAGCAAAACCATACTTTGGAATACATGATTAATCACAGAATCATAGACTATTCTGAGTTGGAAGGCACCACGAGGGTCACCAAAATCCATCTTCTGGCCCTGCACAGGAGCATCCCCAAGAGTCATACCATGTGCCCAAAAGCATTGTCGAAACACTTCTTGAACTCTGTCAGGCTTGGTGCTGTCACACTTTCCTTGGGGAGCCTGTTACAGTGCCCAACCACCCTCTGGCTGAAAAACCTTTTTCCTAATATCTAACCTAAACCTCTCCTGACACAGTTTCTTGCCATTCCCTTGTGTCCTACCACAGGTCACCAAACAGAAGGGGTCAGCGCTTGCCCCTCCACTTCCCCTTAAAAGGAAGCTGCAGACCCCAATGCGGTTTTCCCTTAGTCTCCTCTTCTTCAGGGTGGAAAAACCAAGTGACCTCAGTCATTCTTCATTCAGCTTCCCCTCAAGGCTCTTCACCATCTTCACAGACTCCCACCTTGGGATGCTCTCAAACAGATTTATATCCATCTTACACTGTGGTGCCCAAAACTGCACTAAGGACTCAAGGTGAGGCAGCACCAATGCAGAGTAGAGGGGTAAATAGGAAATATTTATGTTTAAGAAATATTTAGGTCTAAGAAATAATGGAAAGCAGCCTAAACTGGAAGATAGCTATCTTCCTTAGTTTTTTTAGGGGTTTTTGGTAAAAGACCTTAGTGTGTTTGGTGTAACACTGCTGCATACTCTTGAAAAGAAACAGGTTTCTCTTTGCCTTTTATTTAGTAAATAGTAAAAATAATATTTTAAAATCCTTTTGATTATTATTTTGTGCCTGGTCTGTATATTTGTTTTGAAATGCATAATTCTGCTTTGAGATATCCCTCTCTCTTGCCTGTAAATACACATATTTTGGGGGCAGACATCAAGGATTTATGACTTCATATTGTGTAATAAGTAGTATTACATAACAGTATAAAAAATGAATTTTCAACAGTAGAAATTGGTGCATATGTGCAAAAAGAAATCGATCATTAAATATTTCTGAAATATGCTGATTATATTACTGTGCATTGAAGTAATTGGACAAGATAAATAAGTGAATTTAGCAAAGTTTGTTCACAGTAAAATAATTTCTTTTGTTCTCCTCCACTGTTGTCACTGTCCAATTGGCTTTTTCCCCACAAACTTCCCTTATCCACCAACTGTTCCTTTGTTACTTCTACTGTCATTCCCATAGTTTTCATTTCCAATGTTTCTTCAAAATTTATTCTGACCCCAAACTAAATCTGAAATACATACTTTAAGATGTAAGTTATTATGTCTACATATTATTATAAACAGTAAACATTACTCACTGCTAATACCCTCAAATATGTTTTTTCTACTATTTCTGAGCATATTAATCTTCCTTTTCATAAATTTAGAAAGCAGCACATGAACTTGTAATTCCTAGGGATGCAAAATTCCCATAAAAGATAATAAATATTATGAACAACGAACATTTTCAAGTTTAGGCCCACAATGTGTATATAAGCACAGTTTAATGTAATTTACTATCATTTTACCTCATTATTTTCACAAGTTATCTGTCATTGATTACTTACTAGAGATAACATATCAAACTCTTTCTTTATTTGCTCTGTTCTGTTGTGGTGCATGTGGCTGTGGCCCCTATGACTCCAGAGGAAACAACAACGTCCGAATCCTGGTGGTCAGGCACCAAAGTCTAAAGATCACCTCTGTGGTGATGGCGAGCTCCCAGAATCCTTGGGCTCCTTAATTTGCTTATTTTGAGTTGGTTGGTTCCTGTTCTCCTCTCCTCTCCCCTCCCCTCCCCTCCTGGTTTCATGTATAAGATCATAAATATTTATCCCTTTAGCTGAATATATATCAGTTCTGGAAAGCTCTATGTTTCTCGATGTCCCATTGGTTGTTCTCTGTTACCCCTCCTACAAGCATTCCCCATTGGTTAACTCCCTACTCCTCCCCTCTTGCCCTTCCTTATTGGCTATCTCCCTTTTCTCCACTCTGATTGAGTATAAAATCCCTGGAGCCTCTGTAAAATGTGCTCTTTGTCCCTGATCCTTCACGTGCAATAGACCTGCTTGTAGAACCCATAAGGAGAGTCCCTTTTTCTTCTTTGCCTTCGCCCACATACCCATACAACTTAGCTCAGGGCTAGCTCCCTCAGGTGAGGAGCTCGCTCTCTGACTGCAGAGTTGCTGTCAGTGAGGATGCAGCCAGACCTCCGGGCCCTCGCTGTTCCCTGTCCTGTGGCTAATATGGGGAACATTACACTTAGACTGATATTTGGATGGTAGTAGCAGTAGCATTGCACTGCTGTATTGATGTATTTTAGAAGCAATTACAGGAATGTTAGCAATAGCAGCTTGTTCAGAAAATGGTACAGTAGACACACTGATAGTCTGCAGCTGAGTTTTAGGGAGAAGATTTTATAAAAGGAAACTAATAATATCTAATGTTAAAACAAAATAAATTGGAAGATTTCCATTTAAAGGTAAGCTTTCTTTTTTAACTTTTTTATCCTTTCTTTACTTGCTTTTTTCTGAACTACTGTATACCAGCTGCAAAGAATCAAACACAAAATTCTTCACTTGTTCAAACTTTATGATGTATTCTTTGTTCCAACTACTGCCATTGCTACTATCTGTTCTTACCATAGAATCATAGAACGGTTTAGGTTGGAAGGGACATTAAAGATCATATAATTCCAAGGCCCACCATGGGAAGGGATACTGCTGCTAGATGAGTTTACTCAGGTCTCCATCCAACCTGGACTTAAACAATTCCAGGGATGGAGCAGCCACAAGCTCTCTGGGCAGTCTGTATCAGTGTCAACAACAACAGCAATGACAGCAGCAGCAGCAACAACAACAGTAAGTTGTTCAAAATTGTTTTAATACAACATCTGGAATCAAATTCATTATGAAGCTAGTTGCTCTCTCAAGTCTAGTGTTCTTTCAGCTGGGAAAAATGCAAACCTTTAATGATCTTCCTACTGTGAACCCTGTCTTACAAAGTGATGTGCTGTCATTTGTTTGTGCTGATGTTATGTAAGGAGAAGATAATTTAAACTCTCCTCACTAGCAATTGCAGGAGTTTGTAGGTTGGACTCGATGATCTCAGTGATTCTTAATTAAGAAATGACAACAACAGAGAGATTAAGCAAAAACATGAAGGGAAAAGATATTAAAAGGATGAAATAAAATTATTAAATCCCATTAAATCAAGATGAGCTTTTTATATTTTTTCCAATAGCAATAACAACTGAAAAATTTTTACAGAGGAGTAACTTTGTCCAATCATCACGAAATAAGTCAGTTACTTTCAGTATTCTTTTAAAGCATATCCTGTTAAAAGGGGTGTGGTTTACAACTCTTCTGTCCCCCTCTTCCCTCTGAAGGAAAAGCTACAATTATATGAAGTGTACCCACTATTCTCTCTTACATGCAGGGAGAAAATCTTTTACTGAGCAATGATTTATTAATTGTAGGCTTTCCAAAATCACAATGACATTTTACTTCAAGCATGATTTATGAGCACCAACACTTTTGGAAAGCTTTCTAAGTTTCATAGTTTGTACATTTTTATAACATCTACATAATTCTCCCACTATTTAAAGTTAGCATTCCAGTAGGTTATTACAGGAAACTTAGAGTAAACCCCTTTCATTTTAAAATTATTAAATTTTTTTTTTCTCATAATGTAAAGGGTTTGATACTTTTATTTGCTGAAAACCCAAAGTGTTAAAAGAAGCATTTTCTGGACTGTATTGGAGGAATAGATTAAAACTGGAGACAGATAAGCCTGAGGCAATGAATGTGTTCTTTGGCTCAGCAAAGGGATGCAAAGGGAAAGCTTCCTCCTACAAGGTGTCCCTGGCCCTTGTGTTAAAAAGCAGGATTCAAAGAAGAGATCTGCTAGTAGTGAATGAGGTGTCAGTCAAGGACCACTTCAGAGAACTTGAGCATGTAAGTCTGTGGGATGGATGCCTTATATCCAAGGGTGATGAGAGCTGGCCAGTGTCATTGCAAGGCAACTCGAGCATTTTGAAAAGTCACTGTTATCAGGAGAATCTCCAATTAATGGAAGAACACAAATGTTTCACTCATCTACTAAAAAGCTTGGAGACAATTTATATAACTGCAGGTTGGTCAGCCTCACCACAGTCCCTGAGAAAATCAAAGAATGAATCCTTTTGAAATTTCTGGGAGCTTGGAAAAGAAAAATCTGATTAGGAACAGCCATCATGAGTTTATCAAGGACAAACCATTCCTGACAAACTCAATTGCATTCTATGGTATGCCTGGATTTCTAGATAAGAGGAGGGCACTGGATGCCATTTTTTTGGTCTTTAGGATGCCTTTTGCTATTCTGTCACAACAGTATTCTTGTACCCAGGTAGGGATGTTGTTTGGATGCATGGACAACCATATAGGAAAAGGAAAAAGGGAAAACAGAAAAGTATTTGAACTATTGGACCCAGGGTACTGATTAATGGGTGATACTCCACCTAGATGCTGGTAACAAGGGCAGTGCCCCAGAGGTTTGTCCTAGGACTGATCCTGTTTAGTGCCTTTGTAACTGAGAGGAGTTTGCAGATGGCACCAAACTGGTAGGTGGACTAGTCACTGTGCTCGAGGACACGAGTACCATCAAGGACAATCTAGACAGGCTGGATGAGGGGATCAACAGGAGCCATGGGTTGTCCTTAACAGGACATCCTGTGCCTGGCAAGAAAGAATCCCTGACAGCATTACAGGGTGGGGGCTGATGGCCTGGAAAGCAGCTCTACTCAAAAGGCCCTGGGCGTCTTGCCAGACAGCAAGCTGATCATCACCCAGCAGTGTGCACTGGCAGCAAAGAGAGCCAAGAGCCTCCTGCGCTGTGTTAACAGAAGTAAAGCCAGTCCATCAAGAGAAATTATTGGTTTTCTTTATTCAGCTCTCATTAGACTGCATCTATAATACTATGTCTAATTTTTGGTTGCACACAGAAAGAAATAAATAATCTAGGGACAGTATAGTGGAAAGCCACTATGCAGGCCAGGGCACTTTCCTTGTGAGGAAAGGCTGATTCAGTGTGGAGAAAAGGACGATGTGGGGAAACCTCTTAGAAGCCAAACATCTATGGGGAGGTCATCAAGATACAAAACTATCTTTGCAGTGGTTCCTAATGGGACAATAGGCCATAAGTTAAAAGAAGAAAGATTCAGACTGTATATAAAAACTTCTAAATAACAATCACAGGCAAGTAATGAGCACAGTCATTAAGTAGTACAGCTTGTCTAGAGAGTCTCCAGCCCGGGGCATCCTTATTTGACTTTATGGCTGACCCTGCTTTAAGCTAGAGGTGGGACTAACAGCCTCTCATGGTTTGTGTCATTCCAAATTATTGTATGATTCTCTGTATTTCCATACATAAGATTACAGAAATGCTGTAATACTAATTTTACTGTCAGGAATGAATGCTGTCCTTCACTTCTAGAACTATATGAAAGTACTCTCACACCAGTTAAGTATGAAGCCTTAATTGCCCTGAACAGTCTCACACAGAACTCCCTTGTGTAAGCCCAGACCAGGCCTTCAGTTAAGTTATTTTGTAGGTAAAATGTACCATTTGCTTATATATTGTCTTTTAACATGATTTCCATGGGCTACAGAACAGCAGTAGCCAAGTATAATTTCAAATACTTTACCAGTGATTTCTACCTTTTCCAGTGAATATGACAAATTCTCACTTCAAATTCAGAGCAGCTTCATAAGTAGTGCAGAACAGAGATAAGGTTTAGCTAATTCAAATAGCTTGTGTTATATGAACAGCTACATTCACTTTTCTTCTACTAATTACCTCTGTTACCTTGCAATCTAATGAGATTGCTTTCTTGCACATTTAAAAATCTTCCATCAAATATGCATTATATTTTTCTAATGACCTAATAAGAAATTCAGTGTTTAAGCTCTACTATCTTTCTTTATCATACCCAGCTGCTAATGCTTTGATTGAAAAATGCTTGATGAATTTGAAGCATATTTTGCTTTGAATATAGAATTGCTTATATTTCAATTAGAAGACAACTAAAGGACAATAACTGAAATAACTCAAAATTCTATGACAGCAAGGAAACCAGTATACAGTACTCACATGGAGGTCCAAATAGTGAGTAAAATGTAAGAAAAAAATACAGTATGTATAGGTTTGCTTGTACTGTGCCTGTGACAGCATGGTTCTTCTCTACATCTGCTACACTTGGATGTGTCAAAGATAGTAATTTGAGATTGGCTTTGAGCACACCATCTTCAAATAACTAAGCTCTCAGTATATATGGAGTTTTTAAATAGAGTGCAATAGTCTAGAAAAGGATAGTAAATTTAGAATTCATTCACCCATTTACATAGATTTCTTTTAAAACAATGAAGTTTTTTGTTAAGCTCTTCATGTAGTTTGGAATGGCACTGAAGAGGAAATTTTTTCAGGACAATTTCAGGAAAATGTGTCTTCCATTTACTAGTATAAGAAAGGAGTCACTGAATGCTCTGATAATTAGCCTGGTATATGCAAAGAGAAACAAAGGATGACTCTTCCCTGTAATTTTGTTTTCGTCAAGAAAAAAATGTCTAAAGCAAAGGAGAAAAAAAACCCAGCAATTTTTATGCTTCTATTCCAATATCCATAACATTAAATAATTTGAAATCCTTTTAAATCTGAGCAACACTGTACTCAGTGTCCAGAGATTGTCTCTGTGCACACTGAAAAGAAAAAGCATCAAGTTTCTTCAGAACTTTGGAGAAATGTTTCTTTCTCTCAACAAGTGGTGTTACCACCCAGAAAAGCCTCAAATAGTAACATGCTCAAAGTCTCAATAAATGTATCTTCTATGTAGGGATAGGCTGCTGACTCTTTTGGAAGCAGAGTAAAGAAGACTTTGACTAGAGAAAAACGTTTTTCTGAAAATTCATATAAAGTCATGATGGATTCTGCTTGGGTACTTCCATTACAAGTATGATCATAGAACAAGACACAGAAAAATGTTATTCTCTGTTAATGGCACATCAGTTGATAGGAGAAAATTACAAAGTTATATAGAAAATACTTCACAATTGCATTACGTTCATTTAAAATGAGCTGGTTAAGATTGTTGGTATGGTAGTTCTCATTTGAGACTAAAAACCACCAAATGCAGTGCATGCGAAGTACAAAAGAGTGACTTCTAGCTGAAAAAAGCTACGTACATTTCCTACTGTGCTTAAAGCCAGCAAGGGACTCTTTTTTAGCTGGCTTTTTAGTGTTTCTGCTTGGAGAAGATTAGCATCCTGTTCAAGTATGGTCAACATCTGCACTCCATCACAAGGGCATTATTACAGTCTGATCAACATGTGGCATTATAATAATCTGACTCCTATTGTACTCGTTTCAAAGTTAGCATCACAGATGCTTTCTGTTAAAATCAGTGATTAGTATTTGGTTTTTTCCCCTTTCCTTTATCTACTTTGCTTGCAAATATTCTTTACATACGTGTAAAGCAGAAGGGCTCACCTGACCCTTAAGTATACTTTTACTGATCTTTTTGTCTGCTTATACCTTTTTTCTCAATAAAATGAAATGTAAAGTTTCTACAAAAACAAAATCTTCTATTATCTGTTTTCATTTTTGCACTTTGCTCTATTTAAATTTCCAAAAATCTACTAATTGCTATACCTTACCCTATGTGACTAACTAGGCAAGGCTTGAGAGTAAACTACTCGGTAGGGAAAGAAGTTGCAATGATAACCTCCTTCTACTCTTTCAAAGTGTTGAAGCTTTAAAGGATATTTTTAGACAAGATGGCTATTTTGTTTGAAGTAGATTAAGTTCTTGTATGTTCTTTTCATATGGCGCAATCAAGAACTGGGGAGTTTCCAGTACAGAGCAGTAGCCAAGCAGCTAAAGAAGTTTTATCTTTGATCACTCCAACTGGAATCATAAGAGCCAAGGACTAAAATATGTCACATAGGAAATAAATTGCTGTTAACATGAGGAAGAGGTGCTATGTAACATTTGGGCTGCACAGCCACTTTCCAAGATGGACAAGGCCTTAGTCAATGTCTCAAAAAAGACTGTTTACCTGAATTCCTAGAGTAGGAATATTATTATCAAAAAAAGGTTTATTGCCAAAAAATGCTTTCAAATTTCCAGCAGGATGTTAGCTTTTCATTATTCTGAAATGTAATTATATTGTGATTTGACACACAATGAAATACAACCTAGTAAAATGTAAAATGGCAAGGAATGATTTAAAATGGAAAGTTAAAACCATTATTGGTCTAAAGCAGCAGATGTTCTGACAGACCTGTATATTTGAAATGGTGGCTAACTTCTAGCGTATAATTCCTTCTGGTTTGTGTATCAAATGCAAATATATACAGTGACAGGTCAGCCCACCTTTCCTTGCACTAGGCTTTTCTTTTTTATGATTGCACATTCAGTTGTACAGACAGTAGAGCAAAATTTTGTAACCCAGGGTGGTATAATCAAAGTAGTATCATTGTGTTCCTCTTAATTTCATTATAAAATCTTCAAAACTTACATGGGGAAAAAAACCTGAAAACCAACAAGCTCAATAGTAATGAAAATAGAAGCTATTTTTACTTCAGTTACTCAACTAGAGAAACACTTCCATTATGTTTTTTTCATTGTCTTGGCTTCATGCCTTAATCTCAGATATTTAATGTTCTCCATTTCCTTCTTTTCAGCCTGAAGGTCATTCTTCTGGTCAAACCCAGCAGGTGTCCTTCCTCTTTGCTTACACAGCCTCACCCCACAGTGACCTGTACTATGTGCCCTGCAATGGAAGAAAGATTCGCAGTAGAATTACGGCACTTATTACTAAAAATTAACAGTAGTCCAGGTACAGTTATATTGTATAACTAGGACTAAGAGACCAGGGAATGACAGCCAGAATGTGCAGCATTTTGAGCTTGCACTCTGCAAAGTGGTGCATCCTCACAGCTATCACTGAAGTGTTTGTGTTCATTGAAAGGATATTTTGTCTTTCCTAAGGATTTTCAGTGTTCCCTTACATGAAAAAATATTTGGCATATAATTGTATAAATATGAACTATAGTTATTATACAGGATTTTATATACAATCTGCACATTCCACACTTGATTGCTGCAAAGGAAATATCCTGTAACAAGGATAATTCAACACTTTTTGAAATAAATGAGACTGTCATTGTTTAGCTCAAAAGATTTTACATCAGGAACTATTGAAGATTTCTGAAGAAATGCAGTAAAATATAGATTCTCAGAGGTGCTTATCTCTTTTTTGTGCATTTGAACATGACTTTTACACTTTCCTTTAAAGTTTGGTATTTCTGAGATAACTAAAAAGTAGTAAATATCAATTTTAACATCCATATATAAACATGGATTTTAGCCTCATCCTTTTTTTCAGGTTTCAGTTGCTGATATTCCCTTAACAAGAAGGATAAGATAGTTCATGCCTTTGTAAAAATTGTTTCATTTTTTGTCAGTACTGTTATTCTTAATCAGAATTACAACTTACCTGTATAAAGCTATCCTCAGAGAGTATGGGTCAGGAAGATATTCTGTTGCATTGAGCTAATATTTACCAAATTTTCCAAATTATTAAACTGAGTAACCCACGGCACGCAGTTCTCTTCTTAGCATCTTAGCATTTCAAAAGTTCACTTTGGGATTCTAATTTCCACTATCCATTTTCTGCTCTAAGATTTTTTTTTCATGTCTTGTATTGGATTTAATAAAGTTGGATTTTCATTTTCTGAAAATTCATTTCAACATGACAAGAATGCTAGATATTTTGATGCTATAGTAATACTCTAATAATAAACTAAGTAATATGGAATATAGTTGGGTTTTTTCATCTGTCTTTCTGCCTGCCTTACTGCTCCTTCTCCAGAGTTTCTCAGCACTTCAGAGATAATTCACCCATTCTTTTAATAAATTTTTTACTAGTATGTAATTCTTTAAAAAAAAAAGTCCTTTTATAAAAGTCCTTTTTTAAATCAATATAATTTTGTCTGTAGTTTCAATATAATTTTTTTGCTAACATTAATCTTTCAAGAAAGGTCCTGCACATTGGTATGTTGTGTAGTTATGTAGTTATGTGATGACACTGAGTGACTGTACTTTCAGCGCGCATTTGATCAAACTGAACCCTTGCCTTGGCCATCTGATGAATTCCATATAATGCAGAAAAAATTTAAAAAAAATTGTGTGAATCAAAGTTTTTAAAAATTAGAGGTAAGGGTTTGAAATACCTTTTATAGACAGGAAAGCAGCATGGTTAAAGTAGTTGTATAAATTACAGCCCTACATAATCCTGAGCTGTGTTTTACTGACATTCTGAAGGCATGCCAATAAAATAATCTAAAAAAAATTATTTCCTCAAATTGATTAAATAGAGGAAAGTTAAACAATAGGAAGTATTTTGCAGAATAATTTCAGATGATAATTAATACATGGCAGAGTCCAGCTTTGAAGATGAGATACGTTTGATGACCATTATCTACCCTGTGGTAGCTAAGAGAATGTTTTGAGCAATTATAAACCAAACAAAAAATATGAAATGACTTTTAGTCTTATTTGACGTTTTCTTCTTTGGGAAGTAGACAGGGTGGAAGGAACAAGAGTGTTTGTGTTTCTAATTCTATAAGGGAGAACATAATCCTCTATTTTGTCAGAATGCAGATTATTATTTGAAGACTGCCTAAGTAAAGTGATCTCAAGAAAATGCCAAATGTATACCCAATTCTACTGACTTTGTAAACCAAAATAAATTGGTACCTCAAGCCAACCTTCAAAGATAGATCTACGAGTCTTAGAAAATATAATTTGTTCCTCATTAAGGTTCAGGTTTGCCTCTAGCATCAGAGTAGGGCAGGATCCCACCATTTTTTTGTCAAGAGGTGTGCGGTAGAGCTATAATAGCTCTTTTTCATAGAATTAAAGAATATTTGAGGTTGGAAGACACTTCAAGAGGGCATCTTGTTCAGTCTCTCTGCTCAAGCAGACACATATATAGCAGGCTGCTCAGGATCACATCAAAATGGCTTTAGAATATCTTCAAGGAGCTAGTACGGCCTCCCTGAGCAACCTGTTTGGTTACTCTCAAAATCTTTCAATTTTCATGATCAAAGGGAACCTCTTTTGTTTCAATTTGTACCTCTTGCCTGTCACTAGACACCACAGAGAGGAGCCTTGCTCTATTGTCTTCAGTGAATCCCTGTAGGAGTTTATATACATTGATAAGATCCCCAGAGCCTTCTCTTGTCCAGGCTGAACAGTCCCAGTTCTCTCAACCTTTCAACATATGAGATATCCTCATCTAAAAATGATGAAGTTCTTAGGACTTTTGCTTGATTCTGTTTTTAACACATGAGAAGAACATATACACAAAGAATCCAAATGGGTGGAAATCTCAGTTTACCTCTGACTTTTTCAGAAGAGTCTACTGAAACCCCGACTTGTTATATTGATACAGCTTAAAAATTTCTAGGGCAATTAATACTGCTGATAAAGATTTGACTAAATTCAAGGAAAAGTACATAGGATTATGATTAGTATGTACAAGTGAGGCTACAGACTGGAATTTTTCACTGTTTCTAGACACTTTGATCTCTGTATTCGCAGATTATTTACCACACTTTCGTGATAAAAACTGCGTAGCCCTAATTTTGTTCACTAGAAAAGTTTCCACAGATGTGAAGTTTTATTTGTGAGCTTCTAGGGAGTGTGCTATCTTATTGAAATTCACATCCATAACATGTAAACAAACAAGCTCCAAAATATCGCTCATAATTGATTTACTTTAAAATAAATTGATCAGGTTTTTTTTTCCTGCACACTTACTTTTCTCTCACTGTCTGAGTCAGTGATAATGACAATTCAAAGCTATGTTTTATGGAATCAAAAAGAAAATTTACCATCAGGTTATCTTTTAATTGTTTAATTTCTGGTGCAGTTTCATCCCAGGTCAGCTGGCACTTTCCTAAATTCCAGGACTTTTTTAGGGGATAAATTAGTCAAGAATTCCCAAAACATATTCTGGAAAACATTGTCTTGATTTGTGTGGGAAGAGTTTAACTTAAGAATAGGTCAGAGTACCTCCTAATTTACTGATACAGGCATAGCTCTTGAACTAATCCTACCTATCCAAAACCATAACATATAGAAGATAATAACTACATTTTTTCATTTGCTTTTTCATGTTTCGACTTTACACTTTCAATTATTTAATCATGAGCTGTAGAAATTGTATTTTTAATTAGAAATGGAAGCTTAAGTTTTTGCTTAATGACATGCTTTGCCTAATGATTGTTTAGAATGATGTTTAACAAACTCACCAACTCAGACTGATAAAACTAACAGATTTAGAAACAGTGAGATATGGTCATCTGGCCACAGGATAAACTTAGCTGACTAGTTGAAATGGAGTAACATGCAAACAGCTCCCACATGGCATCAGTACTGGCTTCAGAGATTAGTCCTTTCCCCTATCTAAAAGTGAAGTAAATTCTCAAGCTGTATCCTTTTGGTGAAGAGAATTCTTTACATCTAAGAAAATCTTAGAAGAGCTCTAAAGACCATAATGTTGGTGAACCTTTCCATGGCATGCAGCATGCTATACGATGGCTGGAGTTCTATTCAGTAGATTGACCCCTGGCTGAACAGGGGTCAATTTAGGATTCCAAGCAACTGAAGACACATAGGATTACAGCTACTCCTGGTTACACAAGACATGGAGAAGGCTGAGGTACTCAACAATGTGGCTGAACAGGGGTCAATTTAGGATTCCAAGCAACTGAAGACAAGTAAGATTGGTTACCCGTGGTTACCCAAGACATGAAGAAGGCTGAGGTACTCAACAATGTTTTTGCCTCAGTCTTCACCAGCAAGTGCTCCAATCATACCACCCAAGGAAGGAAAAGGCAGCAACTGGCCCGCAAGAATGTAGAACTGTAGGAGGAGATCAGGCTTGAGAATATCTAAGAAACTGGAAGGTTCACAAATCCATGAGACCTGATGAGGTGCATCACCACTGAGTGATCACCACTGAGAAAAGTGGAGAATGAACTTGCTAAGCTATTATCCATCATATTTGAGAAGTCATGGCAGTTTGGTGAAGTTCTGGCTGGCTGGAGAAGGAGAAATATAACCCTCATTTTTAAAAAGGGGAAAAGGAAGATACAGGTAACTACAGGCCAGTCAGCCTTGCTTCTGTGCCCAACAAGATCATGGAGCAGATCGTCCTGGATCCTCCATGAGAAGGTACATAGAAAATTAGGAGGTGATTGGTGACAACCACCATGGCTTCAATAAGACAAAGTCATGCCTGACAAATTTGGTGACCTTCTATGATGGGTAGATCCTTACAGTGATGGTAGATAAAGGAAGAGCAACAGACGTCATCTACCTGGCCTTGTGCAAAGCATTTGACATTTTTCCACATGACGTTCTTAAGCTGGACACATGGGTTTGACAAATGGACAACGGACAACTTGGTTGTAAAAGGAATTGGCTGGATTGCGTCACTCAGTGGCTCAGTGTCCAAGTGGAGACCAGTGTTGAGTGGTATTCCTTAGGACCTGGTGCTGTTTAAAATCTTTGTTGGTTACATGAACAGTGGGATTGAATGCACTCCCAGCAAAAACAGTGTGGCCAGCAGGTCAGCAGAGGTGATTCTTCTCCTCTACTCTGCTCTTGTGAGACTCTCCCTGAAATTCTGTGTCCAGCTCTGGGGCCCCCTAACATAAAAGGAATTGGACATGTTGGAGAGAGTCCTGAGGAGGAACATGACAATGATCAGAGGGCTAGAACATCTCTCCTATGAAAATATGCTGAAAGAGTTGGGATTAATGAGAAGAAAAGAAGGCTTCAGGGAGACCTTATAACATCTTTCCAGTATATAAAAGGGGCCTACAAGAGATCTGGAAAGGGCCTTTTACAAGGACAAGTAACAACAGAACAAGGTGTAGTGGCTCTAAACTAGGTAGGTTTGGACTAGATATTAGAAAAAAATTCTTTATTGTGAGGGTGGGGCACTGGAACAGGTTGCTCAGAGTTGTGGATGCCCCACCCCTGAACGTGTCAAGGCCAGGTTGGATGGGCCTTTGAGCAACCTGATCTAGTGGAAGGCCAAGGGCACAGGGAATGGAATAAGGTGATCTTTAATGTCCCTTCAACCCCAAACATTCTATGATGCTACCTATGATTATCTATCCTCTTTTTCTTTATAGCATTTGGTTCAATAAACGGTGTTTAAATGAATTTGGAGTCTGAATGCCTTTCTTACTGAGGTCATGATGAATACTAACGCTGGTACATTGCAATAGTTTAAGCCTCATCTCTGGATTTGGTCGGCTGCATTCTTGATTGGTTTACAGCAATGTACATCCATTGTAATGTGGTAGTAAGATGTAAGTTTATGAACAAAAAAAGTTAATGCATAAGATACTGTTTGATGGCTCCACATCAAATATGTGTTTTGGGCTGTTGTCGTATTTTTTCCAATTACATGTCAAAAGAATGTACTTCATATTAAATTCTTCATATTCTTTTGTCATTGTACTGCAGTTAAATGACTTAATTTGACCAACTATATGATGGTTATTTATAGATTTGAGTGGCTATTAAGGATTCATTTATAAGTTGTGAATAATAACAGTCTTGTGAGAATTAGCTTACAATATTGCCTATGAATATGTATGCATTATTGCAATATTCATCCTTCAAAAGGCTTGAGAGAGGGAATGGTACAAATAAAGCACACAGTAAGTGCTAAATTCATAAAAGTTTATTTTGCAATTTCTAGACTGCTCTCTGTGGACAAAATGTGTGGAACAAAGATGGATGACAGAATGCAAAGTATCTGTTCATGACTAATATCCTGGGGTCAAAGGATTTTTAAAGTAATTACCTTAACAATTTCGGGGCAACAGTCAGCTCTTGGCTATGTTAATGGAAATATTCCCACACACTGGAAATTTGGGTGGTGGGATCTGCTCAAAATTGAGGCGGATTTTAAATTGATAAGTCTGTATTTCAATAAATTTCACAGATTCAATTTGGATTTTTATTTATTGTCGCTTTTTTTTAAGAATAGGATAGATGATGCATAACCATGTTCAAATTCATATATGATTTAGACGGCCTTTATTTATATGTGTATGTGTGAATAAGGGGAGTGTAACTCTACAAACCAGAAGATGTCCTTGGAAGGGGAGTTACTTCTTTTTGTAATAGCCATCTCTAGATAATATGATCACCAAAAACTCTTGTCTTAAATTAAAATTATTAGAAGTGGTTAATGTAAATTATACTATTGCATTTAGGAACTAAACATCACTTATTTTCTTCCCTGTCATTCAATATTAAAGCTTTAAGGATCCTCATATTTATTAGAAATAGTATCACTTTCAATTTAAATGTACTAAATCTCTTGGAATCACAGGTTCTCAGATTCTGACTCTGACATTGTAGCTTGAATTAGCTGTCCACATTTTCCAAAGTAGAATTGCAACTATGCTATCTGTGTTTAAGTAATCCATTGGTAGTTTGTTTGTTTTTTTAAATCCTATTGCTTCTTGGAAGTCTCAATTCTTCCAAAGGGCAACCCTATCTAACTTTTCTCTTCACAAAACCCGATTCCTGGTCTACTTGACTTCAGTCAGTCCTTCCTGGACTTCCTCTACCTAGCTGTCTTCTGAAAATACCTGTCTTTAAACGTATGCACTAAGCTGTGTCAATGCTGTGGGATAATCTGTTTAAGACTATTTTATAAATGTGGCATATCACAGTACCATATTAGACTATTACGATAGATAAAGCTGAGATTATGAATAAGGTAACAAATTCCAGTATATCTAAATCTAGGCAAATGTCATAGGGTTGCTCAGATACATTGCTGAAAGATGGAACTATCCATTAGCTATTTCTAGTCTATATTCAGACTGAAGCAGGGCTATGTTTACATGGCTTTGAGAGACTTCTGTAGTTTCAGTGAGTAATGAGTATGTTTCATGGATATAGGAGAAATATTTAAAGTCTGAAGGGTTGGAAGAACCACATTCAATATTTTAAGAACTTTCTGGCAATATCTTTTATTCACTGGAAATGATTTTTAAGAACTTATGAAAGTACCAGATTGTTACACTGGGGATACTATAACACGATGTATTAAACCAGGAGGCCCATAGACGTAAATATATATGGACTGATTCTTGATAGATGTTTCAGAGATATTTATTTCCCCAGCCGCATGGCTGAGGATCTGCAGAGGAACTCTTCAATCGCAGGACCCGAGGGTCCTTGCCCGCTCAGGGGAACACAAAACAACCAATGGGGAATGAGGCTGACCAGGGGCTAGGGAAACTCCGTGCCTCCCCCCAGGGCCCCTCTCCCAGGGCTACATGGAGGGGGGAGGGACCCTGACACCAGATGACTGAAAAATTAATATTCAAAAGGAGCTGAGGGAATGAACTTGGTAACTGTATGGTGAGTAGGTCATCAGTGATCATAGACTAGCAAATGAGAAAGCCATAAATTTGTCAAAAGAAGTCACATAAATATGTAAGAGCCAGACATATAAGATAGATAAAACATTACCCACAAACTCTCATGAACATCATTTTATTGTAAAGGACATGAGAGTTACAGTACTTGATTGGAACCAGAAAAGAGGAGGGAGAATATTAATCAAAGTAGCTGCTTTAACTGCACCACTGTGATGTGTTTATAATGGTGGGTCCAGAGTAGAATTGATGTTAGAAATATTTGTGTGTAAAAATTCTTAGCAAAACCTGAGAAGATGGTCAAGAGTTTGAAGAATTTAATAAAACTTCTGATTTGGACAATACAATGGTATATAAAATTCCCAAAATTGAAAATGGCAAGGCCACTCATAAATTGTGCTAGAACAAAACCTTGCAAAATACAAAGCAGTGTCTGGACAAAATCTGTTTATTTTGAGCTCATAATTTGTTTTGTTTTGGTTTGGTTTGGTTTGGTTTTGTTTTTAATGAAGAGATTATTGAGAAATTTTTCTAGTTAAAAAATCCATTGCCCAGAAATGGAATGGAGATGAAATTAAGACTGCATTTAATTACTGGGAATGTCACTGTTTTTCCTCTACCTTATTGTGAAAACAAATGGTACTGTATACTGTCATGTAAAAAAGGCCTAACCAGACAAGCCATTGGTTTGAATCACAGTAAGCCTCCATTTTCATATAATAATCTTTTCCACACCTTTTACCAATGTTTTGACTACCTAATTATCCTTTATTGCTTGCTACTTTCTTTACTGTCAGTCTAGTAAATTAGGAAAGGGGAAATAATTTGATAAATACACAGAAAAATAAGAATACATAATACTTTTTGGTTTTACTAATAACCTTGCCATTCCCAGTTATCACAGTTGACATATTATTTCAAGGGAATAAAATGAAACCAAATACAAGGCACTTCCCTCTACCAGTTTTTCAGGATAGTTACAGAATGCATCTGTGAGGCTATATGGATTTTTTTTTTTCATTAGTTACATGCTATGAACTCAAAAACCTGGAAATGTGTCTGTAAAAAATTTAGATAATATACACAGATAAAATAGCAGGTTTCACCCAAGACACAGCTAATAGCTGTAAAACTACATTAAAATGTAGTTTTAAGTGTATTAAAATGGAACTCAGTACAGATAAATATGAATTATATTGAAAACAAACCCATAAAATATTAGAGCAAAAAGCAGAGGAAAATATTTTGTTAAGTCCACTTAATAGTTCAGGTTTCTTCCTAGGCAGAAACAGATTGTGCTAATACAGTGAACAAAAGTACTATTACTAACCTTGTCACAGCCATTTATCATTTTCAACCATCTGCAAACCATTTAGCAATCTGCCTCTTCAGGTCCATGTATTAAAAAAATGGAAACACAGTAATACAAACATTTAACAAAGTTAAATATCTTGAGGGAAAAAATATGCATTACATGTAGGGTGTCAGGTTGGTTTACTTTGGTTTTGGTTTTTTTTTTTTATCAATTTTTACCTTTAAAAAGAATTTCTAGAACACATACAGTACAATTACTGGAAAAATTCTGTTAGACCTAACCCTACTACAACAGAACCAGTGCCTTGGTCTCAGCCTGAACTTGAGGTTAGGGTCTGGGTTCAGGGAAAAACAGAGCTACATATGCAAAACACAGCTGGCATGGCATTATGAAAGGGGACAGCATGCTTCCAAGGAGCCCTGGCCATGTGACATTCTTCCCTGGGACCATGGCTGGGGACTTTGGGTAAAGCACAAGGGTTTGAGTTCAGGGTTTAGAGAAAAAGAAGGCTTCTCTTGTTGCAAGTTCTCTCGGGTAACTTTTTGACTTGTCCTTAATTAATGCTACTGATACACTATCTGCAATTATGTAACCTTTCTTTTTGTTTATGTGGGTAGCATTTTCCAGCACAGCAACACTTTTGCTTTTGAGTGCTGTTAGTCTCATATGGGTTTTTATCATTTGCATGCACCTGCATATTTCTATTTTGTTGTTTAATGTGATGCATGGGAAGTACATAACTGTAGGCTTTGAGTCACCTAGTCCCTGCTTCCTTTACATGTCTTGCTTGTGTTCTTTGGCTTGTTTTAAAGAAACTAAAGCACAATTCTCAACTGAGAAAATAATAGTAATTTCAGTACTTGACAAATGTCATCTAATAATATTGTGAACAGAAGCTTAACAGCTGATCAGCGTTAATTCTGATTAACATACTTCAGTCAATACTAACAAAATCCTGAAGTGTCACAACCAGTAGTACATGCATACTTCTCTATATGGAAAGTCTATTGAACTTGAGGTAAAGCACAATATCTACAAAAGATCATAATCTTCATATTTTTTATCATTATCACTTGCTTCACTGGTGAGAGCTCATATGGGACCATGTTTCTCCTGTCCCAAACAGAGCACCTGGGAAGAGTTTTCCCTTTTCTGTTTCCTCTGTCTCACTGTCTCTTTCCCCTTCTCTCTGTTAATTTTGTGGGTTTGGGGTTTTTTTTGGTGTTGGAGTAACTTTCATCATCAAGCTGATGTATGCTGTTCACTATAGTTTCCATCAACAAATTTCTGCACACAAGACTGTTCAGTCTCCTTTGTGTAGCAAAAGAGAAATTTTCTTCAACAATATTTTCCTCTGGGCAATAGTTAGGTGTTTTCTAAAGGTTAGCATAAAAGTTAGTTAGCGTTGACAAAAAGAATAGAGTGAGTGGGAGTGGATGTGAAGTTGTGTTATTAAAGGAAAACTTTGAAAACTTTCCTAGAGGTTTCAGAATTATTTCTCATTTATATAGACTTTCACTCATTTTTTCCCTACTTTCAGCCAACTAAAGGGCTTAATTTTTTTCAAGTTTTGTATATTTTTTTCATGCTCTTTAGAAAACTGCTTTTAAATTCAGTGTCTGTTGTTTGGGAGAGAAATAACATTACATTCACTACAGTGTCTCCTAAAATCTTCATCTTTCTGAACTACAATGGCCTAATCAAATCTATTAAAAGTCACTTGAAATATGGTGTTTATTTTATGAGTGCATATATAATTTTCTAAGCAAACTATTAATGCAGAATCATAGAATCGTAGACTGGGATCTCTAACATCATCCCTCCCATGGATAGGGTGCTCATATCTCCATCCAGCCTGATATTGAACAGTTCTAGGGATGGGGTGTCCACAGCTTTTCTGGACAACCAGTTTCAGTGCCTCAATTCCCTCAAAGTTAATAATTTTTTCCCAATATCTAATGTAAACTTACCCTCTTTCAGTTTGAAGCCATTCCCTCTTGTCCTACGTACCCTTGTAAAAAAGTCTTCATTTGTGTTATAGGCTCCCTTCAGGTACTGAAAGGCTGCAGTTTGATCAACCCTGAAGCCTTCTCTTTTCCAGGCTGAACAAATCCAATTCTCTCAGCCTCTCCTTATATAAGAGCTGCTCCAGCCGTCTAATCATCTTGGTGGCCTCCTCTGGACTTGCTCCAGCAGGCCTGTGTCTTTCTTGTACTGAGGACCCCAGAGCTGGACATGGTACTTGAGGTGGAGACTACACCAGCATGAAGTAGAGGGGCAGACCCACCCTTCTCCACCTCCTGGCCATGCTGCTTTTGAGGCAGCCCAGGACATGTTTGGCTTCCTAGGCTGCAAGTCCACATTGCTGTCTCATGTCCGGGCTCTCATTCACCAGCACTCCCAAGTCCTTCTCAGCAGGGCTGCTCTCAATCTGATCACCCCTCAGCCTGGATGGATACTCAGGGTAGCACCTTGTACTTGGTTTTCTTAAACTTGATGAGATTCCCATGGACCCACTTCTTGAGCTTGTCCAGGTCCCTCTGGATGGCATCCTATTCTTCAGGTGTGCTAAAAGCACCACTCAGAGTGGTGTCGTCTGCTAATCTGCTGAGAGTG